>NC_143584.1:156285558-156599139 GCF_048544385.1 Mastigoproctus giganteus | reverse complement strand
TGGTGTATTTATGTTAATTTTGTTAACGAAATAGTGTATTTTTGTTAGCTTTTGGAACATAACCCCCCATTTTCTACTTTTTCTTAGCCCCCGTATAACTTTTATTATTACGGTTTTATGGTATTTCTTTTTATAATAGTTGATCAGTTTGGGCGAACTTCCAAATTGGGAGCTCGCCATATCTTGAGGGAAAACAAGGAGAAGCGAATTTAATGATTTATACATAGAACAATGCTTTTAATAACAAGAAAAAGTATAAATAAACCTAAATGAAAATTACACGAAAACTGTAAATATTTTTATTAGTCTTTATAATTAATGACTAGAGGTAAATCAAACTATTTACCATAAAAACGGGCGTATGCGAGTAGTTTAAGTGATAAAGCTTGAAAGCCGTTGACAGATTGAATAATCATTAATGGTCAGCATTTAACAGCGGAACAGACACTTTTGTAGATCAGGGAAATGGCTTTCGATGAAAAATTATTCATGTACAATAAGTTCTATGGTCAGTTTGCCTGCTTTGCAGAATCCACTCTAAGGCAACATCCCAAAAACCAAACTGAGAAATGTTGGAACTAAGGATCAGGAGAGCAATACATTCAGAAGGTAAAAGGTTTCTACTGAGGGTGAAACTGAAGAGCATTCATTTTCACCATGTTGAACGAGACTGGAACAAGATTCGTTAGTTTTTAAAACTTTTTGTTTAGCAATTCTGATAATATTTTGTCAGTCAACCATAAAAATTGCTCATTGCAATTTTTAAAATTATGAGAAAAGTAATGTGAAACAGCTGTTTTTGTCTTACCTTGCCAACCAAAAACAGCTGCTTCACATTACTTTTCCCCTAAAGTAGTCAGCTTACAAAATTCTACTCGCTTCGCACCAGAGTGAAATCGTGACTCAGAAAAACAATTGGTTACGAATAAGATCAAAAATTCTTATTCGTTGGAGTAACATCTCGTTTCTATAAAAACCACAAGTCACCGAAATCTTGGACAGGAAGACAATAATCAATAAATAATAATATTTCACTGCCCACACAAAGATGTATTTTAAGTGCATTATGTACAATTGTCTTAAGTGCCAGATAAGAGTAAACTTCCCTTCAATATTCCTAACAGATAATGTACAATAAAAGAATTAATTCATTGCATGACGACCAGAATGGGAGGTGTTTTGGTGTGATATAGTATGGGTTATTTGAATACTGCAGATGACGAGTTATCTACAGACGACTGCGCATGAAAAAAAAATTTATAATCTCTCTTTTTTCGCACAAATAACACCATTATACTCAACTGACCTTTATATTTATTTTCTTTTTAAAGTTGCTCGTAACATTCTCTCTCTCTCTCTCTCAATGAAATTCGAAACAATCGCTTTAAACCGACTTGAAGTGGGATTTAAAGCAACTGGTGGACCTCGGAGGTTTCAAATTTGGTGGACCTCGCATCTCCAATGTCCAACTAATTAAAAAGTTTTAATAAAAGGTTACGTTCTTATTATTTTCTGTTTATGCCTTCTATGAAGTATATGTAATATTTATTTTTCCCTAAATAAAATAAAATTAAGCAAGCAGAGTCAATTTTAACGAGTTTAATTTTTCTTTCTTATTATATTCGTGTCTAAAATATTTTGCAACCAGCAAATATATATATTTTTACAATAAAAAGTTTTAACATAGAGAAATATAGGGCTCTCAGATATGTTGTTGACACCACTGAGTTAATACACTCCATATTACTTAGGGCCTCTGTTATAGATGTTACAGATCTTTATGCGAAGTACAGTACACATAACCAGAAATTCAACATAAATAAATTTTTGGTCTGACTCCGCTTTGATGAAACTATGGCTATGATTTGAAAATAATGAATAAAATTTCATCAAGATGACACCATTTTGCAAATGTTGGACACTACAATCTAGGATGTATTATAATTGTTGATATATTATAATACTGAATGCCATTAGAAAAGATTTATATTATAACTAGAGTATATTGTAATTATTTTCTAATGATATTTAGGACGAATTTTTAATTCAAAATCAAGTTCATGTAAAAATAGTACACACTCGTATTTAAGCTTCAGTGAGAAATTGCTAAAATTCAGATAAAATCTGAAAACCAATTAGTTTCGTTCTAATATATTATACTTACCGGAATTAGACACCACTAGAGAAACTTGTAATTGGTCATCAGTAGGTAGAATTCCAATTAAAGGCACGCTCGTATACTTAGGAGTATGCTCACCAGCTACAGTCCACGTGTACAAAAAATCCTGCGTCCCATCAGGAACAGAACCTAAAAATACATCTTCCGGTAAGTAAGTTCAATGATATAAATCTGACGCTTTCATAATCTATATTTAAATTTTAAAAAATCAATATGCATATAACATTTAAGATGAAATCTCTGAGTAAAATTTATGTCGCAGGATATTCAAGAATAGTTTAAATTGTTGTGCAGCTGCTAGCTCACATAACTAAAAGTACAAATTAATTACCATACACATATGGCCATATAACCGTTCTCTCCTCAATATACAGTGCAAATTTCTCTTTCAGTGACATTAATGTACATAAATGCACATTATTCTGTAAATAGAGTGGTTTAAAAAGTATTATGCAAATGAATAATTTAAGTAATTAATTAATAAACAAATGCCTGAAATGACAGATTAAGAACCATTTCATCATTACTGATTATTTACGACATGTTATTTATAGTAGAGTATAGCATATTCAATAATGTCCAATTTTTTATATATTTTTAATAGCAAATTAGCATACACATCCTTGCAGCTGGTACTGATGTGCTTTTAATAATCTTATTTATTTATTTACAAAACAAAATCAAAACTTAAAAAGCAACGCAAGTACATAAAACTAAGTCTCAACAATCGACTGATGCAGTGGGGACAGACGTTCATCCGTAAGAGTGAATGCAACTGAAGAGATAGAAAAAGGGTATATCAAAATAATTTATTAGTTTAGAAACCCTTGCTCTTTAAAAGAATAAAAACTGTTATATTACCACCCGAGAATAAATTCATCTACCCAAGGTATAGTGTTTGTAAATTGAGTGTGTTCTCTGGTCGGTTTGCATGTTTTACTGAAAACCGGAGTTTCTGGGGATAAAAATTAGTTGTCCTCGCCTGAGACCGACTATCTCGGCTAAGCAGTGAAAAAAGTTCATAAAAAGTTCCTCAAATCATTGACTGGGTTAGAACCCAGACCTTTTCCGCTTGGAGACGACGGTAATTATAATTACTGTGGTATCCGCGAAGATTTTAAAACAAGTAGGAAAGATGAAAACCTCTAAATCATGGTCTTCTGGTTATGGGAATATCTAAAGGACAGAGTTTACCGAGAGAGCATCACTACCGTCGTAGATCTAAAAGGCACCATTAGCAACCCATGTGAAGAACATCACACCATGGTAAGCTTAGCCGTGGGAAAGGAGTGTTATAAAGATGGAGCATACTGTACCGTGCTGAAAAGTAGCACTGTCGTCGGCTAAAGGGACACTTTTTCTCCTGGCGGCGATTTTTTGTACTAATTTTTCACAAAACACCGTCTTCTGCATTTTATAGACACCCCTGGCAAGTTTCGTTGCGTCACCTGAATAGATGGCGCTCCATGCAGCTCTGAGTATCGATAGTCTAATTATGATAACCCTCTACTAGTCATACGACTGCAAAAACTGCATAAACAGAAAGTGCGAAACTGGCTGAAAGAGGTTCACACAAGTATTGTGCGTCACGCATAAAAGATGCCAGTTGCAGGCGTCGGAGGCCTTTGTCCACAGAAAAGTTCACCTGTCGGCTGCACGTATAGTCTCCGTGTGAGGCACGCTAGCAGGTGTAGAGAGCACGTTCTGGGATGTTTCCATTAGCTAACAATAGTCCATACAATCGACTGATGCACGGAAGACACCTGTTTTCCGGAAGAGCTACCACATAATTGACCCGGTCACCCGGTAAACAAATATCATCTCGACTTCTCCAGAAGTCTTCTGCATGACTAAGTTAACGTGGGAAATTCTGTAAGCGGTCTTTCGCTTGCATAGTCTTGCTTACTGCAACAGACGATGGGGGCAAAGGAAGTCACAGGCCGTGCGAACTTGATTCAGCTTCTCTTTTCCAGAGATGCCACGTAATATAACGTAGTATTTTCTGTATAGTTATATGGCTCCTTTCTTGGATATGAATTCCTAGCCAGGAATTTTATATTTACAATATAAAACTTGAGCAAATCGCATTGAATATCAAATACGAATTAGATTAAATTATTTACACCTTATGTTTAATCCTATTAGAATAAAAGCAATTTTAAACGCTAAACAGATCTCACTTAGTCAAGTGTATTTCGATGCACAAGGGAGAACTGGGTAGACTCGGACACTTAAACAAATACTAATCATATTATTTATTAACATTCAGTATATTGGTACTTAATTTTAAAAAGTACATACACGTCATGCAGCCTTGAGGTATAGCAAACTCAAATAGATTATTGCTATTTTTAATACTACTCATATACCACGTGAAATTAATAATACAGTTTATTAAGCTATTCGCCTAAACTACTACACATAAATGTGACGTTTCAGGCATCTTACCGATATTTATCATCAGACCATGCGGTTGGGGGACCAGAAAATATAAAGGGTTACAAATTTGAATATATTACAATAACCAGTAATACAATTAATATTACAATTACAGATATTAAGTTTGACTTACTGTTACAACAGAAACCAGATATTAAATTAGGTAAATACAAAGAGATTAAATTCTTACCCTCCTGACAGACTCCTCTTGCCGATCTTCCAGAAACCTGATGTACATACAGGCAAGAGGAGCTGCCAGCGGTTAATTTATAGGTGAGGGATTAACTGCTGGCAGCGCCTCTTGCCTGTATGCACATCAGGTTTCTGGGAGTATCAGCAAGAGGAGTCTGTCAGCAGCTAAGAATTTAATCTCTTTGTATTTATCTTATTTAATATCTTGTTTCGACTGTAACAGTAAGTCAAACTTAATATTTGTTATATTAATTGTAATATATTCAAATTTGTAACCCTTTCTATTTTCTGTTCCCCCAACAGCATGGTCTGATGATGGGTATCGGTAAGATACCTGAATGTATAGTAGTTTAGACGAATAGCTTAATAAACTATATTATTAGTTTCACCCGGTATATGAGTGGTATTAGATATAGTAATAATCTTAACGGAAAACAGCTACGTAACGTCCTTCCCGAACTACATTAAACTCAAATACTGCACATCATAATAAGTAGACCCGGTCACCCGGTTTTTAACGATAACATTGAGCGATAAATGCTAACGTTAACTTTTTTTTTTTTTTTTTTTTTTTGTTTACTGAAAAAGCACAAAAAGTATTCCTGATCACTCTAAATTTAGTTATTTTAAATCTGCTTTTTGGAAATATAGTAATCGCAATGATAACAAAGCTCAACTGGTTCAGCATCAACACATTCTTCATGTGGCAAGAATTTGCAAAAGCAGCACTGTACCAATTGTCTGTAAAAGTTCCTCCACAAACGATGTACTCTGCCACATTTGCTATAATTGCTGGGGATGGGGGAAAAGAAAGAATAATGAACCCACCTCTGCGTCATCAGATGCAAAACAACTTTAAAAATCCACAGATTTTTAAGATCAATGCCATTTACTCAATCCAGAATCAGATATGTGCGTAATTGTTGTATTATTGATACTCGATGGCGTTCGCAGTAGCACAGTTGATATAATCACCGCACTCTCCCACACCAGGTGGATAAGATCCAAGTTCGAATCTCGCAAATGTCGCGAGGAATTTTTGATATTTTCACAAGGTGGCTGAGTTAGTCGATCTCAAGCGAGGTACCATGGAAACTCGACCTTTTCGTCCAAAGGCAAATCGATCACAGAACATACGCAATTTTACGAACATAATATATACGGCGCAATATGGCCTATAATAACAACAGCAGCTACTCCACGGTGATTTCTTCGCATGAGCCAGAAGTTAGGATTTCCGTTTTTTGAGCTTTCCTTCTGTTGCGAGCATCAAAACAGTGCATATAAATTTATTTAAGTTTGCGTCAGTGTAGATTCATTATATAATGGCGTTAAATCTAAATTACGCTAAGCTCTAACATTATATGCAATCCAATTTTCATGAGGTCTTCGATTCCCTATTGGTTGACCATCCCCTGAATTTATGCAATTTTATAAAATATAAATAAAATATGAGTATAATATAAACAAAATACGTGTAATTAATAATGGGTTCAGTTTTCCATTTTGTCACTTCCCGGCGTTACCCACTACTCTAACATCGTTAAAAAACAGTAGCGAACTGTGGAAATTTTAAGTAATTTATTATTGAAATGATACAATTTTAAAGAAATTTAACCAACTCAATGCCAAACACAAACAATTTATGACTACGTTTCGGGAACTAAAGACGGGAAACAGTGAGTTCCCGAAACGTAGCCATTAATGTGGTTCAATTCCTTTAAAATTGTATCATTTCGATAATAAATCACTTAATCTATCACGTGATATAATAGCAGTGTCCATCAATTCATTAACATAAAATTAAAATGTCACACTAGGCGGTTAATGAAATAGGCTTTCAAAAGTTTTTCATATGGCGCCCTAGAGACAATGACAAAGGGTGAACTGGGACTAGACAACATTTTGATTTCAGCAATGTCTGTTGTTAATCAACTCTCCCCTACTGCAAGTTATCCATGGAGCACTAAAAGATATGCCAATAATGAATAACACTATAAAGTCACTTTCTTAATTAGTAGCGACCCGAATCTTTAATGCTGAATTCTGAAGGCTGTTATGTGAGCATTCAACCATATGAAAAAATCCTTCTTTTGCTCTTTTCGTCTTTTGCCAAAATATCCCGCTATTTCATTTCGCAAACATAACAGACATCTCCCTTTCGCATAGTTTTGTATATCCATGACCTTTAAACAGCGGCTGTCCTTTTAATAACAGTAATAACAGAAAAGTAACAGTTATTACGGTTATTAAAATGACAATGACGGTCCATTCGCTTTCGCCAGTAGATTCAGTTGAAAGAGAAAGAGGTCGAATGCGGGTCAGGGATATCATTTTAGCCACCATAAAAGAGCAATAGCCATTAAAGTAAAACTTACGACGTAAACTTACATAAACTGCCGACCAAATTCAGTAAAGTATTTTTATTAAGAAATTAAGCCAATTCTTACGAAAACAGCAAACTGGGGTGAAGCAGCATTTTTATTTTGGAGGAGGATAATGCAAATTCCACAGAATTCATATGAATTCTGCGCGTAATACTATAGAGTTTTTCCTTATATATATGCTAAGTACCTTATTTAACAGGGATGTTTTTTCTTTAAAAAATAAATAACATACATAAATAGACAATGCCAGATTTAATAAATTTTAATAATTGGGATCAGGATGGTACCGTAAGAGCTTAGCCAATTTCGTGGTTTCTCAAAGAATAAAAATCATTACCATTCAATTCTTATTTCAAATATGATAAGCACATTTCAATATGCAGCATGTAATGTTTTTCAATTATCCAGCGTAACAGAGTTACGTATACAAATCGCCGGAGTGGACAGGCATATGCTGTACTGTTAATTAACAAATTCCATATAATGTATATAAGAATTAAAAATAACATAAATTGCAAGGTTTAAATAATTTAATTTAAAATGATTATTTAAAGAGAATTTTATTATGTGAAATTTAATTGTAGAATGTCTATAAATCACTACAAAAGATAAGACCAGACACATCTACCTTCCCAGCTGCTGGTTAAACCAATAAGTCGTGTCAGAATTTCAATGGTAGTGGTATTTATGGTTTTGCATTTAGTTAAACACTAGCACTTAGCTAGCGCTAGGTAACAAATTTTCAAAAAGGTTTTATCTTCTTGATGTTTCTTTATGAATTTGGGTATGCTGATTCCGAATAAGAGCTTAGTTTTTGCATTGCATCCACAGTTTGCCCATATGTGAAAGAAAAATAATAATATGTAATAATAAAATGTGATACTTATCAACAATGTTTAACTTCTGTACAGAATATAATATTAATCTCTGCTGCAAGTAAACAACAATCTAAAAAAAAATCACAAATTAAAAAAGTAAAAACTCTCGTCATGTTAATAAAAATGTACATTTGAAACGTCTGTATTTTGTGATCAGTGGTGTCATCTCAACCCAACCATATCAAAACTTCCATCAAAACTCCAGCCCACCTTTCTTGGTACCTCTTATCCACTGGCTGTATCTCCATTTGAAATCTCTTTCCATATTCATATATGAAGTTAGGTTTTGTTCTTTACCAATCCAAGCATGTTCCTATTTTAACGTTTATTATCAATACCAACCGCAAGGAGCATTAGAAAATTTTGTTACATAAACATAGTCTGCACTTTATATTCAACTTTTAAGTCTTATTGTCTTAATAAAATATAACTTTTCTGAAAATCAGTATTGAATTTATACTTCTTTTCGAGAGCCATAAATGTTGATAATCTAGGGCTCCTTTAAATTATTTATCACCTCACTCATTATTAAATTAAGAACCTTAGTTAGTGGATACTGAGCATGAGCAATGGGAAAAGGGCGCTTTTAAACACAAATAACAAATTTTATGCTATAAAATCAATACAATCTTTATTGTAATAAAGATTGTATAAATCCATTTAAATATCTTAAAAGTTCAAGTTCAAATACTAGGTGATATAGAGGGTAAGCCTAAAACCATAGGGGAAATACTTAGGGGGAACCTAGGAAAAATAATAATTTTATAAAACTTATTCTGTATGACCACCCCTGCCCCAAACATATTTGCAAAGAAACTTGTATGTTGTTTTCAACTCTTCGCAGCACGTCTGCTGCGATGGTTGCAGATCCTCAAGTTCTTGTCAGTAGCACATTTGGTATAATTACCGTCCTCCCCACACGGGGTGGAAAAGACCTGAGTTTGAATCTCGTCAATGACGCGAGAAATTTCTTTTGGGTCTTTTTCATAACCTGGTTGAGTTAGTCGGTCACAGGCGAGAGTAAAATGGTTTTTTACTTCCGAAAACTCGAGTTTTTTTTGTTCAGGAAACAACAATTCGAGTACAGACATTATATACGGTACAATATGGACTAAATTGCTGATGCGCCTAAAATCCTATAACAAACCAGAAGATCTTTAATTCACTGTTGGAGATGATCTGCATCAGAAATTTCCACTCACCCTGTAAACTTGCTACTTTATCTATCCCTCCCCCGCAAAATCGAAGATCAATGGGCTTAAATCTGGGAGCCCTTCTACTGGCTTCCTCCCCACACCAAACCAAACCATCGTTCAGGATATGTTTCATTTAGCCAGCGACAAACTAAGAGAGCTCAGTTTGGCGGAACGCCGTCTTCCATGAACTATTCTGGTTTGCCTCCAAGGATATCAAGCTCTGACATCGACTTATCCCCTGGCATGTGTAAGTAACGTTTTACAGTAACGGCAATAGAACAGACCAGTAATTTTTGTATCCTAAATGGCACACCACGACATTATTCTCTGAAGTCCTTGCCCGTTACTTCCGAAGAGAGCCAATGTGAGTTTTCTCTCGATCAGTATCTGTGGTTCTGTTTATTAACATCTCCAACACTTCAATGGGAACAGCCATCACGTCAACACAAAATAATACCTAAACTCTTTTGTAAACTTATCATCATCATTTACTTTACGGATACTTCGAAAAACAACTTTAATTCTAAAAAAAAATTAATTATAAATTAATTTAATCAACCTCCTATGGTTCCGGACTTTTTCAGACATCTGTTTAATTCTGCATTTTTTCCTAGCGCCGACCCAAAAGAATTTTAAGCTTTTGCATCGTAATATGACAAAACCGCTCCGAAACAGCAGGGTCCTGGTGAAACCGACACTGATCACCTTAGAATTTAGGATGAAACCCTGCATATATTTAGCAATACTGCCATTTACACTTCGCTATTTATGAATAATCTTTCCATATAATAACACAAAGTTCTTACAATCACCTTCCTTGTGTGCATCTCTCTCTCCCCCCCCTCTCTCTCTCTCCCCCTCTCCCTCTCTCTCCCTCTCTCTCCTGTACTTCGTTTTAAATTGCCCTGCCAGTACGTATCGAGATGGTTTTATTAAACCTTAATACTGTGGTCGAAGTCCTTTTGGATTACTTAGTTTTAAGAGACCTGCCTTAATTATGTGTATTAGCAGTTGGGATGGGATCGGTTTAGATGTATCAGTGAGTTTCCTCACGTAATATATGAGTCCATTAATGGAATTCTATACATCCCAAGAACCAAGTAATAAATCGATGCTTGTGACACACCTAAAAATAGACTTAATTGCATTTCCACAGTTGTTTCATCAGCGCTATGTCTGCTGATTCAGTAATGGAATTATAACGTGATTTATTGTACAACTGCAGTTTTGATGATGTATGAATGTATCGTTAACGCTGCATGCATTGACAATTCGTATTTTAGATACAACCCCTCTCACTCTTTGGGCTAGACATTGGACAGATATCTTTGGCTCGTATATTTTCGTCTCACCTGTAGAATTAAAACTGCGCTTGAGTCATCAACAACTTATTCTCCTATTCTCATACATATTGCACACCTTACTATATTGTATTCTTAATATAATATTATGTATATTTCATTGCGTTTGTATATGATGTATATTTTCATGCGAATAAGTTTTTGAAATTAAATAAAAAGTTTCTTCTTCACTAAGCTAAAAAATAGAAAAAAAGCTATTCAGCAAGAAATAAATAAATCTTTATTCTCATTACGGCAAGTTGCAATATCTTGTAGTCATTTATTTAAAATCATACTCTTGCCAAATATTTCCACATTCTTAAGTCGGTTTTTTCAATGGATTGTCGCAATCAGAGATGGCGTTAACTTAAATTTATCTATCAAGCAAAATAAAATCATGTATAAAATGTCCGTGTTGGACTCGTTTGGCTTCCTGTTCGATTACCGTAATCCACATTTCCGTTTCTTTCAGATTACGTGAGGTGAACGTCTCCAGTAGTTAAGACATATACAGTAGATGTTTTATTTTTATATTTATTATTATGCACAGTATGAGACAGCTGAGCCAACTAAGACATCAGTATATTGTACCAGTAATTGAGTGTATTCTTCAGTCGATTTTCTGCTTGCTGGACAAAAAACCATGCAACTCTCGCCTGAGACTGATTAACTCACCCATGTTGTGGGAGGGGGGAAGCCCATAAAGTTCTCAAGTTATTGACAGGACTCGAACCCAAAGCCTTTTCCAACATGGTGTGGGAGTACGGTAATTATAACCACTGTGCTACATGCGAGGGCTGAGATTCACAAGATAACCTTCAAAGGCTTGAAGTCAACCGATATTATCTTGAATGGATTGAGAGCCTAAGTTATTATTATGAAGAAAACACTCCTAAAACTTAATAAACATCGTGTATGGAAGGACACTTTATCCACATGACAAAAGTTTATTATTGTATTGCCCTCGTAAAAATACCTAATAATACATATGCCTAATACAATCAATTGCGTGATCCCGTTTCAGGTCAAATTGACTTGAAATCAGCTACTGGATTTAAATCCCAATCGTAAAATGAGGAAAAATACTGTATTTAAAAAAAATAAAAAAATTTTAGTTTTTGAAAACTAGAAATTTATTTTCGCCTGAACAATACATATCATATTCGGGTACTGTATTTTTCGATAAACAATACCGATGATAAAAGTTTCTAGTCTATTTTTTTTTTGGTTATGCATTCAAAACTCACCAAGTTCAATTTCAAAACCCACTAAGTTTCTCGATTCAAGTTCCTCTATTTATGCTCACACAAAATACTCTGGAAACAATTGAAGTGCGAAAAATTTTTCCCATTTAAAAAAAAAAAAAACACTTGGGAAAAATATAGTTTCCTCCTTATGTAAAACGATCAGAGTGGAACCCTTTTATAACACCACGGAAACAAAAGCAATGTTAATTATTATATATTGGTTATCCACACTAGTTGAAAAAAAATAAGTCGCGAACGCATTTTTGAGATAATTCCGTTCATCATGATGTTGCCATAAATAAATCCTGACATATATGTTTCGCAGATTCCGGAGCAGGCTTGACAAAAATTATAAGAAATAGATGTTAACTTTCTATCTTGATAGTCCAAAGGCTGACTGCAGCTGAGTGATCAGAATGAAAGTAGAGAATTGGACATACTCCATACCACAAAATACACTGCCCATTGATATACACCATGACTTTGAGTTCTAGACTCTTTTGGCGCTATACGGACGTTCATTGCATGTGTATAAAAGTTTACTATAAATAGATCTTTAAGTAATGCGAAGCGGATCATACCGGAAAACAGAAACGCCAGTGGCGTGAGTTAATGTGCAACTTCCTAAATGGAATCATTTAGGAAGCTGCACAGAACCGAAAGAATTATGTGAATAAATATGAGGGAGTGTCTCTAATAGAACAGGAAACAGTTTTATTTTACTTAATATTAAAGTTCGTTGACCTAACTGAAAGCTCGTTTTTGGTCGAGCTTTTTATGAGAGAGAAGAATTTAAGAAAGTGTGGAGATAGATTTAGCGGGATTAAGAAACAGCAAAGAAAAAACTGAGTCGGTTCGGATTTCGTTTTTCTATTCATGATCAAACATTATGTATTTATGAAAAGGGTACTTATCTACTTTACCTAAATTAAATGACAAACTTTGAATATATTTCAAAATTAAATAAAATTGCACGTTTGTTGAAATTGAAGGTTAATTCGGTCTCACAAGAAGACATTATTGAAACTATCTCTTACCAACAAACAGGTTCAATATACTAAATAATACTGTAATAATGTTGGAGTTCCGGATCCAACTTGGTATCCGTTATCAAGACAAAATTCAAATGGTCTCTTCCGCATTTGCAAACAAGCTGGAGTTCCAAAATGTTGGAAGTTACTAGCTTCCTTCTAAATTTTGTCTTGATAACTGATATCAAAGCTAGATTCGAGACGTTCAACATTCCTGCAATATTGTTTAGTATTAGCATATTCAACGTACCTGTTGGTAAGAAACAGTTTAAGAATTTCTACTAATGGGGTTCAGGTATCTAATTTTATTTAATTTTTTACAACTGTTTTATTTTTCTTCAACCCACTGATTTAACTGATCTTGCTTTTCTTTTTATAGTACAGTACCAATCGGCCTTAGGAGGAAAGAATAGAGGTTTACCAGTGAATTATACAGTTTTTAAGCGAGCAGAATATGAAATCTGCCTTGTGAACAGTGGGTAGAAGAAAATCGAGGGAAATTGCGAAGGAAAACTTCACAAAAAAATGTCCGTCGTCAAAATATCATTACTTGCAATAGAAAACAAATATCTCAAATTTTCTAAGAAAAGAGCTTACAACCTGAATGGTACGAATAGTTTGTATGCAGAAGTATTCGAACCACATAACTTGGAGCTTTAACTACCATTTAGGCATCAATGTAAGCATAAAAATGAATCCGAGCGGAAATATAAAGATAATGTTACTGCAATTTTTCTACTAGTATCCGTACGAAATTGTTTTCTCTGAAATAACATTTGCAGTAAGCAACGCAACAAAAGAAGCTGTGTTATTGAACGCTTATTACACAAGGACCGGTTTTAAACTTAAGAGAAAACAAGAAACTATCATATTAATTGAAATTTTCTTGCATTCTTTTCCTTCCCTCTTCTACTCTTTCTTTTCGTACACCGACTGAACAATTCTTAAACTGTATTTCTTACTAAACATTTAGCATTCCCTTTCCAAAAGCCCAACACTAAAACAATCTGGGTTTTAAGTGGAACTGATTCCAGTAATAAGGAATTCATCTAATTTTGAAATTTTATTGAAAATGTATATACATTTTTTCGAGTTAATATATTAGTTACATTAGAGCTAATGTCACGCAGACTGTTGTACACGATTATTTGTGCTTATCCCAGTTCGTATTCAAGCACTATAATAAGCAGACACGAATAATCAATAGCCACACACGCACATCTCTCTCTCTCTCTCTCTGATCGTTTCGTGGAGCGAACTGGTCTACGGACCCCCAAGGGTCCGCATACACCAGTGTGGGAACCGCTACTCTATATTACTGATAGGCAAAGCTATTCTCAAGAATACCTGTGTACTCTAGACAATGGGAAAAACAAAAAATCTATTAAGTACTAGATTTTGTGTTTTCTCCCTCGATTGTGTTTTCATTTTTTTTTTAAACAAATGGCATTAATTATTAATAATACAGGAAAATTAATGGGTAAAACGTATGTGAATAGTTAAAAAGCAAAAAAATGGTTCTTTGGTTTTAACTATTCACAGCTTTCTAAATTATTAAAAAAAAAAAGAGATTAGAAACAGATGTCTAATCTGTTTTCGGTTAATTCTAATTAATTTTCATTTTTAATATTGTTAAACAGAAAATAAATAACTTTAAGCTAAAAGAAACTCCCCCTTCCCAGAGTACTTATCTAGTTCGAGCACCATAAAATTCATTAAGGGAAGAGCCAAATTAGGGGCATTTCGCATACGCCCAGAAAAAGAATAGTTAGGGTTATGGTTCTAATGTCGAGCCCGTGACCACCAAATACGGAGGATGCGGAAAGGTCAGAGAATGACCACCGCATATCCCCAGAGCAATATGGCCTTAGATGCTAATGCTCCTAAAAAATCAAATAACAACAACATGGTTCTAATGAACTGTCTTTATTTTGTTAATAAGATTTACACGATTTCTATACAGGTATGTAGGCTTAATTAGAATTTATTTCATTTAAAAATAGTTTCAAATATAAAAAAATAAGCAACATCTTCTTATACACTGCGCATATTATTATAGGGTGACCTATATTTATGAGGACCCCCGTTGTACCGACAAAAGCGAAACAGGGTGCCAAAATAGTCCCCTTTTTAACCCGATAGGACCATTTCATTTAGAAATTACATGAAAAAATTTCACACCAGCAAATGCTATTTGTTTTTTCAAATTTCAGTCAAGTTGACTGCACAGCAGGAAACAATCGTTGGGACTTAACCACTTATACCAATTCGTAACAAAATATTTACTGATTCTGCATGTTTCCATATAAAACAACAACGTAAGTCAAAGCATGGAGAAGTCATCTGTGATGGACACTATGCACTTCTAAAACAACTTAGGTTAAAGTAATCAGGCTATCATTGAGATCATCCTGATGTTAATTTAATAATGATATCAGGCTGATACCATCATTAAATTAATAAAGCTGATATCATTAAGAAGAGTTCTGCAGTAGAATTTAAAAAATGAAAAGATTTTAGTATGATATTCGAGATCACTTATTTTTCAACTGCAAAACTGAATTTTATTTATGTTCATCGGCATATTAGCTGCAGCTAGAGAATGCTCAGTTAAGCTTTCTGAAATTCGCCAACTTTCGCTGAATTATCTACCAGAAGTGTACTGCCTACTGCACATCAAAGGAACTTAAAGGCTGCACAAATTTTCAAATCAGCATTCAGCCATGTAAAGTTGCTGATTCAGTGCTACTTTCTTCTGACCTAAGCAAGAAGTCAATTTATGACGACTGTCTATAGTTCAAAGTACAGCAGAATATTTCTAATGTCAGTATACGTACGGAATCCTCGCATATAGAGCAGTAATTATAATCACTGTCCTTTCCCACACTGAAAAGTTCTCTGTTCCAGTCCCGAAAAGAGGAAAAATATTTTAACAGACTTTTTCACCCCATGGAAGCCAAGTAGCTGGATATGACTACTTGGTCACTGGATGAAAATCCATACAATGTGACTGTTTTTTGTTGTTGTTTTGTTTATTTATTTTTTCCCTCTTCCAGTCCTGGAAACGAAAGTTATCGGAAGGGAAAAAGCACTTATGAGTATCAACCATGTCCTGTTTGAAAACTTAAGGATTTAATTGATTTAAAATTCACTAATTCATTTATCCGAAACGTACCCATTCTTAGCATCAGGATAACTAAAAATTTCCACGTTTACTTTTTAGAATTGAATGCGTATTACTGTAAGGCTATCAATTTTCGCGAATTCATTTAATATTTTACGAATTTGCACAATGGAGTTTTCCAAATTTCAATCATAATGTTTTACATATTAGATACGGTCATTTCGTTAACCAGTTTTATTATTATTAAACTTACATTTAAACAACAATAACTTCATATTGATTTTATTTATAGATTTGACCAACGCATAGGACCTAATTGATATCCCAATATTGCCACAGAAATTACTGATATATGGTATAAGGGGAAGACTCAATAGACTTCCTAGCAAATTATTTAACCAAGAGAAAAATAACAGTAGAAGTAGAAAATACAAAGGGAAAATCTTATAATGTAAAGAGAGGAGTACCTCAGGGCACTCATGCTGGGCCAATCATGTTCAACATCTATAAAAATGACATATTTCAAGTAATTAAGAACTCCTTTATAAAAATTTATGCAGATGATATAATCTTATATACAATAGAAAAGAACCTAACAAAAATGGCGAATGATTTACAACAGGATGCAATACATTTACAAACTTGGTTGCACGATAATAAATTAGCACTCAGCTTTGAAAAAACAAACTTTTTGGTAATAAGACCTCCTCATCAAACCTTGGACATTCAACCCTCTATCAAATTGCACAAACATGATTGCCTACATGATCAGAATTTCAAGAATCGCAAATGTCTGATTGTGGAAGAAGTTGCAAATCGTTGTTACCTTGGGTTATGGATTGACTACAGTCTAAGTTGGGCAATGCATATAACAAACTTCTACAAAAAAAATGAGATTTTATGTGTACTTTTTCTACTACATTAAGAATAAGTTAAATCTTAGAACAAAACTTACCTTATTTTATGCATTAGTGGACTCCCAACTCAATTATTTAATAAATATATGGGCACGGGCAAATAAAACAGAAATAAGGGCAATAAACAACTTAATGAATAGGATTCTGAAACTTTTAATGGGGACAAACTCTTGGAATGACCTGAACAAGAGAAGGCAATTTTTGTTGAAACATAAAATACTGTATCCAGTTCAAAAACTGAAGTTAAATCTATTCTTAAAAAATCTTAACACTATTTTTGAAGAGTCCAATCTGCAAAGAAATGTCTCACAAAATTTAAGGAACCCAAAAGCAATTACTTTGCCTCACCCTAGGATACTAAATAGATTTGGAGATAGGCACACAATGAATATAATAAACAACTTGTTGGCTAGCATTGATTTCAGGCTCAGGAGAAGTTACCCCATCTCCAAATTAAAATTCCTAATAAGAAAATTCTTGATACTCAATGACACAGTAGATTAGAATTGATATGCAGATAAACTACTACCTCTGTTTACAGTGTGGAATATACTATGTGTAGTGACTTCACAGTCTTTTCTGTAAGATAACAAATTTGTACAAAACTGTTGTGAAGGAAGAATTACAACTTGTTGTCAAGAAATTTACTTTTCTTAACAAGTTCATTTATTGTAAACGAATTCTCTTGATAAATAAAATTGTATTGTATTGTTTTGTATTGTATTAATTTCAACTCTTGATAAATAAAATTGTATTGTAAATAAAAAATAAAAAAAAAAACCACGAATATCTCTGAGGTTTTATTGACAATGAACGTCTTAGCAAAATGGTCAGATCATGCTCTACAACAGCGTGACCCTCTCCCCACACTAACCACAATAAAAGTTAAATGGATTATCAGAAAATTATGAAAACTGTTCTGAATGTTCTAAATCATTTCAAGAATTAACACTTATATGCACTTTGTTACCAAACGCATTGTGAGTCAAGAGAAAAAAATACAATTCACAGACTATATTTCAATATGGTGTAAGCTGGCACATTATTCTCTCCAAACCAAGGAGTCACATACAGAACTTTGTGACAGGGTGCATAATCTCATTAAAAAAAAAAAAACAAAAAAAAACTGAAGTCTCTTAGTGGAATAAAGTTGCCTTGCACTATGAGATCCTACCACCTTTCTACCTTTAAATTCACTGATCTTGTTTCTGCGTGGGACATCGATTGTCAATATCTCCTATAAGCTATGGAGATTCGTTTATAGCACTGAGTTATTGTATATTCAAGCATATAAGTTGACGCACTAAAATTTTTAAGATAGCTTAATTTTATATGCCGAGTATAAAATTCTAAACTCGAACTAAAGGCACGTGCTTTAGTTAAAATACTAGCTAGACTAAATTACTACCAATATATTTACAATTCATATATATATATATATTTTTTTTTTTAACGCAAATACGTGTATACACTGTAGCACATCCTTTAAAATCTAAAGGATTTTATCATTTCTTCGTCACACGAAAAAAGTTGGCGCCTCCGTAGCCAGGTGGGCAGGAGCAGCAGTGCGTAGCACACGCTTCTTGATTAGACCGGGGTTCGAGCCCGTCACCACCAAATACGGAGGATGCGGAAAGGTCAGGGAATGACCACCGCATATACCAGGAGCAATATGGCCTTAGTTGCTAATGCTCCTAAAAACCAAATAACAACAACAAATGAAAAAAGTTCATGGACTTCAACGAGAGTTGGGTTTTATGTTTACGAGGGGGTATCAAAACGTTCGTACCCTTACCTAGAAAGGTGAAACTTCACAGGAACTTTAATCTTTTTCTATGTACTCTCTATGTATAGTAACACATTTCTCCCATCTCTGGATCAATCGTTTAATGCTTTGATCATAGAAGTCCGCACTTTTTGCCTGAAACCACGATTCCACTTCATTGATGACTTCATGAGACGAATCAAAGCGGCATCCACGCAATGGTTTCTTCATTTCCCGAAATAAGAAGTCTGACGGTGCTAGGTCAGGAGAATAGGTGGGTGCTGCAGTAGCACAACTCCAACAGTTAGCGAGAACATTGCATTTGACATTGTTTCTGCAATTTTGTTTTGCAATTGTTTCAAGCAATCTTGGAACCCATCTTGCGGAGATCTTAGACAAGCGCAGATGGTTATGTAAAATGCTGTGGGCAGACCCATAACTAATTCCGACTGCATTTCGATGAAATGAAGTGCCACACGTCTGTCACTGAGCACCAGCTTATCAACCTTTGCGACCGTCTCACTGTCCGTGGATGTTAATGGCCTTCCTTTTCTTGGCTCGTCAAAGACACTTGTGAAAAAGGGGAAACTGGAACTCCCGTTTCCCCATTTTTACAGTGTCATAGGATGGACAATTCTGCCCATACACAGCTTTCGTTTCTTCGTCAATTTCCTGAGCTTTCTTGCCCTGCAAATGCAGGAACTTGATCATTGCTCGATACTCCACGTTGTCAACCGTAGCGTCCTTCCTCAGATTCCGGGTTCCACCTCTGATTACTGCATATGTAGACAACTTATATTAAATGGTTAACTCATCACTTCAGTACATATGTTCAATAATCACAAATACCAGTAAATTATTCTCTTATGAAAAATGTAACAGAACTAACACATCGCATATTTAATGTCGATAAAACTTATATGATTATTACTCATTTCAGAATTCGAAAGAGGTTGATTCTCTAATGCAATGTTTCTTACACTTCTTTTTAATCAGCGCCCCACTGATAGACATTTCTGCTAATGGTGGTTCTCGCTCATACACGTGGAATTATAACATGGTGAGAGATGTCACAAGCCGATGTTTCGGGTTATTGAAGACAGTTCTGAAGAAAAATCAAATATACTGAAATTAAAAGGAGCGCAACGAAACTACCAAAGAAAGGAAAAATCCATGTAATTAGAACTTAAAGCCCTTCATATGAAATGAATCGGTTACTTTTCTCTAGACAACTGAACAAGAAAGCTCGGTATTCTACGAGCTGAAGAAGTGTAACAATAAATCTCTATAGAGGATTCCGCATCATGAGTAGGGACTCACTACCTTCATTAGGCATATGACCATAAGAAGTACCATAAGTATATTAAACTGTTCAGAACATGATATTTACACAAACCTCTTAAATAATATTTAAAACCCATAAATTATATATAGAAACCTTAGTAAAAAATATGCTGTCTGTTGCTTGGTAAGACTGTCACTCGTTGCCATGTTGCTTGTTGAATAACTGATTACGAGTCAGGGGGCTAACACCGACTCACGGCGTTCTTCATGCAAACGATTTAAATCTACCACGGTTAATACCCCTTCCCTATCCCCACGACAGCGTGATGTACAACTTCCGTGTTAGCGGAACGACAGGAAGTACATTAACGGTGTTAAAGGAAATGTCGAAGGCCATACTACTGTACCATTTTAGCGACACTGGCGCTCTCTGGCAAGCAGTAGTGTAATACACGTCCTGTACTGTAGACCATAATCTATACTAAATCACTTTGTTTTCCACTTAAACATTGAGTCATGAATGGGATGGCAAGCACCAATGTGAATCATCATTTCTTGGGAAACTAAGAGAAGAGGAAAAATTTTAAATGAAATAAAATGAATAAAAATAACAAATTAAACCTCCATAACGAAGAGGAAGGGATTTCATATCATCCGAACGAGATCTAAATTTAAAGAAAGATATTAATTCTAGGATTGATCGAAGTTGCCAACTAAGTTTCCTTAGTTGGTAAGTTAACTATGGATGCAACTCTTGTTTGCCCATCTATATATTCAGTGTTGTAGTAGAAAAAGAGAAGACACGGATCACTCACCTCGGTTGTTCAGCTGTTCTCCTGGAGGAGGAAAGACCAAATTTAAACATACTCGTATGTGAACGTAGGAACAAAGATTATTTAAAATACGAGCCTCGTAGTTTTTAATCCAGTTTCCGTAAAATATCCAATATTTGAAATGCATCTCTCCGCCATGAACCAAGTAAAAAAGATTGCCTCAGTTAAGCTGAAACATTTTGATAAGAATAAAGTTGAATGGTCAAGAACAATTCAGAGAATTGTCAACATTTTTCAAGATAAAGATAAATATTTTAAAACAATGACTGACTTTCTCATAGTACTTAGGCTCAATTTTTTAGAGATGCTTTGGTACTGCGCCTTGAAGGCCAACTATTCACTTCCCAAGAGACTAGTATCTTGGCTTTCTTCAGAAGAGGACTCCAGCACGTTACAGTTGTTTCATGGGCACTGCCATCTTGTCAGAGGACGGATAAATTCTTCCAGTAAATGCAAACTAGCGAATAGCCCGCCATAACGAATGATGATCCCATAGTGTCAGATCAAGAGAGGACTATAGCAGTAGTTTCCCAAGTTAAAACTTTTGTTTGCCTTCTGCTCCGAAAAAGTCAAAAGAGAAGTACATTTTTGATGATACTTTTAATTCACCAGAAATGAGACATGTGCTAATAGAATACTGTAATACATTTACAGCGGTTGGAGGATAAAAAAAAAAAAAAAATCTCTGGACAACAGACCAGTAGGTAATTTTTAAAACCACCATACAGGTGATGAGAATCGATTCCTTTCAAAATAAATACAATATAATAAAATAAGCTATGGTGCGATGATTGGACATTATTATAAATAGTATATTTTGTTCAATAATTCGCTATAGCTAAAAATAGAATCCAATAGCATTAGAATAACGTAGTTATTGACTCTTACAAAAAGGTTAAAAACTTCTCAAGCCTTACATCATATTTTACCATCAAAAGTGACAATCTATCTTTAAAGTTTAAAATGCTTCGCCAGACGATAATATTAATCATGAGTAAGCACCAGGTTAAGAACATCCAGCATCGTTATTATCATCATCGAAACTTTACCGTATGCATATACCCTGCGAAGAATTCGGGCTCAATAAATTGTTCCGTGTAAATGTCTCCATAATAATTAAACAACAAAGAATTGGTATTCCTCCCATTCTTTGTTCTAATCATTGCGAGCTAAGCTCACAATCAGATGGCTAAGAGAATTTTTTCCCCACTAAAACTAATTATCGTAATGTTCAAGTTAATTGAATCTAACGAATTATTTAATAATAATTATGCACATTTCATTCGCTAAATTAGGGTGCCAACAAAAAGACGGCTTCAGTAATTAAAAAAAACAAAAAAAAAACAGGAAACTATCTTGAAAGCTCACCATAAAACTAATAACAGGCTGCCAATCAGTAATGTTTATTGTTATTTTCACAAATTAAACTGAGGATTTTAATTCTTTCTAAAAAATTAACACAACTTGTGCTTATTAACGAACGCGAAAACAAATGATTTCGAAATGGGGAAATCAAAATTCACTGAAAAGTACTAAAATATTTCTATTTTTATATTTGGGAAAGTGTTTGTGAGTATTTTTTGCAAGTACAAGCTACCCCCGCATAAAATGGTACTTCTACAACACGGTTTCGCTCTAACACGATTGATAAATTGCGGCAATCCTCGCACAGCACGGTACTTATATAACACGGTTATAGAATTTCGGTACACTTCGCATGGAAAAAAAAAACAAAAACAAATTATGATATTAGGGTTTCCTTTAAATGATTACAGCTACCTATACTTATTTTGTCTGTAAATTGCGTGTGTTCTCTGGTCGTTTTACCTGTTTGCTGGACGGGAAAAAAAAAAAAAAAAAAACCAGTTTCTGGGGGGGAGGGGGGAACCTTGCTATCTACGTCTAAGACCAACTAACTGAGCCACAGAGTGAAAAAAGCCCACTAAAGTTCCTTGTGTCATCGACGGGATTCGAACCCAGGCCTTTTCCACCCGGTGCGGGGAGGACGGTGACGATACCACTCTGCTACCAGCGCAGACAACCTCGCATGACAGGGTATTTTTCAGCTTTTGTGCGGGAAAAACTCTGCTATTATGTTGGATGTAATTTTTCAACATTTCCACTCTTTTTGAATCCCCGCTGTTGACTCGCTAGTCAAAAATAAATAAATAAATAAATCATTGAGAAATCCCTGTATTTTATTTTGTTGGGAAATCCCAGCGTTACATTCTGTGCTATTGAACTTGTTCTTGCTGAACTTGTGGAAAAATCTATGTTTCAAAGTTTGATTACTATTGGACAGCACGTCAGGCTATCCAGAGTATTTAAGTCATCCAAACGTTGAAGTTGTGTTCCTACCACCACAGTTGTATTAGGTTAATAAAACTTCTTTCATTCAGCCATTAGATCAAGGCATTATATCCGCCTTTAAAACTCAATACATAAGAAAATCATTAAAATGGATTTTGGAAAAAATTGATTCCCAATCTATTGAAGTAATGGAGGCATAGAAAAAATGTGGACTGTATCAGAATCATAGCTTTATCACTGAAAGAAGTAAAACCGTCACCGTTAAATGCGTATGGAAAAATGTATGGCCAGAGTCAGCTCATTCAGGAAATATGGTCGAACTGGCAGAAAACGGAATCGGTGCGATAGTAGAATTTGCCACGTCGGTAGGAGGGGAAGGTTTTGATGATATCACTACTGAAGCCCTCGTGTGTAGCACAGTTGATAGAATCGCCCTTCTCCCCCACACCGGGTGGAAAAGACCTGAGTTCGAATCTCGTCGATGACTCGGAGTTTTTATGGGTATTTTTCAAAACGTGGCTGAGATAGTTGGGCTCAGGCGAGGATAGCATGGTTTTTCCTCCCGTTAACTCGGGTTTTTCGTCCAGCAAAACAGAAAATCGACCTCAGGACACACGCAATTTAGAGACAATATACATTGAGTAACATGGCCATAGTCGCCTACGATCCTTTATAAAAAAAAAAAAAAAAAGATATGATTACTGAAGACGTTCAAGAATTACTGGTAGAAAAAGAGGCTGGCGAAGCGACTTTGGTGGAAATGGCATTCGAGGTAAAATCAAATCAATTCAGAGGATGTAGTACAGATGAAAATTCTGAACTTCCAAATTTTACACTAAAAAGCACACAGGAAGGCATAAAGTGAGCCGAGAAATTAGATTCTGAAGCACTGGAAAAAAAAGTTTATAAAAAATTTACACAAATAAACTGACTTCATTGTGATGCTACTACCAACAATTACTCTACTAGAAAGGAATAGCGAAAGCTTAAAAAGCGGTACTCACCTTGAAATTAATCTGCGATGGTTTACTTAGGAAGCGTGGTTAATGTTTAAGTTGAATTGTTGAATTGAAAATTAAAAGGGAGGGAAGTAGATAAAAGTTGACTGAGTTAAATAGGCGCAAGGAAATAGAAGTGTACACATCCAATCCTTGGTTGTCATCGAAATAAAGAGAAGAAGGAATGATTAAAAACTATGTAAGTGAATCCGATGAAGCCAACCTTACATAGTTTTTAATTACTTACATTTCTTACAATTCACTTACATAGTTTTTAATCATTCCTTCTTCTCTTTATTTCGATGACAACCAAGGATTGGATGTGTACACTTCTATTTCCTTGCGCCTATTTAACTCAGTCAACTTTTATCTACTTCCCTCCCTTTTAATTTTCAATTCAACAATTCAACTTAAACATTAACCACGCTTCCTAAGTAAACCATCGCAGATTAATTTCAAGGTGAGTACCGCTTTTTAAGCTTTCGCTATTCCTTTCTAGTCCATTAACACGGTACTTGAAGATTTCTAAAAATTTCGTATTGTCAATTACTCTACTGTAATATGTTCAATCAAATGTAGAATCAGTGCATTCCCTAGTTCAAATATATAAAAATAAAATTTTCTTCACAATCACTTGAATTACAAGGGGAGATATTTTCATCAATTCCTTCAAAGATTCGTGCAATATAGCTGATTTTTGCGGTTTTATTTTCACCTAATATAATTTTAACTACCTGAACAAATTTTATCAAGTTGTTAAACAGAAACAAAAAAAAAAAAAAAAAAAAAAAAAATCCAACATCGAATTCAAATATCTCGATTCCACCTCCCCCTCCCATCTCGAAGCCTCTCTAAAGCATTAAAATATTTGAAAGTATTACTCTATATCAATACCTGAAATCCTACACCACTGCAGCATAATATTATGTGTGCCCCGCATGATCACAATAATACAATTTGAATAATTAAGTTTATTTAGATATACACTTAAATTATTCAAATTGTTTTATGGTATAACAATGAGAGAATTCATCTCCTGTCAGGGTATTACTCCTAATATCGTCAACAGGCTCCATTCTTTCGGACCATTTAGCCATAATTTTTCGAAATTCATTCAATAAACCTAGAGGTTTATATTATTGAATTAGCCTTCAGAAATTATTCAGATAACTGATCGAACTCAATAATAAACCTTCAAGTTTTATTAATGAGTTTGATAGAAACTCTCATTCACAAATAAAATTTTTAAAAAGTACATTTGGATTTACTTTAACCCCACTCTTTTATTCAAAAAGGGCAAAAAAACACAATTCATTTATTCTGAACAAGAATACATTTCATATAATAAACAACCAATATAGTATCTCCGGGCTCCCCCCCCTCCTTTACCATACTATTTGTGCGTTAAGAATAGTTCTACCTTTCTGATAAAACTTCATGCGACTCTTCTTTGAAAACAGCTGAATTAACGTAACGGGAACACAGCATTTCTGTGTCCTTAAAATAACAATGTTGGTATATTCAAGCTGAGTGATCCACTAAAACCTGAATTACACGTTCTGTCAAAAGACGAAGCAAGAAATGGATCAAGGGTTGTTCCGGAAAAGTTCAAGGTTGTTTTTTCTTCACCGAACATCAATGCGTCAAAGAAACTTCAATTCTCTAGAATATATATGCAAGATAAGAGTTGAAAGAATAAGCTATCTCCCAATAGCCATGGGAAAGGTAAGTAACCCTAAAAGAGAAATCGGTAAGGGCAATACAATACGACCATAACTGGAAACTGGATAGCAGACTGCCGCCCTTCTCAGCCTCAATGACTACCACGCTACCTCTAAAGAATAAATAACGACTAGTATGGTGTATCTAGGTTTGTACACTGCCTTCTTTCAGTTTTTACGTGAACAACTTTGCGGTACGTGCTTTTTGACTTCGTGTGTGTAAGAATTTTTGTATATAGCGACTGTAGTAACGATCTGCTTACCTCTCCCTTTGAGAATTCGGCTTTAATACAGTCATGTGCAAGGTTGTAGCCGTTGTACAGATCAAATTTTCAATAAAAATATAGAGTCACTCTTAAGTTATTCAAAAAAATAACAATAAAATAAAGGACCATTAGTATTACTATTCGGTTATCACACTTTCAATATAATACAGAAGGGGATAACCACAAGGAAACATAACACAAGCAATAATAATTATCAAACTCCAATATCAAGTTTAACGTGTGTTTCATATTAGAGAAAATTTCTTCATTCAAGAGATCAATAATTTCGGAAAAGGCGCCTCCGTAGCCAGGTGGGAAGGAGCAGCAGTGCGTAGCACACCCTTCTTGATTAGACCGGGGTTCGATCCCGTCACCACCAAATACGGAACATGCGGAAAGGTCAGGGAATGACCACCGCACCGGAGCAATATGGCCTTAGTTGCTAATGCTCCTAAAAAAACCAAATAACAACAACAACAACAATTTCGGAAAAAAAAAAAAAAAAAACGGTTATGCGAGAAAAGAGTGTAAATATCTATAGATAAAGATGGTACTAAATGATTATCTACATACTCGTATGTTATAAAGAAACATGTAAATTATACATAATTAAAATAATAATATAGAATCAAAGCAATATTATACATTGGTATGCAAAATTTAAGGACCAGTCACGTTTTCACCTGCAGCTTCTCGTAGGAGTAGCCTGGATATGGGAAAAGCATATCAAAGGAACCTCGTGAGGTACAGAAATGATGAAGGAAACAAAACGGTACAGAGGGACTTGATTCAAAAATGCCAACATAGCACTGGCTGCCATGATGCAGATGCATCATGGCACCCATGCATCACGGAGGTATGGCCACCCCTAATGTCGATGCAGGCTTTGCACCGCCTGCCCATACTTAGAACGATGTTGTTGATAAGTTCTTGCGGTAACATCGTCCATTCCTCTGTCAGCGCCATTTTCAGCTGGTGGACATTTTCTGAGGGTGTGGACGTGCAGCTAGGCATCTCCCCAGAGCGTCCCATATGTGTTCGATGGGATTTAGATAGGTAGAAACGGGCAGGCCAATCCACACTTACAATGTCCTCACTTTCCAAAAGCATATTAACAGCTGCATTGCGACGGAGTGTGGCGTTATTATCCATAAACACGAGTTGATGCTTAGCAAGCTTTGTTTGTTTGGGATTTTATTAGGCGCATCGGCAACTATGGCCATAGTGCGCCAACCCAGCAATCAAAGCGCATTTCGCAAAACAATAAAACGAGGTCGGGAAAAAATGACTGCTATAATTAGTTATTCAAGCATGTTTACTTATTAGTATAAAGTGGGCCCAAACACCACACAAACAGCACGTAAGATATGATCGGAGAAGATAAGGGGGGGGGGGAGGGTTTCACACAGCCAAAAAATGGTTTATAAGATTTAATTAGGTGAGACACTTGACGACGCATCCCAATAAACAGATCAATGCGACCATCGTAGATGAAGAGCTAAAGGCCTCCACTGAGTCAGATTAAGCCAAAACTGCTAGGTGCTTGCGAAATATTCAATGGGAGCAATGAAACTATCGTTTGGATTTGCGTCGACTTGGGAAGGTGTACCAGCTGTGCAAATGGGTTCCACCATAAACTCACAACAAACTCCAGAGACAACCAATTTGCTTGTAGCTGCTTTCGCATCACAATAATGAGCCATTTGTGGACTAGTTGTTGACGTGCGAAGAAAAGTGACTTGTGTCAGCAACACCAAAAGATCGCATCATTGGTTATCCTGTGAACCTCTGCCGCACACATCGAAGGCCCCTCTTCACTAACAGAAGATTTCGAGAAATATAGCTGGTATCCTTCTTCGTAAGCTTCTAATTCCTGGCCAAACAATTACAGAGGGCAAAGTTTTTGTTCATTTCTGTTACGGTATTATTTTAATTTTATCCTAAAAATCCGCATGAACGTTTTGATCACGTCACAGTTACAAGTACAAGTTAGATGAAGCAGAGAAATGAGAACCTGAGACCGACTAACTCAGCCACGGAGTGGCTGAGTTAGTCGGTCTCAGGCTAACATATTATTGTAATATGTCACATTATTGTAATTTATTATATATGTAATATATCACATTATTGTAATTATTTACAATAATTACATATTATTGTAATATATCACATTATGAAATTCTTCACCAGTTGCTCTCCTTATACTTCAAATAAGTAACTCTTCCACATTAGAGTTACTTATTTCACGAGTTATACTCTACTATACTATACGAGTTATTATTTTACTGTTATTTATTTTCAGTTTGGTACTACCACTTAGACAGCGCTGTTTCGAAGCTATTTGGCTTTTCAACAGTGAGCGGTTAGTTACCCAGAGGTACAGTGGGAGACAACAGATTTTTGACTTATTTCAAATTTCAACAATATGAGAGCGTGAAAAAAAAAGGTGTGCCTCTTAGACTAATAATATTTCAGGGTAGAAAGCTTAAAATTATGTAAAATGTAAAATTCAAACTGATGCATTTGCATCAGTACTACATAATAACAACTAAAAATAAGTAAGAGTAGTCTTCTCTAATAGGGAAGCATTACTTATTTTAATGAGGGCAATCGTTGTTGAAGAATTTAACATGAGATGTTACAATAATGATGCCAACGTACAGACTTCAGATTTGTCTAAAAATGCAACTAATGTCATTATTTAAAATCTTTAAACCTTTACACTCTTGTTTAAATTCTACCTGTTACACAGTTTTACGTATTTTTATTGTTATTCATTTCGATAATAAACCTAGAGGTTTATTATCGAAATGAATCGTTACCAGGTCGATAATAAACCTCTAGGTTTATTATCGACCTGGTAACGGAAATCTTAACTGCAACCTTTTTATATGATCTAGTTTTGGCGCATTATAGCCTTAGTTCTAATGTGCCCAATCAAATCCAAAAGAAAAAAAAAAAAAAAAACACAATCCTTCGGCTCGTCAAATTTGAACATGCCAGTTCACAAGAGTGAACCATTACATTACCTCACTAATCTCTCTCACTAGCAATTAAGATCTTGATTAAGTTTAGAATCTGCGCATTATCACACTGTCTGTAATATTTATAGGGGACTAACATGCTGAGACTTTTGTGGGGATTGTGAAGATCTGGCCGCAGTGTGCGCCAGTTCATTATCCCTGATCCCAATGGGGCTTGAATCCAGTAGAAATGGTGCCGAAAGAATACTCAGAAAGAAAAAGTAACATCTGCTGTACTCGGGTCAGAAATAGATGAGGATTATACTTCATCCTCGATAGAGTCTGTAGTATTTTTAAAAACTGTATACGCCTTTGCTAATTGTGTATTTTAATGTGGTTCAAGGCCAATTCTATATAATAGACCTCAGCTGTGTATATGCCGCATTCGTGGGGAATTTTACCAGATATTGTGTTATCTGGGAAGATGGCAACCGATCCGGCAGATGACACTGACTTCGAGCCATCAGCAAAGACAGACAAGAAGTCAAGTATTCGGGACGAGCCGAAGGAGTTCCGAAAATTAGCCAACCCTTTAATATACTCTGATTAGAACCATTCACATTCAGACCAAAATTAAAGGTAAGTTAAAAGCAGAATTGCATAATCATCTTGTGGGAATAGGAACAGTATGAATAGTCGTCTGTTTTATTTTATTTTATTGCTTTATTAATATATATTTTATTTATTTTTGGCTGATGCAGAAAAAGTTCGCTTTCTTGCATCATTTGGCCTTACTAATATTAAAACTGATTTATATTACTGGAAGCGATTTGAAAAATAACCAGAGAGGTTAGCTGTCTATTCGGTTTATTCAAGCAGACAATTCTTCGAATGCTTTAAGAAAGGTATTAATATCTGAGAAGAAATCAATCGCAAGTCGATTAGCCATCCTCGTAGAACTGCTGATAAAGCTATCCTTCATTAAGTAAAAGTTATCTTTCTGGTATGGATCGTCTGCTGTGGTCTGGGGGAAGCTGACGGAACACGGAAATGAACTAACTCTAGAAGCGACCATTAGACAGAGATTAGACAGATCTTTTTAGGAAAACTAATTCAAGAAAACGAACTGAATATCAATGAACCATCACGATCTGTTGCTGACAGAAGCAGGACAGCGAAGTAAGTATTAAAATTCAACCAACAAGTGTAAAATTTTCGACGTAACGGTGATATATTAAAAAAAATGCTGCCTATTATTATGTTAGTTTGTCACAATTTCATTAAATTAAAGGAAATGACTACTCAAAGGGCCTAATTTATTTATTTTATTTAATTAAAAATTAAATGAAGATAACTTTTTTAAAAACTCAAAATTTCTATTCATATTCCAAGACAGCTGGATAATACATATCAAAGAGGACGTTAAAAACCATATTAAGCTAACACACACTGCACTCGAACAAGGAGACTTGAATAAAAGGCGAGAACTGTCGTAATGATTTCTTTCGAAACCATTAAAGGAATAATTATTTCAGAGGCAAAAGTTAAGAACTGGTGAACTCTCTGAAACGAGGAACTAAAGAGGAAATTTTAGCAAACCATGATTAGCAGAACGCTGCTGTTTTATATTCCAAGCATTCCTATATAGGTAACGGCGAACATAAATAATACAAAAGCAAACTTTCAATTCTACAATTTTTTTTTTTGTCACTTTACTGTTAAGAGTGAAAAATAACAACAAAAAACACTGATAATACGCTATACCAATTCGAGCAGAGAATACAGCATAAGAGCGAAAAAAACTCGTTCCCATGAGACTAGAGATGAAAGAAGTTAAGAGATTGCCTCGCCATGTAGTAAAAAAAAAAATCTAGGATAAAAAACAGAGTAGAGAGATCATCAGTCATAATGATTAAAGCACAAACCATTCTGTCCTCTATGAATTAGTCTGATGGATTATCTGAGGTCTGCCTGTCCTTACGGGAGCGTCGATATCGCGAATGTGACAGTCCACGCTCGCAACCGAGCAGCTAGACAACACATATGGCTGGTGGAGGAAAAAGTTGCCAGTGGACGCCTGTTTTTCAACTGCAGTCCCTATATGTATTGGCAAAAAGAACATTCAAAGGACAAATAACCTGAACCTATTGCCATCTCGAGTGCACGTGATTACAACAGATCACAGCTGTCAACGTGCGAAATCAATACAGTATGATTCTATGAAAGAAGAGCATACGCGCCCACCACTAGAGGGAGCGATATTTACTCCTCTTTTTCATGGCAAAGAAAGGTTAAGGAGAGGGGGAAAAAAAAAACTGCTTCGCCGCTAAGGTCTTTCCAAATGGAGAAATGAAACAAATGAAGTAGATGATCGACACATATTTTCACAAGAATTCCTCCTCTTGTTTTCTTTCTTTTCATGTTATTAAATCTCTAAGAGCCAGAGGGCAGAAGCTGTTTTTGGATTAGTGCCAAGACAACTGAAGTAATGAGGTGTAAATGTTGTGTTTCAAGGGCAGTTTGTTTATGTGTGGAACGGATTGGAAGAGAGAGAGAGAGAGAGAGAGAGAGAGAGAGAGAGAGAGAGAGAGAGAGAGAGATGAATACTGGTAAAAATCTTAAGGCCTCGTCCTTGAAAAGGTGTGTCAATAGTGTCAAAAATTTTACGTGTCATCCACGGAATTCGAATCCGGATATTTCCAACCGATGCTACCCACCAGCCAAGGAAGCCATTAACTGAGGTAACCTTTTCCATACACGTTCACATTTTGGAAGGGGCTTGCAGAAACGGCCTCCAGTTTGTGGTTCGCAGGCACATACACATTGTACTCGACTTCACAAAAACAATTGTTTCTCAATAGTAGCAATCGGCAGTCCATTTTGGAACATTATCAGTTCACTCAAGAAATAAAAAATTAAATGAAAACAACAGAAATTAGTAAACACCTTACACGTCTCAGTATTATTTTATGAGTAGAATAACCATAGCTATTGTTCGCATCTTTCAACTATTCATTGTAAAAACCATTAATAGTAACCCACCGCTAACCGTGGGGCATATGATCCTGCAAAGTACAAGGTGACAGAACAAGACACACACACACACACACACACACACACAGAGAGAGAGAGAGAGAGAGAGAGAGAGAGAGAGAGAGAGAGAGAGAGAGAGTCGACTATTCTCCTGGGTGGCATCTTCATTTTATACTGCGAAACACGTAGTCTTCAAAACATCACAAAAACAAATCCAAAACACTTTCGGGAAAAACGTAAATATTAGTCAAAAACACAACAATTCGCAGAGCAGCAGCGAAACGTTCAGAAACAACAACACTGTATTTATGGTACTGACAAGTGCATTATTCAAAGGGAGCGCAGTGGTTCTCAAGTGTTCCAACATCTTGGTGCGCCGCAACCATCTTACACGATATTAGGGTGGGAAATTGCATGAGTTCAGTATCAATCGTTCTTTAGGTATATTTCGAGTAAAACTACTTTACAAAATTGTAACAAAAATGTTTGGGAACCACTAGCATAAGGCATAAACAAATCCGCTCCCTCTGCAGCACTCACCTTCAGATCCCCCAGACTCTGAAGAGAAATACGCGGACATTGTGTTCCACTGTACATGTCACAAAAATAAAAGCTCTAGTATTAAGAGCAACTGTAGTTGAGTATAAATAGGATTTATTTATTTATACTTAATGAACGGTTCGGAGAAAATTCAGTTCAGTGAAACCTCTTACAACAGCCCAAAAGAAACAAGATGATGAAGCATGTTTTGGGTAATGTGCTAGAAATATACACGTACGTAGTGCATTATGCTACTTACATAAGATATGATTCTGCAAATTACATACTCGTTTCGATCATAATCCTGAAGCGTATTTACAAACTGTTGCCTTTTGGTATGAACAAAGGAGGGGTCAGGGAATTTTATTTTTTTTTAGAAATTCGCCAACTCATGTTTCATTATCTGACTTTGGAACTTAATTTCCACGCAGCTGGAAAACCACCGTAGCCAAGTGGTCGATTTATAGTAGAGGTTACGCACGCCACACGTAATACCACAATATAGGGACAGAAGAGCTTATTCTTATAAGCTCTTCTGTCCCTATGTGACTGTCTCCGTATATAAACATTAAAAAAATATATCCTAAATGAATTTACAGCAGCGTATAAGAAATATATTCCGATAAAACTCAAGCGTTAAATTTTATCATTTTGCGGATAGTGCAATGCTAATCTGCATGCCTTTAAAAACCACATAATTTTCATACAGATTCAGCAATGAGTAAGAAAGAAGTGGGACAGTTTGCAAAATTTTGCAGTTTAAAATTACGCTGATACTTTGAGCGCGAGAAATGTAAATAACACAATGGCGAATTTCAGCGGAACTGAACGGGTACAGTGTACTTTTTCTCTTGAACAAAGTGAACTACGCTAAGTTTAACAAAATTTTCGCGAAGCAGACTTCCAGTAAACTAGAACGGTAATTTTGTTAATACAACCTGTTGTTTGCTAGCACCAAAAACACCGCAATGCCACTTGTAAATGATGAAACTGTAAAAACCACATTCAGCTTGTTCGAAGTCCTAGAAACTCAATACAACAAGATAATCTTAAAGTGAGCTAATAACAAGTCTACCTCGTGGACAATTTTGTTTAAACGTTAAGCTAAAACCATCACTACAAATGTCAAAATTATTTAAAGATCACGACATCACGAAACATCATAATCTCTGAGTGTACATTTTGGAACATACGGACAATGACGGTTTCATCAACCGTTTCATCTCCGCAGGTGCATTTTTCATTTGAATGAATTAGTGAATAAACAAAAAGCTAGCATCCGAGAAAATGGGAAATCGCAAGTTTATGTGTGATAATCAATTATATCATTATCCATTTTTATGGATAAAACAAACGTTAGAAAATTTGCTTTTGCCACAAATTTACAAGACAGTGGATGGGGCCAGTGCGATCCCCCAGACCTCAACATCACTGGACATTTTCCTCTGGAACTTCATTTAAGATCAGGTTTATCAGCCACCATTACCTGAATTTACAAAAATTAAACACAGAATCAGAGTTTCTACTAATGATGCATACTTTAGAGCGAGTGTAACAGGACATTAAATTTCTTTGAGACGTATTTTTTTATTTTTTTATTTATAATCATAAATAAAAACTTTGAGACCACTGCTTTCATTCAGTGCTTGGTACGTTTACTATGTTCAAAATGCACGAAGTTACGAGCTTACAATGCTGTGAAATTACTTTTGACTTACCCCTGCAATTGACTTTCAACATAAATGAATCTTACAAACTTCATAGTGTGATGGAAAGCAAAAAACATCCAGTCATTTCTCCACTTAGAATGTTTTCCTAAACCTTAACAAACAGACTTTGCACACACAAATTCTTCAGATTATCTGATCCATTATAATACAAGGTGCAGCCAAAAAGAAACGTGAATATTTTTTTAAATCATTTATTATTTTAAATACAACAATTTCGATGTTTATCTACTTCAAAGTACTCTCTAGCCGCGCCTATGCAGCGATCTAAGAGCGATTTCCAGGATCTAAAACAGCAGCGAAAGTCCTGAAGATACCACCTTTAATTGATGCATTGTGTTCTTTTAAACGCCTGCTAATTCCTCAAAATCGTTTTCCTCTGAAATGGCTTTTAATTTTCAAGAACAGAAAAAAGTCATACGGCATTAGATTTGAAGAATAAGGCGGGTGCAAATATGTTGGGATCTTTTTCGTTAAAAACTCGCTTACTGCGAGAGAAGAATGACACGGTGCATGATGCAAAAACCATTTGTCCGGCTATAAACTCGGCCGTGTCTTCCGAATTTTTTCATGACGTCTTCCTAAAATCTCAACGTAGAGTGACTTATTACCAGTCTGATTTGCCGGTACAAATTCACGATGAACAACACCGCGACAATCAAATAAAACGACAATCATGGACTTGTCTTCGATCGAGACATTCTTGCTTTCTTTAAACGGGGAGAAGAGGGAGTTTGCCACTGCATGCTTTGACGTTTGGATCATGCTAAAAGACCAGGAATTCATCTCCTGTTATCACTGAATTCAAAAATTTAATAACAATTCTTTGCTCTAAATTACGATCACTCATTTTTCCGCCGAGGAGTTAAAATACTGATTCACTTTAAAGAGGCAGTTCAAACAAAACTTAACCGATTGCAATGAAACAAAAACTGGATCTGTACAGGAAAAAACAAGTCAAAGCACTATATGAATGTCGTTGACATGCGCAGTAGTAAGGCGTTGGTAAGCAATAATTCTCGTTTCATTTTAGTTGCACCCTGTATGCATATTTGCAATAGTAGGGCATCATTAATCAGGCAAAGCAGATTCAATATAATAATGCAAATCTAGCTTTAATTCCTTATACACAAGTAGTTAATTTTCAATGTTCCTATCATCCCATCAATCCAACTTGATATTGTAGTGCCACATTGATAATAATCTATCTCGGAATTGCATCCCCATCATTGTTTTAATAATTTCTATCGTAACTGGTAATATCAATATCTCTCCAACGCTGTGAGTGCACTTACCACATTTTGCAACCTGTTTTGAAACCTTGCGCGAAGCAATAGCATTTGATCATTTCGCGTTTCACTTAAAGTTTTCGTTTCTCAAACTTTCTTTTCTTGAAGAAAAAGTCTGAGAAACAAAGTTCTTATTGTTATTTTTACATTTCCTTTTTTCTTTAAATTAAATGATCACTTAACGTTGAGGGTTTTATTACTTCAATACAGAATACACATTCAGAAAGGAAAACAAATCGGCAACCGATTACTCGTGGGAAAACAAATGAATCTCTGTTCCAAACAATCAGCTGAATATCTGAGGATTTTTGTTCTGAAATATTCTAATTAAAGACTTAATTTAACAGGTAAAAATACATACATGCATCACCCTATACGTTATGGCAGACTCTAAATGTATATAACTGAAACCAGCCGGATGCATTTTCTATAAAGGATTTTGCCCGCTATAGAACACATTATCAAGCGTATGCTATTTTCTCGCGAAACGTTTTCTTCGAAGAAAACCAACTTAATAATATAGCAATTTACAAATACAATATACTGAAGACTTATGGCCTTAGTTGCCTAGAAGGAAACATTAATTAAATAATCCAACCAAACCTAACAGATAATAATGCTATTGTGGGTTTAGGCGCAGTTCTTGGGTGGTTAAAAACCTGCAATATTCACTTAATTGTATTATATATTAATAAAAACTCATTAAGGAAAATTCATAACGGTTAAAGTTAAAAAGATTGCGGGGGCTCCAATCCCCGTGATTAACGGACACACATCGCAATTACTAATAAACGTATCACGACAACTTTCGTGATGTGTTTATTAGACAATTGTCAGTGCTCCATGCTACTGAATTTTGGGGATCCACAACACCCACCACAATTAAGTGGCATTATACAGCTGAGTTTCGGCTGCTCAAGTGGGTTACCTTTAAACACCATATTTTTTCTCAGCTGCAAACAACTGACATGGCCCAGTCACTTCAACCACCAAGCGTCTCAACACGCATTTACACCAGACATCTAATTACCATCCCCAAACTTATCATTGGATTAATCTCTTCACTAAGTTTCTAGGACATGTATAGCGAGGCATTTCACAACCGTCACAATGGTTATCTCCATAACTCTGTCATAATTTCAATGATTGAATCTGTCTGACAGGTTCCTACCATCGCAAATACTTTCGTTGTGTACCTCCTTCAGAGCTTATTTCACAAAATTTATCACACACGAAGTATAAGCGCGAGATTCTCCAAAAAAATACCCCCAGGGGCTCACATCTGGTGAGTATGGGCTTGGCACACCCAGGGTCCTGAGCTGGATATCATGATTCTTTTCTTTGTTGGTGATTCTCTCTCTCGGTAATTTTTTTTTTTTTTTTTTTTTTTTTTGCCTGGTGCGGCATAAGCCTCAGGCTTCCTTGCACCATATGGCTAATAATAATAATAATAGAAAAAAGTCTTCCTTGTCTAAAATCCAAATGATTGAAATGAGCATATCTGTGCACCCGTGAACACTTCGAATGTAATATTTATTTATTTATTATTATTATTATTTTTATTTTTTTTATTTTTTTGTGTGTGTGTAATTGTTAGGTGGTGGTGTTGAAACAATTTTGTGTGAAGTTTTTCAAAAAAAAAAAAAAACACTTTAATATTACCTGTTATGTGATGACAAGAATCCCGATGTACGATTCTCACATGACGTGAGAATCTAAAGTGGTGTTGAATATTATTGCAGACTGTATATATTCCAGTAACAATAAAGATTAATATATAATTTGGTGGTATAATAGTGCTATTTTTCTACAGCAGTCTTGGGGACATAACCACGTTCTGTCTGTCTTTGTAATTAACTAATCTTGTATTATAGATGATCAAATTTTTCAGGTTTAATTTTTTTCACTAACGTTATCTAATAATCTAAATATGTTAAAAAAATCATTTAATCTATATTAGAGGCAGTAATGCCTCTGATGTAGATTAAATGATTCCCTCCTTTACCCTCAAAATGAGATCTCTGTATCCCATTTCATGAAAGAAGGGAAGGATGGACGATATTATTAACTAAAATTAATGACCTATATAGCTATAGTTCTATGTCTTATACGCTTAACGCACTGGGCTACAAACTGTAGTCCCCCCCCCGCCCTAATCGGAGACGATGCTGCCCTTTGCCGTGAGATATATTATTACCATATTGCCATGAAATATTTTATGGAGCATTTCGGCCGTTGAACCACTGTTGTGATATATTTGCTGTTGTGATATAGAATAACTGTTGTGATATATTTGCTGTCACATTTGTGGAGCTGCGCTTCTATTATGAATGATTAAGATTGCAATATGAATTAACTTGAGAGACGTCATTTGGTAATTTTCGTCAGCTCATAATATTTACTCAGTGTGCAAAGGCCGCGGACCATTGCTGTGTAAATTACAAAATTGTATTTTCGGACGTCTTCTAAAGTGTGTGTGTGTGTGTCTTTATAAACACACGGACCATTTTTGTTAAATCACGCGATTTTGTTCTACTCTTCAGTTAGTTCCTGTCTTTTGAGTCCAAGATGATCACTATCTTGTCATTCGTTTGGAGAATTCTACGTTCAAATCCCGTTGCTTTTTGAATGAACTCTTAAAGGCCTTTTAAATTGAAGCAGTAAGACTACCTGAGGTAGAGTGAATAGAAGTTCTCCAATGAGGTACTCTGGATTTTTAAGTCCACACAAAAAGACGATTCGACACGTAAAAAAAAAACAAAAAAAACACACACAAATAAATAAACGCAAACATGAAAAAGTTGTGAATTCGGGGCTAAACATATCATTAATTCAACAAATTAGAGTGAAAGAAAGTGGTAAACATATATATAAAGTAATACACAAGAATATTTAGGAAATTTTATTAACAGTTATGACATCTGCTATTTAATATGCACTGGCTATGAAAACATTATCTGATTAGACCATAAGTGAATTATCAACTTAACACGAAGTTAAAAACTAATTCTAAACGACGGAAATCATTTGGTGGGAACATTCTTTAGTCACAGTCAAACATGATGGAGATAGGAGGCTGAAGAACATCACACTGGAATTCAGATGAGAAGATATCACAATCGCAAGAATGTATTAATTTTAATCTGTTTAAAACTATGTTAAAATTTTAGTTATAGACTTCTTCTAAAGACAGATTCCCTCGGCCTGTAGAATCGCTTCGGGCCCAATGTAAAATACCTCTGCTTTGAATTGGTAGCCGGTCCAATTGTCAATTTGCTTGCTTGTCGGATGAAATCCTAAAATTCACGAGACTATATCCAATATATTATTTGAAGATGTCTAAATCAATACGGTATTTCAGGTCAGTTTTACTATTTGAATTTTGATTATTCTATAAGCGGGCGACAACTGAAAAACTCATAAAACAAAAATCCCCTTAAAAAGAGAATCAGCAGATTCCAAAAATACGAACAAAACTAGTAAAAAGTAATCACAAAAAACCTTCACGTCTAGCTAAACATCACATCAAAAAAGTTTACGGAGATTTCCGGAAATTCGACAAGGCGTTCTAGAAATTCGACGGCGATAAAAATATTAGACAATACACTCACACAAACCAACAGCCGATATTCAATATTTATATTCCCCGAATGTTTCTCTACATGAATGCATAACAGCGACCCCTACCTCAAGCTCCATGGTAATCTCGCTCTGTTTTCTTTACATCACCTTATAAACCTTCGTCTGCCAGATGCCAGCATACAGAGACTTGTTTATTTCTACCCCCCACCTCTTCACCAAGTCCGAAAATAGCCTCTATGCTTCGCTCTCCGCGTGGATCTGAACACCAGCCATAACGCGGCTAAAATGAAATGACGAAGAAATATGGCCAAAGTTCTCGGTAAATACTGGCTCTAACTTGAGTGCCCGCTGACTTTATTGTTTTGTTTGCCGGGGTTGCCCGGGCAACCGATCTAGCGATACGGCTCCTGGTGAAGCCACTTTCCTCTACGACAACAGTTCTCGACGGAGAAGCTACACCTACGGTATCAGTGTGAGGTTGTGCTTGTTATAACAAGCTTGTATATGTAGACGTGGATTTTACGGGCGAATGGAACTACTTAGGCTTATCGGCACATCCTTCTTTTATGACTTTGTACCAACCCTGGCGGTTAGCGGAAATGGTACATAAAGTGCGTCTGACGTACACACAATTCTCCCGCTGCTGTCGGAATAATTAAACACGGCCCGTACAATGGCCGGAAGTATACAGACTTCTTTACTTCTTACAATGGAGTTCAAGATATTAAAGAAGAGCTTTATATAACCTCATACGAACGAGCTGACTCAGCCAAGTTATACACTTCAGAGCAGCAACCTGCTGCTCTAAATACCACAATAACGACACTTCCTTAAGAAACTCAGTTTCCAGAGAAGATGAAGCTCTTTCAGGCTAAAAGTCTTTACGAGCTTTTTAAACCTTATTCAGAATTATCTTGTGTGCACGTGTCTTCTGTTATTTTTATTTTTCAGAGCCGGGCCGACTGTTAATAATGAACAGAAAGTTTAGTAGAAATATGTTAACGAGATGAGTAGGTGAATAAAAGGAAGGATTCAACAAGAAAGAATTTTTCTTTGCATATGGTAAACTTTCTACATGACTATGTAGCTTCAACAATGCAAACACATTCCATTCATTTTAGAAAATTTGTCTACAGCCTCAAAAATGAAAACTTATGACATCATAAAAAAAAAAAAAAAACAGAGGGAAATTTGATGAAAGAAAAAATCTTAATTCCAATATTTTTCATATTAAGAATACAAAATTTCAGATCCCACATATAATTAAACTAAACAAATCCATATAATTATGTAAAAGCTTTATAATAACGCTTACGCCCATATTTCGAAAGGAAAACTCAATAGCATGTCCAGCAGCTAAAGGGCCCATGTAAAATGTACAGAATGTCATGTATGCTAGTATTCTGCATACCATTCCTGTACAAGGAGTGATTGGCGGCATTGTTCCCGTCCGGGTACGTTGTCAGCATAATGGGATGAACTTGACCAATGTTGTGGAGGTGTAAATTGGGGATTTCAGTAGCAGAAAAAGACTTTGCTGAAATTCTGCAAACACCGTTCACGAGGATAGCCCGAATAAGAATTCAATTGGCATTTCCAAGTTCCAAAGGGGATCGCAAGTTCAGATTTAGATGTGAGCCAGCTTAAAGCTTTAGCTATTAATCCTCCTGTTCCTCGTTCCCGAAGATTCTGATTACTTAAGTAATCGCTAATCAGACACTCCCACGCTTCTAGATGCTGTATTATTATGATGTAATAATGAATGCGTATTGCAGATAGTTCATGAAAAAACTAGTGATTGTAGTTCACTCAGAAGCGACACACGCACAGCTACCATTCTGCATATCTACAAATAACCTTTTTTACAGGAAAACTAATACGGTGCGCTGACCTTTAGCTTTTATGACAGCCTATGGTCTCCATGGACCACTCTCCTCTAGTGTGTGTGTGTGTATTATTTATTTATTTATTTATTTTATTTTTGTAAATTTCCTCTGTAATTTTCCGCTATTTGGCATTCTGAGCGGCAGCCAGTTTAACTGCTTTTTGGGCAGTCACTTATCACATGCACCCGACAATCCAATTCAGCCCAAAGGCTATCTATGGGATTGTCAGGGGTCCAGGCCAATTTTTCGACTTTCATATCCTCAAACCAGTCCGTCACAACATGAGTAGTATGACATGGAACGCTGTCCTCCTCCGAAGTGCTGCCACAACGTAGGTAACGCATTATTGTCTGAGACGTTGAGATAAATCTCAGCATTCATGGTTTGTCCAAAACAACCAATGGTCCTGGCCAAACCATGAAAAACAGCCCGAAACCACACGCTGCCTCCGCCAAACTTCACTGCACTGTCGGGACGATACAGTCTGGAGAGTAGCTTGCTCCAGGCATCCGCCACAACCAAGAACGACCGTCAGACCATGTGGTGCGACTCGCACATTATTCCATTGGCCTACGGTTAAAAATGGCGAGCTTTACACCAAACTAGACGGGGTCTGGCATTAGTCGAGGTGATTAGTGACTCATGGACAGCTGCACGATCGTGGTAACCCATATCATGCAGCATCCTGCGCATTGCTAACGTTTGTATCCCAATCTTCTCACTGTGGGCCTGTGTATGTGCTGCAACAAAGTCGACCTGCATTCTGAGTGGACGATTCTTTGCAAGGCTCTCCTATCAGATTCCGTCAGCTTCGGAGATTTTCCCGATCGTTTCGTGGAGATTTCAGCATCAGTCCGCTTTCCATTTGCAGATTACATCACTAATATTCACCTAGGGATATATGCCGTTGAAACGTCACATACAGACCGATTGCATATGTGGAACCCTATTTTCACCTCCGCGCTGGAAGTCTGTTAACGTCGCCAATCGCGGAATCTTGAATTCACAATCGTACTACTGTCTCTTGAAGGTCTACGAGCATATATTTATATTTGTGCCTGACACGTGGTACTTGGGTAGAACGTGACGAACTCTTATGGGACGGTTGTCCGTATAGTAATGGCGTGTGTGTGTGTGTGTGTGTGTGTGTGTGTGTGTGTGTGTGTGTGTGTGTGTGTGTGTGTGTGTGTGTGTGTGTACGCATGTTAAAAATGTCATCAACTGACATTTTTAATGTGTCGGTTTTATAATGAAAAGTGAAGCCATAAATTAACAAAATTATAATCAAAAAGGATTTTTTCCCCCGACCTTTGAAGCGTCCGGAAAGCAGCTTCAAAGAACAGAAAAAAAAATCATTATGTAAAATATGCCCTTTATGTAAAGGTCCGATGAAATTCAAAATTTCGACATCCATAAGAAACTGCCAGACTTATCTACATGCAGACATTGTCGAGTTGGCGTCATCGAAACCAACGGTAAATTGCTACTACAAACAGGCTGGAATAAACATACGTCGAAATCACACGTTCGTATTATGCGCACGCACACATACTGCAACTGTGGGTGACATTGATTTATGTGGCTAGAATTTCGATTTCTGATCTTCACACAGAAAATTCTTGCAACTGAATGCAGATACATCACGAAATTGTTAAGACAGAGAAGTTTAACAATACCATACGTCTTCCATCTGAATATTTAAATAAAAAAATATAGGATGAGGTGACAAAACGCCTCGAACGACTATCCATTCTCAAAATTCTAGGATGCCTTTTACTGTGATAGTTTGAATATCTGGAGTCACTCACAACAGTTTGTGATATTACTGTCATTGGTTCAGATATTTTTTCGGTACCTCACACTGGAGAGTTTGCAATGTATTGTGCTGTGGATTCTCTTACCAATTTGGCTATAATTTAATACAAAAATGCACCTGAATTTTTATGACCTAAATTCAATTTTACTCAAACTAATTTCACTGTATTGTTGTTCGTGTCTCTCTCTCTCTCTCTCTCTCTCTCTCTCTCTCTCTCTCTCTCTCTCTCTCTCTCTCTCTCGGAAGCCAGGTTAAACGATCCATCTGGTATAGGGCAATAAAACTAAGACTATTTATCCCTTGTTTTTCAGACAGTTCAAACTAAAAGGCCCCTGTAAAGAATACAAATATCCAATAAAGTAGGCTGGATGAAAATCATTTCCTTTATTTACGATATAAAGACAAAACAAGTTCAAACTCGTTAAAAACTGAAAGTTTCTGGCCACCTTCTTCGTACATACTACTCAGCTGATGTCGCTTCCACAAATTACTTTCACTGTTTCCATAAATGCAGAGCAAAGTATTTTCATCGAGCCAACTTTCAGTTTTACCTTCGCACTTAAAGCCAGCGTTCAAATTGACTTCAGAAAGGACAAGAGTTTGAAACATTCAATTAATGTTTCTCTTTCCATAATCAAACCCTTCTCTTTATTGTTTTATAGCCATTCGTTTATCGTGGTGCTCCATTTTAAAATAAGTTAGACAAACTTTAAAAAAAAAATGATATATATATATATATATATATATATATATGATAATATAATAAATGATAAAATAATAAAGGTAATTTACAATGTGCAGGATTTTATTAATAATATTGTATAAATCTACTTAAATTAGAAGGAAACTTTGACATTTTTATAATTGAACTCTAAATATATTCAGGCTTGCTTGTTTTTGAGATTGCAATCTCTTCTTTGCTATAAAATCACGCCGTCTTTTCAGAAAAAGGAAATCAGTTCGTGTTGCTTCTTTCTGATGTTCTATATAGTGTAGCATTACCACAAGTGCAGCTAGTCCTTCAATATGAAGCACTGAAGTCTTCGATGTTGCCTTGCTCATTTATCAGTTTTCTCTGTCTGATTCTTTTTCATCATCTCAATATTAGAACTGTCTGTAATTTTGTACTGTTCATCTTTGTCAAGCAGTCTCTAAAAAGACATCCTCATCGGGTATGTTCACGTCCTGGCAATTGTTTAGTCAGACTGGTCAAATTCTCATTCTCGTCGTTTCCTACCATCCCATCCTCCACATTAATTTTTTTCAAGCAGTGGACAATACTGTCTTCAGTCGATTGCTTCAAGTTGTAACAAATTTCTTCGATATTTTATTTTTTAAACACTCCAAAATACCCTAACCATCGGTTATCCAAAATTGGTGACATCAGGTAGGTAGTAAGAACATAATACGAATACCATCGCTAGCCAATCCTTCAAATGGATTGGAAGGCGCATAGACTAGTATCAATAGTGCTTTACAAAACGTTTTCTTTTTAAAAAAGTTCTGTTTTTGGAAGGAATCCTTCAGAAAAATCGCTGAAGCTTCCCGCGATCCGTCCAAAAAAATTTCTGGGATTTATAAAGCCCAAAAAATCTGTTGATATGATATTGGCAGGGTAATCAAAAAATTGTGTTTTAGGGCCAGGTTTAGCAGATTTGCCTATGTATACAAGAGGCAAATTGTGAACCTATAAGCGTTTCAGCAAGCAAGTATAGTCACTCTTTCTTTGCTTTTTCTAACCTAGAGTCGCGCTCTTGGCGAGAAGCTAGTTTTAGAGACGTTTTATTTTAAATTCTGTCTTATCACGTTCGTTCTGTTGGTAAAGTGTAAGATTCCAATTTTCTATGAGGTTTAGTAAAATATTTGGGATTCAAACTACTTTTGAGTCCGACAAAAGTTTTTCCCAAAATATTCAGTTATTGCACTCCATACTTTTCCGTTTCTTCCATCTCTTTAACCAACCTACACCAGCAGTTAGTGGCATCGCCAGGATTTGCTAAAGGGTAGACTAAAGATTCCCCCGACGTTGATTAAAGCTCAATAATTCCCCAGTGTATCTGGGAATCACTGAGCTTTAATCATGTAGCAATAAGAAAAGAAAAACAAAAAAAAATCCACATTATTTTTATCATGGTGGGGGAGGATATTGCTCCTTTATCCACTATCTGGATAGACACTCCAGCAATAAAGTCACTATTTTCATCCTGAAGTTGTTTTTTGAAAATTAAATACCTTTTCTTAGAGAACTGATCGTCCTGTGACCGGGATTCTTTTCAATCTCTGCTGTGAAAACAATAGGAACAAAGCTTCACTAGTTATTTTTTATTCGGTTTTCTTCATGGTTTCTCGAGAAATCGAGGCATCTTCAGAACATTCTTCTGAACATTTCATCTTTCAATTTTGATCTGTTTCGACGCCAATCCCCAACTTCTACTACACGCAATTCTAATGCCAACATGTTTATGGTTTCTCCTTTGTCTAACCTTTTTAAAGCTTCAAGCTTGACGTCTATCGGAACATACTGTATTTTCGTTTGCTTTTATTACCCATTGTATCCTATGTTACAAAACATAAAAAGCTTAATCACGCAATAAAAGCAAAACTTAATACATACACGTAAAGAACAGCTCTAATAAACAAAATGAACGCCTGCAAGGCACGTGTGCACACAATGACTCACGAATCTCGACTGAATTCTGTTTTTGTTTTTTGAAGGGATTTGGCTGGCCAGAGAAATGACGTTGACTGCAGTTATCGCCTCGGACTAAATGAAATCTCAAACGAAAGGGATTCGAACTATCGATCCTCTACTGCAATTCTGTTCAAGAAGGGGTTTTTTTTTTTTTTTTTTTTTTTTTACCTCAACGGTGTTGCATCTTTAGCGTATATATATGAAATCTGAAAATTGATAAGCTGAAATGGAACAAAAATAAAAAATAAATAAATATCTTTAATTACTTTAAATAACTTTATCTTTCTTATTTTCACGATGGTTAACTCCATTTATATTTAGTTTTATTTTAATCATATCGTTCAGCTCATTAATTTATGTTTATTTTCAGTATGATTTTGGATTTAGATTTCTATGCAACAAACAATACTAAATCTAAAATAGATTTAGTATTGTTTTTCGCTTAGAATCGAAAAGCAAATTTGAATTTATATTTTTAGTACATTCATTTTGCTATAAAAGACGGGCCTTAACCACAACCTGCCTTAATCTAATCATATTTGGTTTTGTGTTTTTCTTTCAGTTGGTCCGTTTCGTTCTTTCGTCTAGATTGCATTGTGTGTTCAATTTGAAAGATTGAATAGGAGTACCCATAGACGCTTTCTTATCATACCGGTCAACGCTATATAGAAACCCAATCTTTTGAATAGCAGGTGCCTCCTGATGATACTGCCACTATGCCTTCCCTTTATTTTATTTCATTTTTTGTTTTCCTTCCTTTTCATTTATTTTATTTTATTAGTTTTATTTCATTTTTTTCATTTATAAGTGTGTTAACTTACCAACTTTCAGATTATACTACGGTATTTGCTTTAGGTTAGAGCTAATTTAGGGCATTCCTAAGTACTCTATTATCTATTCATTAATCTTTCATGCATTTATTTGCATATTCTACCAATACAATACAGGCAATATAGATTATGTTACAGATTATAGACTATATTTTTCGGGAAGATAGGAGCTTCAGCGTTGCTGTTATATGGCTTTAGGTACATCAGCGACTTAGACCATATTTGCGCCGTATACATTTTGTCTGTAAATTACTTTGTTCTGCGGTCGATTTGCTTGTTTGCTGAACGGAAAACCGAGTTTCGGGAAGAAAAAAAAATCAAGGAGTCCTCACCTGAGGACCAATAACTCAGCTATGTTGTGGGGTGGGGGATTAACGTCATTGACGGGATTCGAATCCTGGCCTTTTCGATCCCCAGATCGAACCGCCAATGCAGTGGACTTAAATAGCGGTGGTCCTGATGTAGCGAAAATTTAAAAAAATAGAACAGATACGAGCACTCCAATGCAAAGCCACACTACTGACAAAAGTAATATTAACCAGATTATATAGACGAGTAATGAAAGATCTGAGGATCGGGTGGCGGACTGATCTTTCGATTGACTCGCCTTTGCGGCGATTTGTCTAGCGATCGAAATGCAGCGATTCCCTGACCATTATTGGCCTTGTGGTCCTCTGTTGAGATGGGGCGTAATGGTCAGTCTATTTTTGTTTTATTTTATTGCAGTGCTTTACATCTCTGTTAGTGATATAAATTTGGATCTGGTGCCCGTCAGAGGGGACGTCCTTAAAATATTTATTTAATCAATTATTATTTCATTATTCTAACATTTAGATGTTCTAAATTATCTTAGAGAGTTTCTGCTGCAATATTTTTACTCTTGTTGCCCCTCTCTTCCCTCCCTGTTGCTTTATCGTTATGTTTAATTTTGATTATTTTTGCTCTTGTCTTGCCATGCTAGTGGCATTATTTTTAATCCCTATTCTAATTTAGATGGTTATATTTCAAGCATCATGTAGAGGAATATGCTTTTTGCTGCCTGTGATGTTTGCTGTACCTTTTTATTTTATTTTTATTATGAATGATTCAGTTTCCAATTTTAAACGTTATTCAAATACTGTATATATTACTGTATATGGAAATTCTACATATTCACTGAACGTGTATCAGTATATACTATCCTCCAAAAAGTATCCGAAAGCATGTAGTTTTCAAATTAACGTCACTGACACTCTTTCAATAGGATCGCAGTACTGGTTAAGCCGCTGACACAATCCACTGCTTGGGTAGGTTTTCCACACATGAACGACAAGCTGCAGCTAGTATAGCAATCAATTCCTCCAGCAGAACAGTGGTCAGTTCAGCTCCCGATGAGGGACGCGTTGGTCTGGCTTTCGCTCGACATTTCCAGTTCAACTCATAGCTGTTCCAGCGTGTTCAAACTTTTGCCGGCCATTCCAACTTTTCTTAAATTTGTGTTTATGAGTCATTCTCAAACAGAATCGGTAGTATGGAGTGGGGCATTATTCTGTTGAAACAAGAATGAATCTGTACCAAACTGCCACGTCGCAGAGGCATGGAATTGTCCAAAATGTTAAGGTCTTTGGCGTTGACAATTCTCCACATAACCACCAAAGGTCCTCGGCTATAAGAGAAACACTTCCACATCATAACACTACCTACTTCGAACTTCACTATTGACATAATGCACTTTGGCAGCAGACGTTCTCCAGGCACCCTCCACACCAGCATCCATCCAACTGATCGGAAGAGGGTGTAGTGAGCTTCATCACTTCATAGAGTCGATTTCTACTATTCTATGTATCAATTACTGCTCAGCTCACCTAGCATGGTGCAACCATACAAGGTGAAGCCGCTGATAGCGGTTGGTGATGTTTGGCTTATGTGCCGCCGCTCTCCCACAAAAATCGAGGCTGTGGAGCTCCTTACGTAATATGTTCGTAAGGTCTGTACCCTTACGACGCCTTAAAATGTTTGATAGGAATGTCTTGAGATTGTCGTACATCCTTCTGAGTACCCTCTATTCATGTGGAGTGAGCTTCCATGGTATTCCTGTTAATTATTGGACGGTGATGATATCCAGTAAGAAAGAAGAGAGAGAGAGAGGGGGGGGGGGACTGATCCGTTTTTCTTTAGTCTACGAAATATCCGAGTTCAGGTTTATTATGAAGTCTTCCAACGGGATATGTACCATTCAATTATTGCTATGATTGTAAGAAATCATCAAATCCTGTGTTTAATCTATCATAGCTATATCATCAAATTAGCCATCTATGCAATAGAGAAATAATTTGGAGTTGAGTCAGTTTTGGGAAATTTGGTCCTTTCAATATCCAATATTCAAGACGTGATATCCGCCGGATATTAAATTTTAAATTATTAAATTCTAAAAATTATATTACACGCACAAAAATAAAACAAAATGAGTATCATTCCTAACCCTTATTTCTTATCGATAACTCCATGTTACAAGCCATCAAAAAGAGATCCAAAAATTTGTGAAACAAATTGATAGATGTGTGTGCAATTAGTAGTTCAACTGTTTCAAACAAGAATTGCAACCAATACAATAATAAACGTATCTTTTCAGTCTCTTCAGATAATGAGTATATTGTTTGCATGATATTTGCTCGCAGCAGTGAAAGCCACACTGAAATGGGTCAAATGTGAAAGGATCAACAAAGCAGATTTCAGAAGCATAAGTCTGTTGGGCTAGTTTACCACATTCGCGTCTAAAGTAAATAATTAGCAAATTTATAATCACTAACACTTACTCGAAAAGAGACATTTTAAAGGAAATAACATTCGTTCCCTCATTATATAGGACTGCAGATGGCGAAGATACAGATGTGACAACCCTTCTCTTCGTTTCATTTTAGAGAGAACAAAGGCAGTCAATTCTCCCCCAACTAGAAACCTTGACATGTGCCAGAAGGAAGGGAATTTAACATTTCCATGCACATGGCTTGGCTCTCTAGGCATGTCAGTGTCGTAGGGCAGGTGCACCGTTTAATCAAGGTAATGGATGGAAGAGTCGACTAGTTTGAGCTCACGTACTGTTTCAGACATGGTGACCAGTCGCTAATTGAATCGCGCTGCAATAATGGACAAATTTCATTACATATTTATGGATGAGGGTGTAGCGAAAGACAGAATGTCACAAGGGAGTGCTCGAGGCTCAAGTCCGGACGCCCTTTGTTTCCTGTCTTGTTACTGGCCATGTTCTTCAGAATCGGAGAGCATAAACGTCAGCAAGAGACAGCACAGCATTGTTTCACGGAGAGAAGACAGAGAAGAGGGATTTAAATGGCCCAGGGAAGTGTGCGCCATTACTTCCGTAAATAATGTTATTTGTAAGAGAAGAAATTCATCCCGGTTTGTTACGATAAACTAGCTTCGGAAGACCACTTCGCTAACAACAAAGCCAAGACGCTGATCACAGCGTTCCATTGTCCACGCAGTGAATAACGTTTCGTGTTAAATGGGCGAATTTAAATTTTATTAAGCAGCCTGAGTTGTATAAAAGTTGAAACAAAAAAGTTTAAAAATAAATAAATAAACCTTCAGTCATGAAACGTTTTCAAATATTATTATTGGTTATTTATTTATTTATTAAACAATTATCTTGAAAGTGAGGAAGTTCCTTCGGTAATGAATACAGGAGCAATGAAGTGTTGCATTTACTTAACTGTTTTTGATTTCATACGGTTTTTTTTTCTCAACATTATTTTTATACATTAATAAAATTTTAAAAATTTTCAGCAAAAATTTTAAAAGTATTTCTTTACTACTTCAAGTTCACAATTAAGGTCTGAACAGAATAGAACGGAGATGACCAAACTGTGACTTTCTAACCATATAGGTCTCTCGAATAAATAGGATATGCAGAAATTCGGGTCCAAAATTAGGATATAAAAGACATGCACACTCAATGACAGGTAGAAGGGACAGTATCGATCTCTTCACAAGAGATGCAATAATAGGCTTTCACATAGTTGTCATGGCCATTAGCCAAATAACAGAAACGTTTGAACATCTAAAATCAGCTGCGCGAAACATTATACACTAATGAAAGACAGAAGGTAACACGACCATTCATCCCTGGGTCTATACATATATAATATTTACATATGTCATATGCAGTTAAAATTAAAAACCTTTATAGTAAGTCTTATATTTTATATGCAGTGTTAATGTGCAGCATTAACTTACAGTGACCTCAGTCAACTCCAGAGTGTTTTTAAAAAAGCCGAGTAGAACACACGTGATGCAAATCAGACCAGATGCCTTTTTTTCTTTCTTTTTTTTTTTTAAATGCGATCAGTAGGTAGCATCGCCCTTCTTACGCTAACAAAACAATCAAAACATCTGGATTTACAATACATAGAGGAAATGTATATGGTAACCCCATTAAAATTTAGAGTTGTTTTAGCTACTTTAAGAATATTTTCTTTTTTGTATTATTATTATGATTATTAGTGCTCTATTAATATTTTATTATTATTATATTATTTCTTCCTGATTGGGGGTTCCACCTCATGACGGGTATTGCTACCAAGTACACAGGGTGGTTGTTGTTGTTGTTATTATTATTTATTTTATTTATTTAATAATTTCTACTTTTCGAGTTATATTGAATGACTACCACTAGTTATTAATGGTCAACATCATTCATTGCCCGAATCAAAACTCACATAACTTTTCCTAATTTGTCCCTTCTATTTCCGTTCTCAGAACAATCTTTCTTCACAAGCATTTTCCGAAAATTACAATCTACAGAAATTCAAGTGTAATGTCAACAAGTATCTTCTGTCTTCTCAGCCTTGAGCCCATGCACGGTATTAAGTAATATAGCTTCTAATATCCGTGTTTGGAATTTCATTAAAGGAAGGGAGGGGGGGGGGAACATATAATCCTAATTACCATCCGATTTTCTCGAGCATCCACCACTCTTTTCTAAACACAGGTTTTTGAGCCGTCTTGCTCTTTTTGTCGACTATAACCATTCCTGGTACACATTTGATATTTGATATTGTGTGCATAAACACGCCATCACTGGCAGCTGTGGTGGTGATTCTAATGCCTCTCTTTCACGGGGTCCATACTACCATTTCCATTATCACACCTCCACAGTTACATGGCACTGTTTGTCCATGTATCGTGAAAGACTACCTGAGATGTCAACTATCCGCCATGGGATCACTGCGCTGTGCGTAAGTGATTGTACGTCAATGTATGCTATCACCATTAGTAAAGAGTATCAGTAATCATATAAACATCAAGGACAACAATGTGTAGCATACTCTTTCATGAAGATGAAAACAAACAACAGTGCAATACTGGTTTTTAATACCATAACTAGCATTGAAATTCAAGCTCCGACTGTAACTCCGATAATGTTAATTCACAGCCTAAGACAGCATCACGTGTCCACTGTGACAGTATAGTGGTTTCACCACTTGTTACTCGTTTGGAGGGTCTAGAATTGAGACCCGTCACAGGGCGGAGGAATTTCTAAAAGCCTCTTCATTTGGGGTTGTAATTAGCTGATCTCAAGCAAAGGGAACAGGTTTTTCAACCTGCACAATATGCAAATCGGCCCATAAGTCTGTACATATCTAATACACAATGGCGCAATATCTAACTTATAAAAAAAGTATCCCGTGCTGGTTCTAAGAAATTGTCCAACGAGTGTACGATACTGAAATTCTTTTGTCGTTAGGTTTCACGCTTCGTAAAATATCTGCAGAAGTAGAAATAAAATTTTAAAAAAATTATCCATTGCGAAATAATAGCATATTTCCGAGGGACCAAAAAAAAAAGTAGTAACTCATGTCTGTCTGTGGAAACCCGAAGTGCACATGCGAATCAAAAGTTTGTCATAACTAGCCAAGTTCGATGGAAAGTAAAAATGACAACGATAGGTACCATAATTTTCCGAAACGCTTATTTCGTAAGGCGCCTGTAAAAAGACGGAGTAAGTAGAATAATCGATATTCCACTGAAAACGCTTATGTGAAAATGAGCGTGCGTCCAACTCAGTGTGCCTGCACATTACATGCACGCGTGCCATAAATATAAAAGGCACGATATATATAAGTGTCTGGGTGCTGTCACCCGCCGAGTCAGCGAGATGGTCGCCACACAGGTGAATTGGGTTGCCACGACGATCGCATTAGATTCGCTGACAGTTATGATCACTACTTCCCAGTCTAGATATGTCACGGGATCCATGGAAGAGCGGGTTTAAAACTTTAATGAGTTCATGCTGCTCTGTAAGCCGGGTCTTGTGGTCTTCACGTGCCGTGAGAATGCGGGCAACCTACTAATGCAGAGTTCGAGCCGCCTTTGAGGTGGGTGACGTGATTAGTGAAGCCGAACTTTAATGCCAACGGCTTAACAACAGTTCCTAACATTACGGTTTGCATCAACGGTCCTTCAATAAACAGCTGTTGAAGAGGGCATCCATCCCAGCCACAGGAGCACAGTAACAGCGAACCTTTCGTATTAATAGCATCGCATCGCATTTGGAAAGCCTGACGATTGTTCATCCGCACCACATTTCCACACACACACTTACAGAGAGAGAGAGAGAGAGAGAGAGAGAGAGCGAAGCTAGGAGATTGCGTATAATAAATAATAATTATGTTCATTTAGGGTTAATTTATTAATAAACACACTTACCTATGCAAGTATATCATTGTATATAGACAGATATGGTTTACCAATCAGTTTACTGTCTGGATATAATTTATTAATATAAATGGAAATCTATAAAGATTGTATTCCAGTTCTAGAATGAGAATATATCCTCAAACCTAATGATATTGTTATTAAAATGTTGGAACGCATTCTAACGTACAATAAATGTCACCAGAATTTATAAATGGTGCAAGATGTACTAAACTAGCCCAAAACCAGTTTGCTTTCTTCCTTTAGGTTCGACATAAAAATGGCATTGTGTGTGTGTGTGTGTGTGTGTGTGTGTGTGTTAGTTAGTTAACAGATAAATTTAGAAAGCTTCAAAATATGCCGATATCAAGAAATTAGTTGAAGATGTTGGAACGCCAAACACTGCACTGAAAGACAATAATATGAACATTTTCTTGTTTATCAAATACTATATGCTCTTGCGTGCAGCACAGTTGGTAGGATCGCCGTCCTTCCAACAGGAGATGGAAAATACTTGAGTTCGACGGGACTCGAACTCAGGTCTTTCCGGTGAGGGTAGCATGGTTCCCCCCCCCCGGGAAACTCGTTTTTTTCGTCCTGAAAATCGAACATAATGCTATTAAAATACTATGGTATTTTAATACTAAATTAATGCTATTAAAATTAATGCTATTAAAATACTATGGCATTTTAATAGCATTAATTTTAAAATTAATTTTAAATACCATTGATTCTAATGGTATTTAAAATACCATAGTATTTTAATAGCATCAACGACAACATCAATTACTATAAGTATATAACGAGACATTTAATTCCTTCAAAGAACACATGAATAATGTATTATGTACAAGCATATTGTAAAAAGTTCTTCAAGAGCCCTTAGTCAAAGGGAAATTGAAACTGACTGTTGTTTGTTTGTTTGGTTTTTTTTTTTTTTTTTTAAGTGCGATTTTTTTTGCGAGTTTTTTTCCTTGTTACAGGTATGATGCTAGCCGACATTGCGTTGATTCACAACCTTTTTTAACATTTTGTGCTAGTGTAACTAAGGCCATGAGACGTCAGTATATTGTCTATTCCGTGAACGATTTTTTGTTATACAGGATGAAAATCCTGAATTTCCGGATGAGGACATGAAACACCACTAGAGACATTGCCTCGGCCAATCAGTCGAAGACGGTGTTACTTGCCCTCAATGTGAAAAAAGGTGATTTCTACAAAGTTTAAAAAGTAAATAAAAACTCGAACTCACGCTCGCTTTTTCTACATGATTGGCAGGGTACCAACTGCAACTACTGTACTACACCCAAGGGATTGATTCACAACTTCACCATGACAGATGAATGTAGCTATTCGGCTCATGCCCGGAAGGAAAAGACGGAAAATCTTCATTATAATAATAAAAATTATTTTGAAATTATCTCTTATATACACTGTACACATGGATTATTAAAAAGTTAGTCTCTTTAAGGGAAAAGAGCAGCACGGTTGCTCTTTTCTTACAACTACATTAAAAAAGAATTCAATTTGATGGTCAGTTAATTCATGTCATTCGGGTCAATTTTGAAAAAGCCTCGAGATGACAATTATTACCTGAATTTCCAAAACTTGAAACAATCCAGGAATTTATACTGAAACCTTTCCGCCATACACTGAGGAATACAAGAAAACAGCAAACACAAAAACCAAATAATTTTTCTCTCTAAACAACCATTCCTATACCAGGTGGATTTTTCTAAAACTTTTATCTCTGTGCAGAAATTCCCATCTAATCTTAAAACATTACATACATTCTTTTCGGGCAATAGCGTTATACGAGGGCAATTTGCCAATCGGCGAGTTTCACGTAGACTCGTTTGCGCGCAAAATATTCAACAGATATTTTAAAATTAGCAAAACAAGAATGAGAGGGAGAAGAAAAAAAAAAAAAAAAAAAAGTTAAACGGAAAGAATCCAGGAATCCGTGCCAAATTTGTAAGATTGCATACAGAAAAAACACCGACCTTGATGAGCGTACATTAAGCAAATGTTCGCATCGACTGCTCACAGTATTAGCTAATGCGAGATTCTTGTGGAAACAATTTCGGTCTTCACGAAATGAGTTAGATGAGCAAGGTATTAATTAGGTGCTGTTTCAGCACAGCAGAATATGCACAGGTAATCCAAATACCTTGAAATATAATGATATGACTCCGGACGTAGCATAACTATTTCCTGGTACTCCCAGGTTTTAATAACTTTCAAAAAAGGTCCACTGAAGTAGCTTAAATCAAAATAATATACCCATGATGGCTTCTTTTTTTTTTCATTCATATTTTTAAAAAGTAACATTATTAAACAATATTTTTATGCGGGGTGGTGGTAGGCATAAAACGTTATTAAAAAGATACCGCTGGCAAGGTGCCAATATGTATTACCTGTACCAACGTCATAACTTTAGTCCTCAGAGCCTGTGATTTACATGTATAACTTTGATAAATAAGTGACGATAGTCGTAACCATATTGAATTAACAAGTGACATAAAAGCCTTTTAACAAAATTTTTCTTCAAGCCCACAATATTTACATATTCACAATTAGCATAAAAGTATCTAAGGTTCGAAGGTTATACAGCGAAACAAATAAAAAATATTAGCTTGACTGATTTATTTTTATTTTATTAATTTACTGTTTATTACTATATTCGGGAGAGTTATCTCATCACAGATCACCTTTCATAAAGAAATTAGCATTAGTAGACGCACAGGATGCAAGACAGCAAGCTAATACAGCATCAGCCAAAAAAAAAAAAAAAAAAAAATCCATTCATTCCAAATGTTTGTCTAGTTCTGCCTTGAATTTATTTAAGCTATCAACTTCCACAACAACAGATGGAAGTTTATTCCAGCAATCAACTACTTGCCGGTTAAAGGCAAACTTCCGCTCATCTATTCTACAACTGTCTTTCCTCAGTTTGAATCTATGCCCCCTCAGGTTTGTAATCTGGGCAAGAGGAAGAATCCCATCAGCATTAAGGCTGCTCAATCTATTCAAGGCGTTATACACCTCAATCAGATCGCCTTGCAGGTGACTAGTCTCCAGATGCTGCACTTTGCAGAAATTTCGCCTTTCTTGGTAAGAGAAGCACTTCGTTCCCTCACCAATCTTGTAGCCCTTCTCTGTACTCGTTATAGCAACTCTACATCCTTCCTAAAATGAGGCTTCCAGACGTGTAGGCACTACTCAAGGTGTGGCCTGACCATTGCATTATACAAGGGGATAATCACTTCCTTATCCCTGCTCGCAAAATTGCTCTATATGACCTACTCAGGCAGCCTGTCTGCACTTCTCAGAAAACTTCATATCTGTCTGCACAATTACCCCAGGGTCTCTTTCATTCTCCACTACCCTGAGTGTAACACCATATAGTTCGTACATTTCTCTAGGGTTACTGCTACCCATAGGCAGTACTTTCCATTTGTCAATGTTAAACTTCAGTTGCCACTTCTAAGCCCATTACCCAACTTTTCCAGATCCTGTTGCAGCAGCATACTGTCATTACTGTTATTAACAACCCTGCCAACCTGTGTATCATCTGCAAACTTTGACATTAAACTTGATATACCTTCATTAATATCATTGTTAAATATACAAAACAACAATGGGCCCAATACCGAACCCTGAGGGGACACCACTAATAACATTAGTCCACGTAGAACAGTACCCATTGACAACCACTCTGTCTTCTCCCACTCAATCATTCTTTTATCCATTGTAGCAACTTGCCCTTAATGCCATACTGCTCAATTTGTACAGTAGTCTTCCACGTGCAACAGTATTAAAAAAAAGGGGGGGGGACTGCAGCCATTATCAACCCACTGCAGGATGGAAACCTCCTCAACAACTCATGCTGAGGGAAATGGACCATAATCTGCCACGTTGGTTCAGCGCGGGTTGGCAGATCGACCGTATTTAGCAGTCAGGGTTTGAACACCGGTCTACTCAAAGAGCGTATGCTACTGCAATCCCGCTCCTGACCACTCGGCTACGAGGGCCTTCAGTATCAAAAGCTTTCCGGAAATCCAAGTATATGATATCAAAATTATTTTTTGCATCCAGTTCCTTGTTGACCACATCATAGTATCCAACCAAATTGGTCAGACAAGACTTCCCCTTGACAAACGCATGCGGTGTCTGAATTATTGCTGCAGTCTTGTCTAAATGATCCTGCAATGCATTGCTTCTTTAACCAGTGACTCCATTATTTTCCCTGGAACAGAAGTGAAAACTAACAGGTCTGTAATTACTCGTGTCACCCTTTGATCCTCCCCGGTTAATTGGAGATACATTTGCACATCTCCAGTCTGTGGGGACTTCCCCGAGTCCAAGGATGCTCTCATAATTACGGCTAAGGGTTTGCTTACTTCCCTTGCTGCCTCCTTTAATATAACTGGATAGATCCCATCCACCTTTCTTATGTTTAACATCAACAATTTCTCCTCCACTTTGCTCTCAGTTATCACAAAATCATTCAACTCCCCGTCAGAGTCTGATAAACATCTGGCCGCCTCCTCCTTGAATAACTCCTCATGTGAGAATGTGGATGCAAAATACTCATTCAGTTCGGCAGCTATCTGCGAATGATCATCTACAGTCAAACCATTGATATCAAGTGGACCAATCTTATTCATCCCCTTCCTTTTAGAGTTTATATAAGTAAAGAAGTCTTTGCTGTTTTTCTTTGCATCCTTTGCCAAAGATTTTTCATAATCTGCCTTCGCTTGCCTAACCTCCTTTGTGACTTGATTAAAGACTAGCTTGTATCTACCATAGGCTTCTGTGTCGCCTGACAGTTTATGTGCATCCCATGCATTTTTCTTCTCTACCACGAGTCTCATTAGTTCATCTGACATCCATTTGGGCCTGAATCTAGAGCAATATTTCTTAGTTGGAACAAAAAGCCTAGTAGCTTCCAAGATTACTTCGATGAATGCTTCCCATTTAGAATTTGCCGTTGGTAACACCATCAGTTGGTCCCGCTGTATAGAAGCCAAAAAATATCTGAGACCCCTGTAGTCGCCTTTACGAAAGCAAAAACCGTTCCCTTTACCCCTGATAGTAGTTACATCTTTAAGTAAATCCCACATCAGTACACTGCGTTCACTGCTACCTAGTGGTTACTTTATCTGTAAATTCTTAATGCATGAATAATCACTGCTGATAATCGGATCAAGAGTGTTACCCCCTCTTGTTGCCTCTCTAACATGCTGTTGTAGAAAACAATCATCCAATAAATCAACAAAAGCCTTGCTAATATGCGAGTGCCCAATCCACAAGTTACAGTCTATATCTGGGAAGTTTAAATCCCCCATTATAAGACACACAGATTTACTGGCCCACTATTTCTCTGTATAATTGTTCATTGTACTCAGAGTGATTAGTCCTATAACAAACTCATACCCTCATTTTTGCCTTCATAGTACTTATGTCACACCAAACCGACTCAACATTGCACTGTTCATCTATGTAAACTGGATGCACTTCCTTAGATTTTGTGTTTCTTAACTAACAGCATAACCCCTCCTCCCTTCCTATCCTTTCTGTACACATTGTACTCCCCAAATTCCAATTCTACATTTGTAATATCCCAACAATAACCACCTTTGATGTCTTGACCAGCACTTCAAATTCATCAAATTTATTTACTGTACTTCTAGCATCGGTGTACATGCTAGTATACATGCACCTATTCTTATTCATAGTTACCCTAACACAGTCCATGTATTTATTTGTTTCATGATGACTCCCACTAGTCCCTAAAAGTCCCAGCACCTCGCCCTCGTGACCGCTGCTCATTCTAATAGAAGCAGAGCAAGGATCACTTTCACCTCTGTTATGGCTACTGTTAACCGTTTAGTCTGTGAATTCCCCCAAGGTTTTCTGACCCACCTAACGCTGCCTCAATATCAGGAAACACTTTTGCATCCCTTCAATTTAAGTGTATCCCATCCCTGTAGAAGCAATCTCTCCTGTTAACAAGCACGGACCAAGCTGAGAAAAATTCTACCCCATGAGCCCTGCACAATCTCTCTAGGGTCGAATTCATTGACAAGGCTCTCATCATATACTCCCTCCTATCGTGTCTGGGCAGGATTACAGGCACTTTCAAATTTAACAATAAATCGCGACTTTTTTTTCAGCACTGACCTGTACTTGCTTTGTAAATCCGCAGATCTCCTACACAATGTCATTAGTGCCAACGTGTACAACGATATCGCCTTTTGTGCCCTTAAAAGATGATATCTGCTCTACAGCGTCATCAACTTTTTCCCCTGGCAGACATACCCTGTTTCTATTCCACCTATCCTTTTTTCACACTATATTACCCGTTCATGTAATGGGCATGATGCAGCAAATGTATACTATGAATAAATTATACAACATTAATTAAATTAGCTTATTAATTAGAATTCTAACCGTGCCAGCTCGAAAGGCAGGTAAACTCCAAGAATTACGACGCAACTTATTAATGATTGACCCAGTTACTAGCTCTTAGATACTCTTAGAAAAGTCACTGTTATTCTTTTTTTTTTTTTACCGTATTAGCATGTATGCGTAAAGTGCCTACTTGTCTTCACCTATTATCTATCCATCCATTTCATGTAAAAACTCAAGTCCTAGTGGATGAATTTTCAGAATATTTTCTATTTTTTCTCTTTTAGAAAGATTTGTCCAACCGTTCAAATTTCATTAAAATTAAACCAAAACAAATCCAGAAATTTCTTCTTTGTCCGTCCATCCGCATGTAATATCTCGACTCCTAGTGGATGGATTTTCATGACATTTTATATTTGATCCTTGAGGACCAAAGATAAAATATTACGAAAATTAAATAGACGGGTAAAAAGTAATAAAAATAGTAGAAACATGGTAGTAGCGTGACGATCTGCCAGCGCTGCGTCTGTACCATCTATAGTCTAATTTGTTTCTATATATTTTCAGTTCAACTATTGTTTTGTCAGCGGTATGGTTTAGCCATGCGAGTACTAGGCTTCCTGTCTTATTCGGCGGTTTGATTTTGGTGCCATTCCTTCGTTGCATGGATTTGTTCAGCGTTCGAAATGCAGTGATTCCCTGACTATTACTGACCTCGTGGTCCTCCGTCGAGATGGGGCATAATGGTCAGTCTATTTTATTTTATTAATTAATAATTATAATTTTCAGTTTATTTGGTCACGTATTGTTGGTAGTCCACGTTTCCACCTTAGTGAGATTTCACATAATTCGGAAACGGGTGCCTACGGGGGACGCCACTAAATTTCTTTTGAATTGGCTTGTATTTTCTAAATTATTTTAGGAAAGTTGCTACAACATACTCTCTTCTTCTTTATCCCCCCCATTTTACTTTTATTTTTTGTTATTTTATTGGTTAAGTTTATTTTCACTCTACTGGTTTGCCATGCTACTGGCCTGGTTTGTCCTTTTTTGGCCTGGTTTGTACGAAAGTATTTCAAATATGAATGAAAACTTTTTTTTTTTTTTTTTTTCAAGTTTTATTAGCAAAAATTGAATGCAAAGAGGTTATGGTAACATCATAGCGTGTAGAAGGTGCAACCATTGGCTATAAAGGCACGGCAAGAGTAATATTAATCAATACTGAGTCAGTGAAAGGGAGTTGATCGGATCTGCTGTGCAGTACAGTTATGACGTTTTTATCGAATGAAATTTCTAATTACATTCAAAAATTAAAAAAAAAAAAATTATGACTCTTAAAATCAAAATAATAACGTAAATAATAATAGCAGACTTACTTATGAGACTGCAATTATTACTTCTCTAGTTACAATTTCAAGCTACAGTGTAAAGCAAAGAATAAAATAAAAAGGTACTGACTGAGAGGATACGCTATGTACTAGTAAAAAAAACTTGAGTACTATCTACTATAAAACGAACAGGCTGAAAAACGCTGGGCTGCAAGATAAGTTGGCTACTATAAATAATATAGCAAGGGAAAAAATTATGAAGAGAGCCTGAGGCTACGAGTCTATTATAATGAAATATAGTATGTATTAATACAGAAGGTTCTAAAAATCCCAGGACTCTTGTCCTGTTATTATTAACTGATAGTCCTACATAACACCCCCATAGCAGATCTAGAACAGCGTTGCCATTTATTTATGTTCCCTCTTCTGCTGTCTTTTCTCCAACGCTAAGGTTGGGTCATCTATTATTATGACTTCTTAGAAAATCACTGTCGGGTTGAAGGGGGAAAAAAAAAAAAATCTGAATACTCCCTCCGCCTAAAATCGGTAGACTTAGATTGAAGAAGCTATCAGAAATGCTCTGTCCCAGACGGGGCTCGAACCCAGCCACTCTCCAAACGAATGGCAAGTGGCGGATCCGTATCCAATTAACTGCCACGGAGGACATCTACAATTTTTTTTTTCTTTTTTTACTGGCCTTTAGATTAAATTAGATTTTTAAGGACAAGGTTACAAGGCTAAAACAGATCGCATAACACAGTCCAGATTCCATCTTTACAGATGATGAGCTTTATCGTATTCGGTCAAAGTCACAATCTTCCATACTCCAGATCTTATATAATGAATCGATTGCTGAAATTGTTATGAATTAAAAGGTTTCGATTCTCATATCCGATTAATAATCTGAGAAATTAGGTATTCGAATGTATATTTTTAAAACAACTACGATTATATGTATTCTTGAAAAATATGACACGATCTACTTCGACTTATTACATCTGATGAGTATTAGAAAGAAAAGTAACTTTACACATATAATTTTAATGGCCCAAGAAGAACTAATCAAGACTTTTCAAATGCAAAATAGGGTCGATGGCTCGAAGATTCCAATGAGATATTATCGCTGATTACTCCAAGTTTTCACCGGACACTTTCTGCCATTTGATATTCCTTAAGCATCCCTCACCACATTTCGCTGTCACTGGACAACAATTTACTTTCCATATTCCCAGATCTCAACTCCAAAGTTAACAGCAGTTTTCTGATCCGATCAGCTTCTCTTGTATGCAAATATCAGTGAATTAATTCAGATTGCTCAGATTTTTTTCAAGCCAGGACACTGCCAAATTGACTGCGAACTGTATGGTTGTTTTAATTGCAAAGAAACTGTTCTTCTGACTTTCTGTAAAAAACTCATCCATGTAAACTTTTTTTTTTCTTGTTTTGTTTGTTTGCTTGCCATGTTTTCTTGTAAAAATTTCATTGTAAATAGTGTATCTCAACCGTGAATTTGCATAAATACTTCATTGTAAATTTTGTAAATATTTTCTTGTAGATATTTTCTCTGTACCTTTTTCTGTTTGCTATCATTCTCCATGGAATTGTATTTTCTTTTTTTTTTTCTTTTTTTTTTGTTAACTTCTGATTTCAATTTCTTTACTTAGTTTACCCAAGTGATTGATATATACAGTTAACGATTATACTTTAGCTATCACTATTTGCAATTATTGCTGACTGTATTCAGTGTCAAAATGATTAGTTGTAAATTGCTCTGACCTAGTGCTGAAATACAAACAATGGTTTGCTTATTGGCGATGTAAAAACACATTTTAACAACGTCAGCTTTTCAAAAGGTTTTTGTTTTTCCTGGGCAATTCTAGAAATATTTAAATTGGTATAGATCAGTATAAATTTAATGAAACAATTTTTATAAATGTGGTGGATGAGAAAAGTAAATTAAAAATGTGGCGGAATGATGCAGGTACCCTTTTTTTCTTATCATGAAAAGGGTCATCGCAGTTCTTCCGAGTAGGCCTATATCTAATGCAGACTTCGTCTAATATTAAACAGATCATTACTTATTTACTCAGAGAGATAATAATGTCTACTTTGAAACATCAACTAAAGTCTCTAAAGAAGGAGACAAGGAGGCTTAATGAGGCCCATTTAAATAGCTAGTTCCTCTTTAAAACGAAAGCTTGTCACAGCGACATGAATTTATCTCTTGGATTTGCTACCAGAAATCACGGTAATGAAGGTAACTGTGAGACTTGGAGGAATGATGATTCCCATTCAACACAATAAGCATATGTACACAGCTGTATCGGTTCAACCGCAAACTGAAAGGCCAAACGACTCATTGAAAATATTCAGTAGCCAAAGGACTGCAGAATGGATTTTTCTCCCCCCCCCCGTAATAATAACATCTTAAATAAGTTCTACAGGGGACAATGACGCACAACTTCCGCATATATACTCTAGAAAGCATGAGCAGTTTCCTGGTGCAACGATGCCTGATAATCGTTATTACCTGAAGTTTTGCAGATTACTGCCAGTATCAAAGAATATTTCAGATTCGCGTGACAAGCGTGGGGACATTAATTAATGCGCACCCCACTGCAGTCCGGATATCATTTCGCTCATTTACAGGTCACATTTTGACAAAAAATGGATTAGTTATATACGTGCATGCATCTACGCATGTTTACATAAAACTGTATGACACCTGGGCATATAGTTTCATATGCATTATTATAGCGGAAGTTTAGTAATTACGTGACACAATTAAGAGAATTTGTTTCTCGGCCGAAAACAAGTAACAAAGTGCATAGAACCATAGATACGCTATCCTATTGTTAGTAATACTAAGAAGCTTCAATATTTGTGCCGCTGTAACCTGGAGCAGCAACAGTCGAACAACTCGCTCCAAGATACTAAAAGTAGCACGGATTACCAATCCGTTGCTCTCCATCTTCAGAGTAGGCGCCTCCGTAGCCAGGTGGGAAGGAGCAGCAGTGCGTAGCACGCGCTTCTTGATTAGACCGGGGTTAGAGCCCGTCACCACCAAATATGGAGGATGCGGAAAGGTCAGGGAATGACCACCACATATCCCGGAGCAATATGGCCTTAGTTGCTAATGCTCCTAAAAACCAAATAACAAACATCTTCAGAGTGATATCCCAAACACATTTCCCTGAATATTCTTCTTTATTAACAAAAACAAGCCCCTAGCCAGAAACTGGCAGATCTGCTATGTACATACATATTATATACAATGATATACATAGTATATAATATACATGTTAATTACAATGTCATAAGTGAAATGAACATGTAACATGTCCACACAGAAAATTACATCACGCGACTAATCAGAAGTATAAATTGTGGCAGAGGAAGCACAAGACCGCTGTCTTTTTTCTGTCCTAGGAAGAACGAAAACCGCACCCACTGGAGGTAGTGCTATACCAGTGGGTGCCAGCTAATCCTGTATCCACAGCTGTCCAAACTGGGGTACCAGCTTAAAAAAAAAAAGTAGATGGCCGGTGATATCAGTTTCAAGAGATATCGATAGACATTGCAGGTGTTGGGTTGGTTCCTTGCTGTTGATAGACTTGAGAAGAGTTGCTTTCTTTTGGTAAAAACAGGGAGCAGAATTGTTGTAGAGCTGAGAACGATTGAGAATTTTCAGTCAGTACCACTTCATTTCCTTAGAGAAGTTGCTGACAGCAGCTTGTAGTGTAGATCTGTCGTCGTGGTACATGCTGCAGCGATACAGAATGTGCGTCCAGGTTTCCTCAGCACCACACAAGCAGAGATTGGTGTCAGACAAGCCAAACTGAAATAGTTTGCAGTTGATTGAGCCGTGCCCAGTAAGTATATACGATGTTGTTAAGCTCAGAGAAAACCATTGGCGGACGTTCTTATTGAGAGGGAAGGTAACTGCAGGAACAAAAAAGCGGGTGACTTGACCAGTATTATTGGAATCCCATCGTGATTGCCACACACTGATAAGTTCATTCCAGATTCTCCGTTTCTCGTCTTTGATGTTAGCAGTTAAGTTGCATGAGATGCCGAGAATCTCGCCACGAATCTGTTCTTTAGACGATAGCATAGTAGTCCTTTGAAGATAATATGCAGGTCTAGTGGTAAGACTCCAGCAAGGACCAGCAGAGGACACTGTCCTGCAGGTTCGGAGCACGGCAAGCAGCATAATCCGTTGAATGGAGATGAGCTTGAAACGGAGTTTAACATTAACTGCTCTATGAAACCAGACTCCCGAAGCATATGTTGTTATTGGTACGAATACTGCTGTATAATATAATAAGAGTCTTCTTATTTAGTCCCCAGTCCGATTTGGAAATTCGGATAATTGCTGCACTGAACTTCTTAATCTTCGAGGCGAGGTGATTAATATGAGAGGAGAAGGTTAACCTGTCATCCAAAATTACGCCAATATGTTTTAATTCAGGTACAAAAGGGATTTGCTTACCGTCTTCTGTAATCTAACTTGCCCTTAAAAACTATCAGTTTTGTTTTGGTGACAGATATTCGCAGTTTATTTATACTTGACCACTTGATTAGCTCAGAAAGAGTTATATTGGCTGATTGTTCTAGTTGAAGACGCGATCGACCTGGAATTAGAAGAACCAAATCATCGGCGTAGGCGAAGGCAGATATATTGTCAGGTTTTTGCATGAGCCAGCTGTCCAAAACTGTTCCAGAAAAGGGGTCCCACAATTGATCCCTGGGGGCATCCTCTTCAGATGGTCCTTGAGACAGACTGCTGTTTCGAGATTACTTGGATGAGTATATTTTGGAAGTAGCTTCTAATAACTTGGAACAGTTGCTGAAAGCACTTGGCTTTGGCAAGACAATTGAGAGTGCCCTCCCACCAGAGGGAATCCAAAGCTCCCTCGAAGTCAATGAATATGCCAATTCATATTTAGCCCTCGAAGCTGATATGTAGTTAACTAAAGAGACCAAGGCGTCTTCACAGGATTTTCCCTTCTTGAAGCCAAATTGGGATGGAGACTAAGTTTTGAACTTCGATTAAATCTGCTACTCTGGGTACTAATAATCTTTCAAATAGTTTGCCAAGGTTTGCCAAAAGAGATGGGTCTGTATGCTTTGGGATCAGATTTATTTTTGTCAAGCTGGTGAATAATTTTGATCAAAGCGATTTTCCAGAGATTAGGAAAAATCTTCTTAGTAAGGCATTTGTTATACACAGAAGTATATTTGGAAAGATTTCAGCGAATTTGATAATTACAGCATTTTTCACAAGATCTAAACATGGACATTTTTTTATGGATATTTATTTTGCTTAGGGCCAGCTTTAGCTCGGGAAGAATGAAGAGATCCGTTTCATGTGAGTAGTGGTAGGTTGAGTTGCTATTCCTAATAGATATTTGTTCTGGAGTTTCTGTGGTGAGATCGTCCAGGGGAAGCAAGCGATCCAGGATGGCATTAACTGAGTCGTTCCAGTTAGTGGTTTCTGTATAGTTCTTCACTACAGTGTTGTACACTTAATGAGGGTGAAACTTGTTTTTGCTAATTTTATATAATAGCCCCCAGGGATCAGAATTTCCTGTGGAGTGAACTAAAAGTATTGCCAGGAGGCAAGATTTTGTTTTGCAATTGTATTTACGTATTCTTTCCGCTGGCCTTTATATATATATTTTTAGTCTGGTGACGTCTGGTTCAGGCCAGGACCTTCTCCGTTGAAAGTCTCTGCATGCTTTGTGTACTTTTTTTTTTTTTTTTTTTTTTGCGCAGAGTGGAAAGTTCAGCTGTCCACCATGGAACTGTAGTATGCTTGCTAATTTTCTTCCTAGCGGAGCGTTCTGTAACACGAAGTAAGGCAGCCTGTAAACAGAATGCATACTGAGGCATTGGACTGGTTCAAAGACCAACGTTAAAATCCTGGTGAATTGAAGACATAAATAGAGTCATTTGATGATTTTGATAGAAAATCTAAGATCTTTTGGAGGAGGAGAAGGAGGGGGGGGGACCTGTAGTATTTGGAAGTAGAGATACCTTAAAAGTGATTGCGCGGTGGTCACTCTTTGTTTAGTAAGTATGTATGGTCCAATCAGAGATCCTCGAGGAAATGGCGGACGTTGAAATGGTTAAATCAATGTTTGAGAAGGTGTACGGTTGGTTGGATAAGTTTTGCAGATTTAAATTGTAGGTGAATAAGAATTCCTCAAATTCTACCTCTGTTGTCCAAGACACTGCTGAACCATAAGAAAGATTTTGAGTTAGAATCAGTTGTAATTATTAAACATGTGGGATTTAAAGTAGCAAATACCTGTTCTAGATATCTTTGTGATAAATTAATATCTGCTGATGGTGGACAATATAGTGACAATAAGTAGAATGAGACAGTTGATGTAGAGACTAAAATACAGGTGGAATTTTGATTACACAAGCCAGAGATAACAGTGATATCCAGCTTGTTGTTGAATATGATGATGGCAGATTTAGGATCTGTTTAGAGAACTGAATGATTCTTAAGTCATGGGATATACCATAACTTTGGAAGATTGCCCATAAAAGTGCTTAGAGACATAAGGTTCCTGAATTCATATAATATCAAATAAATTTTCCGTTGCAATAAGCCTGATCAAATCGGCAACGTATCTAGAATGTTGCGCTGTTGTTGTTTTTGGTTTTTAGGAGCATGAGCAACTAAGGCCATATTGCTCCGGGATATGCGGTGGTCATTCCCCGATCTTTCCACATCCTCCGTATTTGGTGGTGACAGGCTCGAACCCCGGTCTAATCAAGAATGTTGTGCACTGATCTGCATAATTGTAAGTTGGGAGGGACAGTCTGGTTCGCTGCCCAGCTACGCAGAGACAAGCACACTGCCCATCTCTGGTCTTGAGATCGCTTGTACCGCTGGTTGTTCATTATGATTACCAAACGACGGCATTACCAAGAGACCTGATGGTCAGTTAGCTGTGTTTAGATATCTTTCTATATTGGGACCTTTGATCTTAATCCGGAAAGAGGAATAGGATCGATGCCTGGTGTGGACCTTGATGGGGGAGGGGGGGTACCGGATATGTTTCAAGCTGCTTCAGAAGGGTTTCAATTTGTTCCACTGTTGTTTCCGGGCATAGTCGACTTATAAAAATGCTGGAGGGCAAGACCCTCCCTCTAGGCTGCACCGTTTTAATAATATCCAGTGTGTTAGGGTTAGAGCCAATAACTGCATCACGATTCTGAGCTGCTTGAGAGAAGGTCTCCTTGCCTTGCTTGGGAGTAACTTTACTGCTGATAGGTGCTGATTTCATCCCCCATGCTCTTGTTTCAACTGTTTTCTTGGAACTACTTTCAAACTGCATGTGGTGAACATCAGATGTATTTGTTGCATTACTGTTCGTTGTTGTTGAAGTGATGCTGTTATGTTCACTGCAGCTGTGTTTTGCTGCAGATAGCTTGATTTGGGTTGTTTAGATTTTTTATAGTTCAGAGAATAATGCCTAAGTGCATTAAGTGACACGTGTATCAATAAATTCCTGGTCATCTAATGGTTTCCTAAATTTAACGATTGTGATAGATAAACGTCATGTAATTACTTTTGTCTCCTCTTAATTTTTTTTCCTTAATATTATGTTATCCAATCCACCCTTTGTACTGTTATGTAAATCTTTCGCGTTGTTGCGTGATGGGGACTATTGTACTCAACATCATCTGTACGATAAAGATTGATGTATTTACATTTCACACACCTTAAAAACTTTCCTCCACAAATCCCCTTGACAATTTAATACTGGGGCATAAAGAGACCTTTCAAATCGTCTTACAGTTAAAATAACGGAGGAAAATTTAGATCTAGTGAGGGAGGTGGTATACAGTAGGACCGCTCGCCCTATCAAGGACTCTAACAGAATCACTAAAGTATGTTGCGCCCCATCTTGTACGAATCAAGTGTCATGCCAAACTGCCAACCGCAAATCCGGCAGAAATTCAGGCAATGTTTTCCTAAGACACTCCATGAGACTCAAGTAAATCGCACAGGGAGCAGACTAGATCGATGAAATGGTCAATCGCCATTATTTCACGTTGTTTGAAAAGTGCTGCTGGTCTCGTGTAGAATACTGATTATTGTCTGTTCATTTGAACATGTTTGAAATTCTGCCTATCCATAAGACTGCTATTGTCGATTCTTAGAATCATTAGCTCCTAAATCATAATGGCTTTAGTTAGGATAGCGCAAAAACTAAAATTATGACATTATTGCAAATAAATAGGATAAACACCGCTATTTCCACAACATCGCGTGATTCTAATTTACTGAGCAACGGCTGTTCCGGGAGCCTTTTTGTTTTGTATTTCCCCCAAAAAACAAGCTGGCGAACAGCTTTTGGCTGTGGCGACTAAATCTTGAACAAATGTGTCGAGACTCGCCTATAATAATATATTTAATGATACCAATGGAAGATTTGTGAGATTTACATCTTTTTAATGTTCTTTAATTTGTATTATAATTTATATATTCTTAAGATATGGATTTGTATCCACGAGATAACTACGTTTTATTACTTTCTATTGCGCTTTAATATGTCCATCTTGATTTAACAGCAGTCAGTAAGTACAGTTTTGAATTTTCGTTTCTTACTTTCCGTGTATATTCGATTTTTTGAAAGCAACTCGTTTTGTAGGTTGTGTAATTTATAAATAAATTAATTCAAATAGTAATTCAGTATATCGTAGTATAAAATAAAAATGTAATTTACAATAAACGTCACCAATATATGTTTTATTCCACGTGCAAAAAATCCCCAACTGCGGGTGGAACCGTCCTGGAAAGTATCGCTTTTGTCATAAGATCCCATAAGAAAATAGGGAGTTAGGAGAATACGATAAATATGCCAATGAAATATACAAAAAAAAAAATAATAATAATAAATAAATAAAAATACATACATGCTCCCAGCATGTCAACTATTTCCCTAGGTCGTACTTAGAGAAATACACGTTTCTTCTCAATGTTCAAGGCGAAACTAGTTCAAAATACGTCCGGGAAAACGTAAACGTTAGTCAAAACCACGATAATCTATATAGAGGCAGCGTCAAATAAGCCGAAAGATTAGAGGACACATCACTCTTAGGTACCGCTGATATACGAGTCATTTTAAGGATATTGACAAATATAAAACTACGTTATCTCGGATCCGCGGTTGGGACTGAGCGTTTAGCCTGCGATGGGTAATTAGATACAAAAATTTTCCACGAATAATCAAACCGGAGATTGTAGAAGTTCTATTATGTTAATAATAAACTAATAAAAATAAGTTTGAATAAAAAATTAAAAATTCTGATTCGTACGTAATGCAAATCCAGGTATATTACCTTGGGAAAAGATTTTAAAGTAATCATTATAGTACAGTTAATTGACCATATCAAAATGAATAAATAAATCCTGTATAGGGTGAGAATGATGCAGAAGTATAGGGCATACTTCTGCATCATTCTCACCCTATTCGCATTCTGACTGAAGACAAAAAACCTGGGAATACACAGAATTAATTCAGAAACACTGAGCGTTCCACTCTAACTGTACAGGGAAACGTGATTTACAGAATACATCGTCATGGACTGTAATGAGAAGCAGGACCCCGCATGCAACACGCACGCATGCCCATGTATACTCAGATAGACATATAGAGGCGCGATATGCGTGACTATCGTCGCATTGTATTCGCAGCTGCAGGCTAGGTGAGGTTCACAGCACACTGTGAAGTCAGGGGTTAAATAACACAGGCACGCCAGAACCGTGTACGTCTTAAATGGGCGGGACCCGAACAGGCAAACAGTCACGCGCTGTGTAACAGACACGCACGACCTCTAGCAGTTTCTTGTCGGAATCATACATCCTTTCCCTCTCATCCGATTCTTCGTAGAAGGAGACAATTTGTTTTACTGGGCGGTTTCTTTATGAAACGCCTTATAGAGCGTTATATAGTGGCCCACCGTAATTATAACTACCCGCATATTAAGCTTATCATCATCATATTAAGAAGTTTTTAGGCCTCTACTATTTACCAGTAGAGATAAGCCGTATTAAACTCGGGCCAATATGCCGGTAATGGTTTAACTAGTTCAATGCATTCACGCAATGTAAAGAAAATGAGAGTGAGGGTATGCTACAGACCGGAAGACTGAAGAGTATGATGAGAGCTTCTGTATATAATGGAACAGTCGAGTAAGGGCGATTACCTCCTTATGAGAGACTTTAATCTACCCCATATTAATTTGAGCACTTTAGAGGGAAAACCAAGATTGGAAGCAAAACAGTTAAAATCAACTATATGATCAGCTTGATAGGGAACGTACAGAAAAATACTCTGGACCTAATCATCACCCGCGATACCGAAATGTAGTATCATAAGGATTACACTATGTACATGAAAGGAGTTGTCACGGTGTGCTTGGGTAGGCGATGACGAGTGAGGTCTCATTTGTTCAAGGTGAGGGTACGGCTTTCAATTTCAGGAAAGGGGAATATGACAATGTAATTCGAGAAGGACGATGCGTGGTGATTATCCATAGATTAATTATGTAATAAAACTCTTATATCACATGGGTAATTCAACAGTAGTTTATTAAGTACTTTGACCTATTACACTAAATTTGATACAAATGTGTCGTTTCAAGACCTTTGTCAGATTCTATCACCATAAACGACAGGATCCGGCAAGTGTCTTAAAACTTCACCTTTAAATTAAATTTAGGGTAATTAGATCACAGCAATTAATAAACCAATTTTGAATTATTCACGTAGCAGAAAAGACTGTTCTATAACATAATTAATCTATGGAATACGACAGTCCAAAGGACGAGAATCATTAGCCATGAAATCACACACACCTTCGCACGCAATCTTTTTGGATATTCGGAGACCCCCCCCCATAGAACTCAAAATAATTTTTTCTTTACAAAACCAGTTTAAAAAATATTCACTGGGTACCGAAATTACGAGTATTTTGATAGTGTATCCATTTTTCTGTCGAAATAAAACTGTTAATATGATGCAATGTCACGCAAACATTTTTCGGCCACCGACCCCTTTTGATTCCAAGCTTTACCGGCAAACATCCAAATTAAAAAAAAAAAAAAAAACTTTCAGAATTAGTGTGATGTGTGAGCTTGTATTTTTTCGCGTATCCACAAGGATCTGTCTGTGAATCACTGCATCGCCAGCGCCTCCGTAGCCAGGTGGGAAGGAGCAGCAGTGCGTAGCACACGCTTCTTGATTAGACCGGGGTTGGAGCCCGTCACCACCAAATACGGAGGATGCGGAAAGGTCAGGGAATGACCACCGCATATTCCCGGAGCAATATGGCCTTAGTTGCTAATGCTCCTAAAAACCAAATGACAAACAACAACAAACTGCATCGCCACTGATCTAAAGCTAGCACGTTTGTGTAAAAAATGTATACAATAAATTGTAAATATATTGGTACTAATTAACGTCTTTTTAACTCTAAGCGCGTGCCTTTAACTCAAGCGTAAGATGTTATAGCAGTGTATAATCGACTAAGGATTTCAGATGCTTCAAAATCGACTTATACACCAGAATATACGGTAAGTTTACATCTGGATACATGTATTAAAAGTTGAGATAAAAATCGTTATATAACAGCTCATACAGAAACCCACGTAGATTTTGAGATGCTTCCCGCGTTGATATTCCAGGTACCTTTTGTATATATTGGTTTTAGAAAATACATGAAACTGATGGAACTGGCGCATGTGCGGTTTTTACATTTAATCAGCTTTTTACAGAACAGAAATAAATTCATCCACGTTTGTCTTGCTTCGTGTGTTTACAGCAATGTGGTACAAAAGTATGTTTACAGTAAACCTCGCTAATTTGAACTGCCTTCTCCCCTCCCAACGAGAATTTAATGTTACTATTCCGAACTTCTTTCAGAATGATTTTACAATAAATCACTTTGTAAACGAAAGAAAATTATTCAAAAGGGAAAATTAAATGCAAAGGAAAACATTCTGGCATAAAGAACGAAACGGCAATACAAAACAGGACCTTTAGATAAATTTTCTGTTTTTACTCCGAGTTAGTCACATATGGTCAGAGGAGTTTACCAGACAGAAAGCACATAAACCACACAGATTTAGCTTACGTAGACTCAAACCACATTCAAACAAACACACGTGCTACTGTATTCCTTCCTTAACTACTAGGCTGCATCAGGTCTTTACTCTACAGAAAAGTGAATATTTCAAAAAGGGAAAAAAAAGAAAAAAAAAATCAAGAAAGACGGTGCACATGTCATTAAATTTTTATATTTATTAACATTTAATACATTAAATTAGTTTGTTTATTAAGAAATTTATTATTCATATTCTATAAGATTTACCCTCTTTGTACGCCATTTTGTTTTGAATATAAATATTTTAGTGAAATTTATTTTCTTTTCATTAAATTTGCTTCTTTTTATAAAGTACGATTTGAGAATATTCATATATAATGACATTATATATAATTAAATTCTGCTTATCTCAGATTAAATTCTACGTTATTTTATGCGATTTCATCAATGGGAATGTACATGCACTTCAAACGGGAAGCTTTCCTCTTCCGATGACTTTACAACTTAGCTTTTTATTATTACTATTTTTGTTAAACCAGAGATTTGTATCTGTAAATGTGAACAGGTCATCACGCTCAGGGATCCCATTTTCTAATGAGATCCCTGAAATTGATATGATGCGATTCAACCAATTTACAAATGTTGGGTCTGCGGTTCGCAGTTATCGATGTTTCAAACCAAAAGCCCAATAAATATCTAAAATGCCACCTATGTGGGCCTAGGTGACGCCCCCTTTGTAAAATACTGATCTACAGGATTAACATCTGGAAAAATGCTGGCCATTACAGTGGGAAAGGCCTTGTTGACAGTTCACACCCTCCACCAGACGTGTATGGAGAGGACTGTCGAACAGTAAAGTCTGATCAAGTATACCACACTAATGTCATGAAGATATTAAGAATGTCTCAGGCACTGATTACCTGTCAAGATGCTCAGAAACCATGTTGTGTTACTCACCCCAAAATACACAAACTCATGCGTCATTTGTAGACAAACTACAGCCATAAACCAAGAACAGCCTAGAGGAGATCCGCAGTCAGAGTATTGGCCGTAGTTTTTCTGTTCGGACGAAAGTTCTGAGTATTGATCGTCTGCAAGGGTGTGTATGAGCTTCATCTGCCCACCCAATGACCATCTGCTTGCCTCAATATAAGGAAGTCAGTTGTGTTTGACAATATATATATTCCGCACAATAAACCTTACACATTTAACAGTTTTTATATAGATGCAGCTGTTGTTGTTTGGTTTTTAGGAGCATTAGCAACTAAGGCCATATTGCTCCGGGGATTTGCGGTGGTCATTCTCTGACCTTTCCGCATCCTCCATATTTGGTGGCTCACGGGCTCGAACCCCGGTCTAATCAAGAAGCGTGTGCTACGCACTGCTGCTCCTGCCCACCTGGCTACGGAGGCGCCATAGATGCAGCATTCTACAATAAGTGATCCTCGAAAACTTTATCGTGCCACTCCTGCTGAAGTCCCGTGTGGTTGCCATTAGCAAGCTCAACTAATGTACAAATTACGCGTTGAATTCACATTTTACTTTCTAAATTCAACGAACTGATAAGCTGAAACTAGATGCAAGTCCTTGGTCTTTTCAGGTTTATAGAAGTACAGAACGTTAATAACCTATCTGCAGCAATTCCAGGTCAATAAATTATTATTATTATTCAGCAGCGACCGTAACGGGGACTGCTCATTGATCAGAAAGACAAAAAAGTTAAAACTATAAGTACACGTTCCTTTTCTTCTAAAACTGTACAACTGTTGTCGTTTTTAATTTATGTATTTCAGTTATTTATTGCAAAGAAAAAATCGGAAATATGGAAAGGGAATGTTTTAAGCGAGGTATGATTTATAGCACATGCAATCCCAAAACGGTCGTTTCGATAAGCCTGCAGATGCCTCGTGACCAGTGAGTAAAGAAAAGAACAGAAGCAATTCACTGACAGGAGCTTAATGCCAAATACTTTAACGCGTGAGGATAAGAGACAAAAATCCGTTAGTTTCCTTCAGGGTTGCTCTGTGGTGTTGGTTTACCATTCGACCATCGATTCAAACTATCTTTATCTCGTCTAACCACATCACGTTTTATAAAAAGGGAATTAAAAAAAAAAAAAAAAAAAAAATCACCGGTTATTGGGAATTCCATTTGCAGGCAAATTGAAATTAGCCACTTCTGTTAACCGTTTCATAAAGAAAATTGTAAAGCATCGGACTTAAAGAAGAAACACACTATAAGCGTTGTGATAAGATCGCTTTTCTGTTTAAAAAAGCAGTTCGACAAATTACAATGTGGACGTAGGAAATTATGCAACCCTCACTCTCATACCTAAGTCGACTAATACTGCACGACTTCAATATTAAAATAACCTCGCCACGTGCTGACTGCCTCGAGTTTAGAAGATTCCAACAATTTTAAATAACCAGTCCTGAAAATGATGAAAAATCTATTATTTAAAAGGAGGAGGAGGATTTTGCTGCTGAAAATGCACGCAGCTTTGTGGGGATATAGTCAAAACAAATGAAACTCGCAGAACGTAACGAATGCTACTGCAGAAGGTTCGAAAGTCGTTTTAGAATTTATTCCACTACAGTATCGACAAAATTCAAGATATAGTATGGAAAATCCTGTTTCCTTTATTTTCTACTACGTGGGAAAAAATGTTTCGTGCGTATATTCATGTGAAAAGCTTGTTGGTTTTAACAGACAATTAATATATAATAAAAAAATGTTGATTAACACGTGCAGATTTTCGTACAAGTTTTGAGCTTTAAAGAACGAGTTTGAGAGAACTAAGGAACTTGATTTTTGAATTCGCCTAATGCTGTTCTATCTGTGTGGTACATTAAAGGTAAAAGGATTTATTATGGCAAAAACATCGGAGTGGGTCACCTAAAACATGTGAGCTAATGTACGCATTGCGTTACAATTCAATCGTTCAATTATAAAATAACATTCCTCAGGAGTTTTAAAACTTCTGTACTGTACTGTACCTGGCAGGATGAGTCCATGGACCTGCGTTGTTTTCACCATATTCTAGTTCTCCCATCAGTGTGAAACAGGTAGAACAAGCAACGTTTTTTTTTTTTTTTCAAATTTTCACTGTCCACACACTGGACAGTGAAAATTTGAAAAACTATGTTACAACTGCTACAACCTTCGTTTGCTTTACTAATAGCAGTTGCTGCTGTTTTCAACTCAGCGTAAATTCCAGCGATAATAGTAACGTTCCTGAGGAATATTTCAACAGGCGACTTCACAGCACCCAAAATTCCTGGTAGTGTATGGGTCACAATGATGGGATTCACCTAGTCTGCAACGATTCAAATGCCGATTCCTAATGGTCTATGCTATAGTGAATTCCGGGCATTATGGTAAGTGGCAAGGCATGCCACTCACCATAATACCCGGTCCCCTGCCCATGAATGATCTCCAAGGAAGGAAAAACCTTGGACTTGTCACCCACATGATGATTTTCATCAGACTAGAGATCTGTCTGCCAGTCCTCTAGTGTTCAATTTTGTTTTGAATTTCCTTCTGTTACATTCAAAGAAACTGACATCTCGAACCAAGAAATGATTATGTCATCATGAGATATATTTATGTTGGGCTTTTCCTGCAACTACTGCAGAATTCTTCGTCACTGCTACAAATTGGACATGATCACGAAGTCAGTATTATATAAAGGTCATTTATATGAAACAAAACTTCGGAATAAACAGCTGATATATGCACTGAACAAATAAAGACTCCTCCTAAGACCGGCGTTTTAAAGATTCCGCAAGAAATTTGTATTGGCTGTAGAATCTTTAAAAAACGTATAAACAAGTAATATTATCTTATCTTAGACTTAGGGTGTCAATCAAACATTTGTGTATAACAGAGTAATGTACTACAATAACTTACACAACCTTTCAGTGTAAACATTTTTCGTCGAAGATCAGAAAAATTTATACATCTAGGCATAATTTACTGACATATGATGAATGTGCTAAATATCAGCATATTATTGATTTTGGTTATTGGGGGAGAAGTTGTTGGTTGGGGGGTAGCACGAATTTTTGGGTGACAAGTAAACGTATGAAAAGGTCTTTTTTAAAGGAAAAAAAAATCATAATAAACTGTCAAAATAAAAGCATGAAAAATAATTGCATGTTTTCAACGTATACGTAAATTAATGTATTTATTCTCAATAGTAGTAGCATGTCTCAAGTAAGCTGCTGCTTTCGTTATGATGAAGCATGAATATCCGCAAGGAGTATTTCCCTTTAACTCTTAGAATTACTAAGAAAATTACGTCTGTGGCTACCTACGAAGAAAAAATAATACTCGGGAACAGTTCACAAACCTGCACAACCGCAGTCTCGTCAGCGTACAGTGTATCCCCAATTCACAAAGGGGGATCGAAGGGTGACACGAGTAATTACAGACCAGTTAGTTTAACTTCTGTTCCCGGTAAAATAATGGAGTCACTGGTTAAAGATGCATTGCAGGATCATCTAGACAAGACTGCAGCAATAATTCGGACACAGCATGGGTTTGTTAAGGGAAAGTCTTGTCTGACAAATTTGATAGGATATTATAATGTGGTTACAAAGGAACTGGATGCAAAAAATAATTTTGATATCATATATTTGGATTTCAGGAAAGCTTTTGACACTGTTGCGCATGGAAGACTATTGTACAAATTGGAGCAGAATGGTATTAAGGGTAAGTTGCTACAATAGATAAAAGGATGGTTAAGTGGGAGAAGACAGAGGGTGGTAATCAATGGGTGCTGCTCTTCTTGGACTAATGTTATTAGTGGAGTCCCATAGGGTTCGGTGTTAGGTCCACTGTTGTTTTGTATATTTATCAATGATATTGATGAAGGTATATCAGGCTTAATGTCGAAGTTTGCAGATGATACAAAGGTTGGCAGGGTTGTTAATGACAGTAATGGCAGTGTGCTACTGCAACAGGATCTAGATAATTTGGGCAGATGGGCTAAGAAGTGGCAACTGAAGTTTAACCTTGACAAATGCAAAGTACTGCATATGGGTAGAAGTAACCCCAGAGAAACGTACCAACTGTGTGGTACTACACTTAAGGTGGTAGAAAATGAAAAGACCTGGGAGTAATTGTGCAGTCAGATATGAAGTTTTCTGAGCAATGCAGACAGGCTGCCAGGGCAGGTCATGGGGTTTTGTCAATGATATATAGGAATTTTGCTAGCAGGGAGAAGGAGGTGATTGAACCTCTGTATAAGGCAATGGTCAGGCCACGCCTTGAGTACTGCGTACAGGTCTGGAGGCCTCATTTTAGGAAGGATGTAGATTTACTTGAGCGTGTACAGAGAAGGGCAACAAGATTGGTGAGGGGAATGAAGGGATCCTCTTATCAAGAGAGGCTTAAGTTCTGCAAATTGCAGTGGCTGGAGACTAGGCACCTCCGCGGTGATCTGACTGAGGTGTATAAGGCCTTGAATAGGTTGAGCACGCTGAATTCTGATGGGATCCTTCCACTTGTTCAGATTACGAACCTAAGGGACCATAAATTCAAATTAAGAAAAGACAGATGTAGAATAGACGTGCGGGTGGTTAATTGCTGGAACAAACTTCCATCTGTCGTTGTGGAAGTTGATAGGTTGAATAAATTTAAGGAGGAACTGGACAGGCATTTGGAGGGAATGGTGTGTGTGTTTTTTTTTTTTTTTTGGCTGATGCTGCATAAGCTCATACACTTTTTTTCCTGCATCACATGCCACTACTACTACTACTACAAACACAGTTACTCACACTACGTATTCGAATTCACACATTACCATGAAATGCCTTAATGTTTTTTATACTCTATGTAGCTGTCCCAGAATAAAAACTGTTTTTTTTTTCTTTATTGATTTAATTTTATTTCAGGGATGAAAAAATTACATATAATATTAGTTATTCATATAAGAAGCATTATTCATTGTAATTCTATGTAATAAGCGAAATCAGATATTTCTTTAATCTGAATGTAAAAAAATATATAATTTATGACTACTTAAATCGCGAACCTGCTTTAACTCTGATTAGCGCTAGGGAGAGCTCGACAGTTTATCTCTGTCCTATTAATATTTCGCCAACACTGATGCAAAGTACGTGGTCTCATATCCTGTGCAAACACCAAATATGCAACTAATTAAAAGCAACCTAGATATTACACAACTTTTGCCAGAATGCAAAAAAAAAAAAAAAAAAGGGGGAAAAGAAAAAAAAAAAAAAAAAGGGGGAAAAGAAAAAAAAAAAACTAACTTACCTTCCACCAAGGCCAAGAAGACAATAGTCGTATCAGCAGTCTGACAACCCAGAACCTGTACACTGACTGCTCCTACTGGCTCCACAACTTCTACGTGGGCAGCTACAGATTGCTCTGATACGTTATTGTACGCCTGTACGAGGATCTCGTGCACTCCGACACTATCAGCTATTTTCTGTACCACGTAAGTCTCAGAAGTACTATTGTATTCCGCCAGAACACGCTCTCCAGCAGCGAAGGTCACGACCACCGAGACTTGGGTGCCCTGTAATACCATGGTCGTGACACGAACGGTACCACCTAGCAGCACGTGAGGAGCTAAAGCCGCGTGCACACCTAACACTTCCTTCTGAACAGTGACTGGAGCCTGCAGGCTGACTGTTGTCTCGCTCACCGAGTTGCGTAAAGTCACCGCCACCTCGTACTTTCCAGCAATGGGAAAAGTGTAAGTTATTGTGCAGTTTCCAGAATTGTCATTTGTGTTAGTATGAAAGCACGATGTACAATGGGTAGTAAAAGTCCACAGGCACATGATGTCCGATCCTTTAATGCGGTTGGCCCAAAAGGTTAGCGATTCACCTGTCTTTAGAATAGGGGGAAGACGAGGTTTAATAGTCACTCCCCGAATTTGGTCTTGGACGATGACCACGTGGCTTGCGTTGGCGGAGCTGATGGGATTGAAAGCGGTAGCTCTTACTCTATATCTATCCGCCCGTCGAAAGAAATACTGAAATGACATGGCGTTCCTTTCGCGCACATATTCCGCAAGAAGAGTACTATTATCACGGTAAACGCTCCATCTAACACGGGTGTTCAAAGCAGACTCGCGTATAAGTTTTAAAGTGAAGTTGGCGAGTTTGCCAGCAACCACATGGCTCTCACCCATTATGGAACCTCCTTCCAGAACTTTGTATACTTCAAGTGGCTGTGGCAAAGTAGCCGAAATGTTCTTTTTCCCATCTGTTACGGTGACCGTCGGCCAGAACTTCCCCTCCTGTACATAGACGTGATCCAGTTCCACCACTAGAACACACCCTGGACCGTAACTGGAGGCTACCATCAACTCTCGCCGATGTCTCAAACTCTTCGCAGGTTCAGTAAGGGGATGCCGGAGTACTTGACCGCCCCCAGGCAACAACAGCACAGAAGCAGACGTTCGGTTGGTGGTTGTCACAGAAACTAGAAACTTAACAGCAGCATCGGTGGTCGTGATGGAAGACGTATCTCGACTTAGGGAAATGGTCACGTTTTCCAGCTTGAGGTCAACAGCAAACTGTAAAGAAATTTTAAGATACAAACTTGAAAAAGTTTCAAAAAATATCTGCCATTTTATAGATACTTTTTTCTTTTCTTACAGAAATTTTCACACTAAGTAGTTCAGAGTGTCGAATATTCATATTTAATATTATACTATCTTCCTATAAAAATCTTCTTACATTAAAAGTTTTACAGTAAAAAGCACTTATCGATCGCTTGGAATATGGTTAAAACATTTTTTGCGGGTTCAATTACTTCAGATAGAACAAAATTAAACATCTAACAATCCGTGCTAAACTTGTGGGGAGGTTAGCTTATGAAGTGAGTTTCAGAGAAGTCATCATGCTAGCGATGGCAGCAATTCAAAAATGTCTAATCTTGAAAGATCCAATTACAGAAATTGGAAGATAAGAAATTAAAGTGAAAGACATGTCTACGGAGAATCAAATGAAGCAAACGTATTGGTGAGATATGGGCGTGTGAAAAGAAATGGATATTAACAACAGAAGAACTCGGAGGCAAGGTGAAGGAGAGCGAAAAGAGATAAACGAAACAGGTAAAGGAATAAACATGAGAAATCACTAAAAAAATAATAACAAATAGCCCTTACATTGTAGAAAATAAGTGATAAAGCCAGGAGTACAAAATAAAATCCTGTATTATACAAGGTGTTTCAAAAATTATGGTCAATAATTTAAAGGTGAAAAATACAAAACTAAAATAAGCAAAAAAGTCACAGTGAACATCGGGCCGCAAATGAACCGTTTTCGAGTTAATGCACATGTTCTGTTAAGATCCGCCACTGACTATGGGAGCACTAGTTTAGCAAAAAGCTGTGAATCCTTTAAGAGTGTAATATACACGTAAGTTAGTTATAAACCAGTTATACAAATATATTAACAAAAAATATATTTGTTTTATTTCAACCAGTTATACAAAATATTTGTATAACTGGTTTATAACTAACTTACGTGTATATTAAACTATGGACCCCAGTGCTCCAGGCCTATTCGTTACTACTCCTTTAAGAGTGGTTTTATTGAACATAAGATAATACATTTTTGGTTTTAACACCAGGATTTTACAGGGTGTTACAAAAGGTGTTCAAAACGCTGTCCTTGCATCCGTACGCAGCTTTGTAGTCTTCTCTGCATTGAGTTGCGTATCCTCTCGGGCATTCCTGGGTCATTTCTGATTTGCTGAAAGGCTCCTTCAACCCGACACTGCAATTCCTCAACTCTGTTAATGTCAGAAGTGTATCCCAAGCTTTTTACATGACCCCAGATACAAAAATTCAATAATTTAAGTCTGGTGATCTGGGAGGCCACATTACAGGCCCACCTCTATCTATCAACCGTTGACCATACCTTCTAGTTAGATACCGAGTCACAACTCGAGCAAAATGTGCCGGTGCACTATCATGCATAAACCACATGTTCTGGCGTTGCTGAAGTGGAACATTATCATCATCAAGAAGGTCTGGAAGAACATTCCGCAGGAACTGAAGGTACAGCTCTCCTGTTAGCCTATTTGGCAGAAAATGTGGTCCAATTAGATGGTCTCCTAGTAATGTTGCTGATGTCATGACTCGTGAATTGCATTAGGATTTTCGTCGGACCAAACGTGACAGTTATGAAAATTAAAAATACTATGCAAGTAAACCCAGGACTTCGTCAGTGAACAAATGTTTAAAAATTGGGGGTTCAGGACACACTGTTGTTGCATCCACAGGCAGAAGTTCACTCTGGGAGGGTAATTTGTATTGCTGAGACCTTGTACACGATTGATATGGTAGGGGTACAGTAATTGGCGATGTAAAATTCGCCACACAATCTGACTCAGTACATGCTCTTGCAGAGCAACCTTCCTTGTCGAAATTCCTGGATTTTGTTCTGTTCTTTCAAACATCCTTTCCTCAACATTAGGTGTTATGGTTCTGGGCCCACCTGCTCGTACTCCATGTGCGCAGCGCCCATGTTCTCTAAGGCGTTGATGTACCCTGATGAATGTGCGCCTGTTGGGCTGCCTTCGGCGGGGAAATTCTTCTTGGTACAAAGGTGCAGCCTCGAGTGCACTACCGTTGGCTTTACCATACATGAAGTGCATGTCCGCATACTCTTCGTTGCTGTAACCTCTTTCCATGTTGACTATCCTTTCACAAGTACTAGAAGTGAGAGAAGATCGTCGTATAACAGTAATGCAACTAGCAGAGATGTTGAAAATATCAACAGGAAGTACGCACGGTATTCGCTATAATATTTGCATGTGACACGTGTTTCTGCACGCTCGGTTCCAAGACTACTCACAGCTAAGCAACATCAAGTTTATATGGAGGTGTGTCAGGAGCTGCAACGGATGGTTACTGAAGATGGTGAGGTTCGCCGCACCTGAAGGGAAGGGGAGAAAGAAAAAATGAAGGCGCATGTATTTTTAAACGTAACTGTTGCAAATGGTGCATGTTTAAAGCAGATTCATGATTTTTTTTTTTTTAACATTAACATTTTCATTGAAAGAATATGAACATTATAAGACGTAAGTAGGCCAACTCTCCATCAACTCTATAAAAGATGGAAGATGTCGCTTTTCTCATATTAGCATTTGAGAGGCATATTTAAGTAAACCTTATAAAAATCGAACAGTTAGTTTCTATTTCATTAACTTTCTTGCATAAAAACTGTATTTGTATGGTACAATGTTCATGCAGCCTGTTTTTACATTTCAGATACCGAATCCAATCATCTTATCTGTTTTTCCCCCCCTATACCACCACAAGAGTTTTATAAACACTCGACATAACAATTTCCATCAACTTCTGTTATTGTTCCTTCTACAGCAACGACTTCGATGTTTTTCTCTCATTTTCTTACTTTCTTTCTTTTTTTATTTTTTGCACTTTTGTTATTTTTAATGTTTTCAGAAGAATTCAAATCGAAGCAAGCCATTTCCTATTTTTGTTGGCAGGTAAAGCTGCACTGGAGTCAGATTCTTAGTCGCATTTTCTGAACACTGAATTCGTGAACTAAGCATACTTCAGACCTAGATTTTCTCCTCATACTGTCAACGTTAGGCATATTTAAGAATACTATTTAACTACTTAATTCTGTTAATTAGAACTATCAGAAATAATTTCTCGAGAATCTCACCAGAATCAATAAAATGCCTGTTTACTCATATAAGGACTAATATCACAGTTTCTAAAATATTTCATACATTCATCATTTTCCCTACATGATCGCTGTTAGGAATGAGAAATCAGTTAATCCAAGTCTAAACATAAACTCTGTTTAAACGTACAAAATATGTCAACTGAGCTTATTTTTTTTAAATATGAATCACAGTGAATCAAAATATGAATCATTTTGAAAGAGGAAAGTAGTACAATTTTAGTCTACCTCATCGCCTACACCGAAAAAAGCAAAAGTTGCTGCTTCTGCTGGAAAAGTGATGGTCAATCTCTTTTTGTTTTTTGTTTTTTTTTTTTTTTTGGCATTCAACGAATGGTTTACCAGCATGTTGTGCCACGTCATACGACTGTTAAGGGACCTTACCACAGAACTTTACTGCACGCTTTGCGGGATCACATTCGTCACAAAGGATCACAACTGCACACAGGTGGGTGGATGCTGAATCACGACAATGCAAGACCTCAACAATGCTCATCGAGTACTCAGCCAACATTAATGTCAAATGTGTTCTTCATCTGCCCAACATCTGACACTGAACCCTGCGATTTTTTTTTTTTTTTTTATTTCTAAAGTTGAAGAAGGGGTTACGAAGAAAATGTTTCCAGTCGCCTGAAAGACATCGGAGGTGATTCTCGAACGCATGTCAAAAAATGTCTTCCACCATGTTTATTAAGAATAGCAGAAACGTTGAAGTGCATTTCATCAAATGGGGACTACTTTGAAAGGACCATCATAGATGATTAATAAGGGTATGTTGTGGAAAAAAAAAAAAAACTGTGATCATTCTTTATTGAACAGCTTCGTACAATTATTTTCACTGCTGCTTATTAGCTGCTTCTACTCTATATTAAGATTAGGATTTTTCTGATCACTCTTGGTATATAAATATAATCGATATGGAATGCAAAATGCCCGCTACTTTAAGATTAGACCGCAGTATCACAGCAACATATACAGAAACTTCCTTCCACCTCCTCTCGTGACATCCCCCGAGCACTGTTAACCCTGCCGTGTTGGTGTGGCCATTAATTTATCTGCCTAAGCAAAAGCATATCGTACTAGCTATCATACAAATATCAGTCACACAGGAGAATTCAAAGGAGACAAGTTTCCGGTAATTGTGTGGAAATTTCAATTCCTTATTACAGCTCGCCTCTTATATTGCACGGCTGGCATTCTGCAAATTATGGTACAATCATTGTTTGCTTTGCTTTGCGGGACCCCGCCCTCGGCCTTTGTATTCTGTTTAGATAGGTGCGTGTGAGTGCGTGCGTAACTATATAATTAGGTATACGTGGAAGGCCCTTTTGCTAACCGCATGATCAGCATATCCTGTACCACCTTTTCTTTGTTGACGTGGCAAATATAAATGCCACGGCTCTACCTTTTGAAAGTTGCACTTCATTATTTTTCAAGGTTCACAAACTTCGTGATTCACGCTGAATTGTTTTAACCTCTTTAAGTGTAATATACATATGTATGTGTGTGTATGTACAAATAGTATATACGATTTTCACTATATAAAGGTATCAAACGCTATAATTGTATGTTTTCGATTTAAAAAAAAAAATGAATGAAAAAGAAAGCCTGCCTTTTGTTTAGCATTACAGCCACAAAAACACTAACTATGCAAATTTTGAGGTTTCCTTCGCATTCTTATTTGAGCCAAAAATCTCAATTTTTAAACAACATAGGCCAACCCGTTTTCTTATCAAATATTCGTTTATTGGTATTTCTGTCAGTTTCAGAGGTTCGGAGTCAACATATAAACGCTCATAATTTCATAAGTGGGTATAAATAAGAAGGTATACAAGTAGATATTCGTCGGGAATCAGGGAGAGTACCCCTCGAAAACTTTGATTCGACAATAACAGATACCGGAATGTAGATACATATATAAAATTCATGTAATGCGAATAGTACAATGGAGTAGGCTTTCAGAATAACGGCACCTTCGGGAATTGAAGATGGCGTTATTTCGATTTTTCCGTTATTTAGAAAAGTTTTATTTTTAATATATTTAATACAGAAATAATGAGGCTAAATAAGATATAGAGAGATTAAGAATGCAATTTTATTAACTGCACATAAAAAACATAAACATGGTTTTGTTTTCTTCCTTGTACGAAGTTTATTAACTTTAGGAGCCCTAGTGATGGGTTTTTAATTTAAAATAAAGATAAAACAGCGGTATAATCCGTGATATCAGTACAGAATTCACTTTCAAAACGGCGAACTTAAACAAATATGGTAATCACGTGACTTGCTGCCTCCCCCTGGCACTGCAAGACATCTGAGCTGTATGTAAACATCCGATCTCAATGTGCCGTTATTAGGGATGCCGTTATTTCGAGAGTCTACTGTATTTCTGAAATTCCATGAACATCTCTACAAAATATACACTAATGCTATATATTTTAGAATATTTCAACTAAAAAAAATTGTGCCTCTTTCAATTTGAAAATAAAATAGCAAGCACGTGAAATAATTTTTTTTTCCCCCTTATATCGACTTGGAACTGGCCTCCATGAATATTTATTTATCAATAATAACATTAAGAAAAATAAATAATAAAATAAATACACCATAACACCACAGATATGAAACCATAAAAGAAAAGTCTTCATAACAGCAAATATCCTATCTCTTTTATAAAATTCACAATTTTTTGTAGTAAAAAAAAATATATATATATATTTCAGAGCCTCAGCGATTACCGACTCTACTTCTAATTCTCTACTAAAGAGGGAGCCACCAAAAATCAACGTCCCACAGACCTATAGCTGAAGCCTCGAATTAGAGGCCCTAGCCTTCCAAGAAATTTGTAAGAGACATACCTTCTAATTTTTTCTCAACAGCCTCGATCACGGTTATCCAGTAAGTCTAGTAACCATGTTTCACAAAAGTTAAACCCAACAAAGCGATCCAGAGTCATGCATGTTCGACCGCGCAAACAGGAGCATATACTTCCGATTTTTCATATTTATTTATTTAAAAATCAAATGAATACAAGAAGGAAGACCCCAAAAGAAGACACAACAGCGTGGCGAACGAACATAACATATTTAAAATATATATATATATAATAACAATAAATAAAACAATAGAACTGGTATAACAAAAATGTTAAATTAGATGATACAATATATTTTTAATTTGTGGCAGAAACCTCCACTGGAAAGGAACAAAAATACATGCCACTTTAATTGTTCTGTGACAGATGAATTTTCATGAGGAACAGACAGGTCTTCTGCGAGATCCAGTTGCTATTTGTTAACCAAGGCTAATGAAGGAGAATTTCGTACCAACATCCAGTTTTAGTTTGGGGCGGGGGGGAGAATAATGTAAATTTTTCTGGTGTATGAGGATGGCACATGAAAAGACAGCAGGTTCTGACCCAATTCGCCATTCCTTCGTTGATTACAGACTTCTAAAATATATAGTGACATAGAATCCAACATGTTTGTTACACGTTTTATCGATACTGATCTAATAGTCTGGTACCCATTAATCCACTTAAAACAGGAGGAAAAGATTTTGTTTTGTTATTTTTTTGTTGTGAAAGATATCCATCCACCTTGCTTACAAATTTAATAACTTTCAGAATAACTCAACATGTACAAAGTAGAGAATTCATTCCGAACAACATGTATTCACTGCGGAAAACCAATCTTCATTCCTAGGGGTAGTTGAAACAATACAACAGAACACAACAATTGCTTAGGTTCTTAAAATTAGAAGCACGTACTAGAACAATTTCCTGACTTCTACGGATTCGATGAAATAACAAACCCACATCATGTAATGTGGCATAAATAAATGTTGCCGAAGTAAGTCTATATCTTGGCAGCCAACTCTTCAACTTCGTACAGAACTGAAGTCCAGAAAAGTCTCCCATGAAAATATTATTTTCCACATTTTAATTTCACTTTTACTGAAGCGGAATAGACAGAGATTCTTCATTTATTACTGTGTTGATGTAAGTGGTTTTCAATGCAAATTAATTTGTACTGACGTGTTTACAGATGCTGCTACACTCCTTAAAAAAAGTAGTTTTGCCTTAGGTTTATTTAACAGCTGTTTGATACAATCCACATTACAGTAAAGACAAAGAACAATAATCATGGAAGTAAACAGCAAACCCTCTTTTTAATCAGGACACGTCGTGACACGATTACCACACAACCGTATCTGTGGGTAGGTAAGCAATTCCACTTCCTTCGTAGTCATTTCCCATTTTACTCCCCCAATAGGGGGAAAGAGGGCTAATCGTAACATAGGGCATGTGTATTTTGGCTGTACAACTTGTGCGTTCAAGGGCCGATTTGCATGTTGTGCGGCCAGGAAAATACTGAATAACTCACGAGGGGAATAGGAAATCCTGCTCCTCCGCCTGAGAGATCTCCTAGATACATCCTTCAGACTGGAATCAAAAATTATTATAGATTTTTTTTTTTTTATGTTTTTTTTTTTTTTTACAACGTGGCTGAGTTAGTCGGTCTCAGGCGTGGATATCGTGGTTTTTTTTTTTTTTTTTAACCTGGAAACTCGGGTTTTTCGTTTAGCAAACAGGCAAATCGACACCTCATAGCTTTAACTGCTTTGCCCTTAACACATACTCACTCACTCGGAATCGAATCCACACCTCTCCAAAATAGCGATAGGGGCGAGATATAGTGCAGAACTAGGCTGCAACGTAGGAAAGGAGCTAGTCAGATATATTTATTTGAGAGAAAGAGGGGCAAACCTAATGCCTTAGATTTAGCTGACCTAAAATCCACTATGCTTGTAAACTCCTACGGATAATCTCATCCTAATCATCGTTACGTATCTCATTCATTCGAGAAATGAATGAGATACGTAACGAAAATAAACAATTAATTAATGCTTTTAGGTTAATTACACTGACAGCAAACCAACACAAAACATTTTCACGCCATAAAGAGTAATTGTGCAATTTGAATAGAACCACAATTTGTCCTTCAAGCTAACCCTAGAAGTATTAAAAGCAAAAATTTTAGTTAGCTGTAAATCCTACAGGTTATTTATTAACTAAGACAAGTAAGGCTTGTCGATAAGATCCAAGGAAGATGGTAAAGAAATAAAGGACATACGATAAAATAAACTAAATATTATGCAGTTATTTTGATATATATAGTAATAGTAGTGATATGCAGTTTTCTTGTTCAACCCATAACCTCGCTGAAAACTAATAGCGATGACGTTCCTACACAGAATATCAATTCGAAGTGATGTTAGCTCACCATATAGGCATTACGACACGTCTTTTGACCTATGACCCTCGTTCTGTTTAAGGAAAAACAGGTAAGGACCTGTTAGACAGGTAGAGCTAATGATAGACAAAATAAATACGAAAGGACGGACAGGTGAACTCGGTTCAAGAACTAACTTGGTGACACTTACCACAGGAAATTCCGTCTGCAGGTTTCCATAAGGAGTGGTGACGTTAATGGTGACTGTATGGATTCCTTCTTCTTTAAAAACATGTTCCTGTAAAATAAAAAAAAAATACAATTAAGAATGTATAAATTTAAAACAAGCTAAATGCGTGAAAGTAATTTACATTAAACTCGGAAGATAAGAGCTGGAACAGAAAACGTCTATTATTTTCTTAAGAGAAAGAAAGTAAAGGCAATTTCAGCTAATTAGATGAATGCTGTGTGTGTGTGTTTTTTAAGTGTATGCATACTCGAGTTGCATCTCGTCTTAATTAAAGAATTTCTTGAGTGAGATTACTTTTCATGAAATTTAATAAAAAATGTAATCACACCTAAAAACCAAAATACTAACGCTGCAATATAATTCAGAGAACGTTTATTTCTGGGTTGAATTTATAGAAGGAAATATCAGTCCGGGATCACACTCATAAAAAGAAAGAATTTTACTCTCTCGTGGTGATGGTATTCTAGTTTCTAGGTGATCAATATCATTCTCGACTGCCTAATTATCCATACCGTTGTAATCCATTGTCATCACAGAAAACAGGAAAAAGAAACAATTCAGATGCTCGTTCCAGGCCCATCCTGAGCATAATCTCGAAATAGTTTGCCAGTAGGTGTTTACACGTACTGTATATGGAAACAGTATTAGTATTAGCCATATAGTGCAAGGAAGACACAGGCTTTTGCTGGGCCGGGAAAAAAAAAAAAGCAGATAAGAAAATACAAATTATGCGCTTCCCTTCCCTCGTAGATAACTATCTAGTTCACAGGTTCCCAAACGTTTTCGGTTCACGGCGCCCTTAGTGTCCCAATATTTTTTCACGGCACCCCTAGGCCAAAATAAATACCTAACAGTGGTTTTTTCGACCTTTTAATATATACCTATATAATAATTTTATTCTTTATATAGAGGTACTAAATAAAGATCAATTAAAGATCACCACAAAATTAAAAAGATACGGTACAATGGATACCGCACACCTTTTTATAATGAAATAAATGTATAAATTTCAAAAAAAAAAAAAATAATAATAATAATAATAATTCTCGGCACCCCAAGAATGTTGTTGCGGCACCCTGGTTGAAAACCACTGATCTAGTTGATCTTTTGAGTTTCTTCAAACTGTCAGCCTCAACTACCTACGGAGGCAATTTCTTTCAGTAATCAACAACTCTCTAGCTAAAAGAAAACTTCCCACAATCTAATCTAAACCTATTCCCCTGTAATGAGAATTTATGGCCCCTAGTCCTAGAATTCTTTATAGCAGTGAAAATTCCGCTTTCATTTATTTCACTAACCCTTCTCAGAGCCTTGATATGCGAATATTTTGATATACAGGTACATAAATGCCAAGTTACTTCTGAATATCTACAAATAAAATGCATTAGATAGGTAGAGTAATTAGGTTTTGAAATCGACGAACTATGTGGCTCAGCTTGCCTTCTTAATTTTTATTGGGCTTAAACTAAGAATTAAAAATAAATAAATTACACTGAAAACTGAAAGATATTTTTTTTACCAGTACAAAATCGTGTTACTTGAACTAACCGCAATTTGTTCCTGACTCTCATCTGCCTCCTTTCTATCCTTTCCATTTATGACTTACCAATTTAAAATATGGAAAGTCCTAAATGGAAAAAAGATTTTAAAATGTCAGTCTCAAGCCAAGAGGAGTGCCGAGAGCATCTCCAAACTGGCTTGGAAATCCTCGGAATCCTCAACTTCTTAATAAAATTTAATTGAGATGTACTATATAACGAACCACTCCTCCCGCTCCCCAAAACCCCAAGAAGCACGATCCAAAATGAACCTCTCCAAATTTTCAAGAAAAGGCATAGTAGAAAACAATCGTTTCAGAATCAAACATTGTTCGATTAAAAAGAAAAAAACAGCATAAGTTATATAAGAATTATATTACTACTTTGGTTAAAGTTATCCAAATTTATTGTAGGGCTCCAGGAATTTAAAATTCCGCTTCTCCTCCAATACCGCCCTAAAGAACCAGAGTTCACAACGTTATTATAACTGCAATGTAACTTTACCATAACGGATATCTCGTACATGCATCTTTTTTGTAGACCCACGGCTCGATTTCACCATGCGCGCACCAGCATCACACACACATACCCGAAGACAACAGCCTTCAAAAAGAGCCGAAGATCATATAACATTCTTTTCAAGAGCAACGTGAAAAAAAAGTTAAGTAAATTTCATATCAGTTTTTTTTCTCTGTGTTAAGTAAATTTTTTAGCATCTGCTCTACAATTCCTGGTCGATCAACTCTCAATTAGTTTTTAAAGTTAATTTCTGTCAATAAACGTCAACACTAAGCCGTAGCGAATTTCAATTAGGAAGGTGGGAGGAATCAGAAAAAAAGTGCGCAAAACACCACTGGTTTTACAGCAACATTTCAAAAACTTAGAAAATTTTAATTGTGCTGCGCATTTTTATTTATTTATTTAATTTATTTTATTTTATTTTTTTTGAAAAATTCAATATTATCATTAATTCTCTCGAAATTAATTTTAATTCTGCACTGGAATGTAAACCAGTTATCTCCAAAAGAAACTCTGTGGGTGCTACAGCTGCATCGAGACCAAATGGAAACATTAAAAATTTTGCATCTGGCTTTGGAAGCAATAACAAGGCATCAGGTAATGTTTGTAAATGCTCTTGTAACTCGTGGAAACACGTTGGAACACCTCTGCTAAGTTAAATTCTCCAGAGTTCAAGTCCCAGTTTTATGTAGTCAGTAGTGGTTTTAAGGCATATAAGCAATTTAGGCTATACTGCACCATCGTGTATTATGTCTGCATAAGTGTGAGTTCATGGTTCAACTTTCACGTTGTACGAACTGAAAAAACAGAAATAACTCATGGGGTAAACTTACTCTTTTAGTCTGAGATTGGCTAACTACAGCTCCGATCGAACAAACCTTTAGAAATTCCTCCAATCATCAATGGGACTAAAACCCAGACCTCTCCAAACGGCGCTCAGTTCCGAATGATTTCACTTTCTGGCATGACTCTGTTATCAATTTTCTTCTTGAATCTTTTCATCTAAATATTTAGATGTTCATTGTGGTTCACCAAAAGAGCAGGGTGGAAGGCAGAGATCCAAAAACCAAATCAGGATTACGTGCATCAGCGAGAACTTTCTGCATAAGGCCATGGCTGAATAAAAATGGCATATCGAAAGTTACCGGTTAACACAATAAAAGCAGCAAATACATGGAGAACCTATTTGCATAAATTAGTTGGAGACATGAAACATAAAAAGAAAATACTAAGTATGAAACGTCAGTAAACTCCAGTCGCAAGAACAAACAGAGCAACAGAAGATCGTCACAGAATAATAAAATAACTAAATCGAGAGTGCAAATGCCAAGCAGGTCGTGTGCAAAATATCCAAGGAAACTGAACAAATAGACAGCTGTGCAGCTATCTATACAAGTCAAATAATGGAAAAAAAGGTAACATTCAACATGTAATATATATACGGAAGTTAAGTAAAATGGAATGAATTTATTGATGAAGTACATTTTTTCTTCTTCTTCTTTTTTTTTTTTTTTTTTTTTATTAAACTATCTAAGTACCCTTAACTATGCAAGTTAAGGGTTCTCAAAGTATGTTTCTTGGTTAGCGCATAGAAAGTGGGTTTCTTTTTGATGGGCTCGAGTTCTTATATGCGGTGGAGTCAACAAATATACATGAAATTTTATACTTAGCTCTTTTCAAAATACTTTGTCGACACCCACTAAATTTCATTAAAACTGGAAAAATAGAAATCCGGCAATTATTGTTTTTTATTTTATTTTTCCCCAATATATACAGGCTAAACATATATTGTAGTTGGAACACTGAATATTATGTTTGTTGCCATGCTTTGATTGGAGGAATGACTGGGCAATATGGTGGATACAGAGAAACGTGTTGATTTATTTTATTTTATTAAATCGCATAAGATCCGTGAAATATGTGGCATTTCTATTTTTATTAAAATACCAAAAAAAAAAAAAAATAAGTATAAAGTATTACAAAACGTTGAATGAATGTTGTATGTGCAGCGATGTGAAAACATTTATTTTTATATATTATTAGTTAATTAATCAGAAATTAACTGGTAACAAGATAGGTTAGTGGTTAAGGCAATGGACTAGAAATCCGTTGGGGTTTCCCCGCACAGGTTCGGATCCTGTCGACTGAGAAGTGTTTATTTTTAGGCCTGACGTAGCCGAGTGGTCAGGAGCGCGAGTGCGGTAGCACACGCTCTTTGGTTTTTCGAACCGCGGTTCGAGCCCGTGACTGCTGAATACGATTAATAATTTGTATTGATTGATTTATTGTAAACTCTACTGACCTGGTGGTCGTGCCGGAGTATAAACAAGAACATTTTTTTTTTTAATATATAATTAGTTATTCATTTTCCACTTCTCTTAATCAGAGAAAAAGTAAAAATGCAATTAATTTAAGAAACAAAAATCCAAGTTTTCAGAAATGTAACGCACTGCGTACATTATCCAACTTGTTTTGCTTATTTCCAATTAAAAATAATAAAAAGTTGTATTTTATACAGTTGTAACATTCTATCATTGTTTTACTTGATATACAGATCGGAGCAATATGGCCTTAGTTGCTAATGCTCCTAAAAACCAAATAACAAACGATATACAGATTAAGATTTAACTCTTAAAGTAAGTGGTTTGTTTATTTCTTGTCCAAATGAAATCATTAGTTTTTTTCATGGGGGAGGATTGCACAAATGCATTTAACATTTTAGGACTCTTAGTTTGAGAATCATGCATAGGGCACAGAAAGCTTTCTTTCTATCATCACATAAGAATCAATTTTAATTAATATAGGCTATATAACTTGCACTGCTTGTACTATATCAGGATATAAAAATCTTTTCCTAACAAATAAAACTTAATTCGGTTTAAAATGAGAGAATTCTCAAGAATAAAATACTAACTGTAAAACTCACAAGATGCATACTTTCCAGCTACCATAAGCAAAAATATCTATATTTAAAGTGCATATGTAGCGGACTACATTATCTCAAAGTATTATCCCAAAACTTCGACTAAGCTGAAAGCAATGGCAGCTCACACTGATGCCAGCATAAGACTGATTTAAAAAGGATATCAGGGCAGTCCACAATTTGAAGAATAAATAGATTAAGTTCAACTAAGAGACAGGAACCTTTCTATATGCGACTACCATGGCTACTCTAAGTGAGAGAGAAAGAAAAGCAGAACATTACAGGAATGTGTTTGAACGATGTACAAAAGGCAAATTTATTGCCAGTGACGCCAATGCACCTCCTAGAACTCCGTGTCTTCATGATTGAGAAAGACCTTTACTGCCATTACCAATATCCCCTTAACTCAATGTTCTTACTGTCTTTATGTAACAAATGGTGGCTGCAATTCGAACGCTCCTCCTTTCGGTGCGAAACATATGAAATACGAAGTTAAGTACAGGTACAGCCAACGCTATCTACAATAATAGCCGTTTAGTACGTTTTATTATCAGGAACAGCCAGTCATAAAATATGGGTTGATAAAGCATCTTATAACAGCTGTTAACGTGAGGTACTTCTATCCACTGGATTTTCGAGAAATGAAATGACATTGTACTGATAGCAGTTGAGAAAATATCTACTCACACTTTACACCATCTTAAACACACACACACACACACACAAAGAAAAATCCCATTTCTTTGGAAATTGCATACAGGATTACGAACTATATTCCGTAGTATGCACGTATTTTTTTAGTGTTAAGCTTAAATGTGTTACTTCGTCCGCAGTTAAACACTACTGCTTGCTCCTCCCACTGGTAGTTTTACGTTTGTGTTGATAAGTAACATAGTACAACCATGGTGTAATTGACATTTACTGGTACATAAAATACATTATTAACTGTATACTATCAAAAAAGAAAGGATACTAGTAAATTCCATTAAACTGACATTTACTGGTATACAGTGTGAGTAATCATAGAAAAAAATATATACACAGAAAATTAAGGTAAAAGAAAGGTTAAGAAATTGCATATAATCTATAACGATACATTCATCATGTCTATATGGTCGAAATATGTAAGAGGTCGAAAACAGGTAAATGTTTGTTTTAAGCCAGCACAGAATATTCTATATAGCATTCACGCTTGACACTTATTTAATGTGGATACTCTAAACATTTGTTAGTATTAGTAATGACAAAATGATGCGAGGAAGCAAATTCATCAACAAAAAAATAATAATAATAATAAAATAATAGAGAAGAATATATTCCAACAATCAATCACCAAAATAATATTTTCGAAGAAATACTTCGGGATAGCCACAAAGAACTATATGGAGTCCGTACTGACAAGATAGAGAGAATACATGAAGAACACCGTAAACAGTGACGCTGCTTGGATTAGGGTCAACTTAAACGAGTGTACTACTTATTGTATCATCGCGTTTGACCACTCAGTTACATAAGATTTCTATTCTAAGTCCAATAATCCCCCTCTCAAATTTTCGTGTTTGTCAAGTGCCATTATAAACATGCCTCAACACTTAGTTTACATGACCCTTTTAAAACCTTTAACACCATCCCGATTTGGTCAGATGCCTGGTTTCCAAACAGTGAAGGTCACACATCACAACTCTTGCTCGATAAGAATACCCCTTTGTGCCTTTAACCAATCTCGTCACTCCTTTTTGTGCCCTTTAAAATAGGTCCTTTCTTTCCTAAAATGGGATAGTCCAAGCCTGTATGCAATACTCAAGATGTGGCCTAATCACATCTTGAGTATTGCATACAATACTCAAGATGTGGCCTAATCACTGTTTTATAATGGAATAAACGCATCTTTGCTACCGGTTGCCAGTTGCATTATCAAATTAGCTGATTTATGAAATAGCGAACTCTGGAAATGAATCTCGATCTAAAGTTGCAATAAATTGTAATCAATCGAAAAGGCAAATTTACCCTCACTGTACATTTACAGGCCAAAATATGGTCTGTAAATGTTTATTCCAACAATCATTCACTCTTTGACTAAAATAAAATTTTCGACCATAGCAACCATTTGTGAAACAGGCTGACACTTTCGGTCTCTACAAGAATCTTCGAAACTACAACCGAAAGAGAACTTTTATTTCCAATCTGCTTCGTGATGTATGGTAATACGATCAATTCTACATTGTATCTTTTAACTGAGGTAAAATCAAACAATACAATATAACACTTCCCTTCAATTGTTCTCCTCATATTCCATGTGAACTGACCATGAAGTTGCTTTTATCCTATCCTGTTTACGTTGCACACTGTGATAACATTCCAACAATGTACCAAGCTATAACGTACCATATTCGATTACTGCTATGAGGAATTGTACTACATTGTGATTAAAACAATTATGTTAAATAGCATCTATTCTGTAAATGAGTCTTTAACCGTTGGCCATAATGTAGCCTACTGTTACAATGTTAAGTGAGTATCAGTCCATAATGGATTATCAACGAAACACTGTTAACCGAAGCAACCTTTAAGAGAGGACAAAGTTTATACAGCCTTAGGCTGACTATTATAACTTTGCACGTGTTTAGGTCGTCTCGTTCTGCACATAGTAAAGTTGAGTGCTTTCAAAATGAAGTATTTAAAAGGCAAAATAAGGACAAGCCTTACTGATTGACATATTAAGATTGACCTTAGAGCTGCCACGAGATGTGTAAAAGCCTGACGTTCTTTTAAAGCAGAACCAGTTTCAAACTGCCCAATAACATTGTCAAGGTTCCTGCTTAAGCTTCTCATATTATTTTTGAAACTGCGAATATTATACTCAATAATACCCTACACTTTTGTGTTAATAAAATATACAGCGCCTTATGTAATTGTAATCTTGAACTTTGTAATTTTAAAATTATGGACTTACTGGATTTCAATTTAAGCTGTGTGGAACTGACTTGTACTGAACGTTTCACACCAGATCTCTTTTTTTTTTTTTTTTTTTTTTTTCTCTCCTTTTTCATAAAGAGGGGGAAAATACAGAAATATGAAGTTAAACTGTATAAATGATGCGGCCCTCAGCCCCAGTGTAAAAGTATTTTGATAATGCCGCACTCAGCCTTACACGGTTGAAAACCAAATATAGAATTCAGTAATGCAGAGCATGGCGTACAAACTGTGATAAGCATGCAAAATTTACGCCAACTAAATTTCAAGGATCGTCATTACAGGAATGCAGATAGTTTTGCCTCCCCAAATATGTGCCAAGGAGCATTAACCAATCAACTATCTTCCCCCCTTCACCTACAGTTCGCAATATATGAAAGTTAGGATTTATTATTAATAAATAACATACAGAATTAATGTTTGTGGGAGAGCCATCAGTATAAAACACAACGTATTTATAAGTTGGATTTTGGAATTGGGGATTATCATGTTGAAGAGAAAGTGCATATGATGATAAATATTTTGAAAATTTTTATCACATAAAATATATTTGAGATCATCAAGGGTGGGGGGGGAGAGATTCTTGCTCATTCAAGAGTGTATCAAACAATAAATTCTTGAATTCGTAAAAAATTATATGGAATAAACAAGATAACTATGTTTCACTTCCCATATAGATTAAACAGAATATAAATAACGTGTCTAAGAATACATTGAATGTTTCAATTAGCGCAACACTATCCAAACAATGAGGTGACTATAACTCCTTTGAAACTCAGAATTCGAATCTTTAGACGTAAGCAACAATAGTGTACTGTTCTTAATTGCACAAACAAATTATTATTTTAGGGTTGCCCGTAATTAAATACATTAACCCGTATTTGTGTCTGTAAATAGCGTATGTCCTATGGTCGATTTGCCTGTTTTGCTGGACGAAAAAACCCCAGTTACTGGGGCGAAAAACCTTGCTATCTACGCCTGAGACCGACTAACTCAGCCACGGAGTGAAAAAAGCCCATTAAAGTTCCTCGCGTCATCGACGGGATTCGAACCCAGGCCTTTTCCACCCGGTGTGGGGAGGACGGTGATGATACCACTGTGCTACGTGCGCAGACTAATTGCACAAACAGTTATACTGTATTTTAACTAAATATGGTAACAACTAAGTTCACTAAAATACATACTTTAATAATAAGGACGCAACAAAAGCGAGTCGCTGAACGTATTTTTTTTAGTTAGAAAAGAACTTCAAATCTAGAAACAACAATCTAAAGTAGAATTAACCTGCACATATATTCATGAAAGAGTGAAAAATAATAATAAAACTACAATACAAAATGAAAAATCTTATGTAGAATTTTCCACACAAAAAGATTAAACAATTCTACTGACCTTTTTCAACTACTGTACATTTAAAAAAAAAAAAAAAAAAAATCATATGACTTAAATGTAGATATGCTTTCTGCAAATGTCAGTAATCCTCATTCCGGACTCTATCTCCGACACAAAAGTGAGAACAATATTGTGAAAATTTAGTAACTCATCACTAACACACCTTAGAAAGGATAATGGAAAAAAACGAGGAAGATAAAAGGATTTATTTTACTTAAGAGTACCAGCAAATAACAAAAAAAATCAAAAAACACAAAACATAGTTACTGAGGTAACCAAGACAACCGATAGCGTAGATTGAATTCTCCAATTCCTTTATGCAATAAATTGTACAAGTACAGTACTCTTTTTTGTTTTTATCAGTGAAGCATGCTAAAACTTGGGATTATTGCGAGAGTGCTTACTTTGCCTAAAAAATCAGGCGCTATCGAGAAGGATATAGTGATATGAAAAATTGGATTCTGGTGTGCTTTGACTGTGGATGGAAAGCGATATTTAGTAATGTGGAATTTATCATACTAGACTTAATCACTGTACAACTAATTAGTTGAAAGAGTGGCGTTACGTGATTATTCATCTTATGGATAAAATAATAAACTCTTTAATAATACTAAGTTAAGTACATAAGATCGATCGGGAAAACCCAGAACAGTAAACAGCCAAATCTTTACATATAAGAAAAACGTAACAAATCAAGGCTGAAATTAGTTATAAAGTTTCATAAAAGCCCAAATCACATTTTTTCGAACACGTATGAAATACAATCAGCGCCACTAATTCTACTGAGCCTAATGATTAAGCTATTTTATTGAAAATGTAACAAGTTAATTGACCACACCTAAACAGAAACACTTAAACAGTTTGGAAACATTTCGAGAAGTTACAGATCCAGTAGTTTACTTCACATCGATCCAGAATCCACAATAACAGTTCTGACAGGGTGAAACAGTGACTTCTGACTAACAGTGATCAGTTAGTCAGAAGTCACGGAGCAGTTTATAACTATACAACATTCACGGCAATCACTACCAGTGACAATAACGGCTGTATGTTAAGGCAAAGCTGGGGGGTATATTAGATATTACTGCTGACGTAGTAAAGACTAATATACACATCCTTCAGCAACTAGCCAACAAAAATATAACTGGTCCACTTGTTACCATATCCTCCTCATCACAGGCCTCCTCACCCGCTCAAAAGTTCCAGGTAACCAAGGTGTCTGTCAGCTTTCCTGTTCTGGTTGATGAGTCTACCACTGTGTGAAATTCGTTTTCTAAATGAACCAGTTTCCGTCATTTGACATACGACGATTAGTGAAATTCTTTGCATACAGACGTCTTGCCTGGGCTGAATTGCAATCTAGCAAGTCCATTCGTGAGATGCATATATGTCATTTCTCGATTTGAATAAGCCTCCATTATCAGAGCAAATGCACAATATCAAAATGTTAATAACAAGCTCCAAAAGTGCCCTTGTCAGGAGAACTAACTGAAATCACTCAAAGAACAGTACGGGATCTTGTTCACACAACTACAGCAAGGCCCTCTATGAGTTATCGAGTACTGTTTGTAAACAGTTGAATGGAGCCAACTATGCTAACTCAGTGTTTGGAAAGAATTGCTGGAACACAAAAATGGTTGCAACTCAGAAACAAGGCGAAATCAGACCTATGTTTACATGAACTTTTTTTTTTCTGCTGTTTTTAGGTCCTAAATCCATCCCTTAGGTGGGTCCCGCACGTTATGATACACCCTGTATATGTCGAGAAAGTTAATCACCCTACTTGAATATGTCAGAGTCAAGAAACATATACGTCGACATAGAAGAACCTCTATCTTTGCTATATTTAACTCACAATGTACACACTATGGCATTAATCTTTTCAAGTTATGATGTATCACTTTAGGGTTGAACCGCAAATAAGCAGCACTTACCTTAAGAAAAATATGTCATTTATTTTCTACGGGACGCGTCACAATCTTGACAGCCGTTCCATTGCATTTCGATGGTTTTTATCGCTCTTCAGAGGATAGTTAGTCACACCAGCGGTATAATCCAATGACAACTCAGATCGCAAGGTCAAAATTTTTCGTAAAAGCGAAAGGAGCTTTAAAAACGTTCTATTCTTCTATCTTAAAACATAAATCATTTTAATTGAAGTTTGCATCAATGTTTTTGTAACGTGGGTAGGAAAAAAATTGTCCCTAACCCTGACGCATTGCCCTCTCAACTTGCAGTGCGATGGTGTTCATAAGGATGGTAATAATAATTAAAAATAAACATAATTATGAGAAACGGGCAAAGCAATAACTATTTAAAACCTATCAGTGTCGTAATGCCGCATTTAAAAAAAATAAAAAAAAAACTCGTTGATTCCATCATTAATAAATTAATCAATCAATAAATAATATTACATCGACACTGATCTATGCCAGCTCATGGCATTTACATATAAATAGACCAAAAACGCGACAAGTCAATCATTTAAGATTTTAAAACTATTAAAACTAATTTATAAACATTTTTGGAATCGATCCCACCGCAAAAGTAAAGCACTGACTCTTGACCCGCTGGACGGAAGGAAACCGGAGGCCAAAATAAATTTTCGGCTTCGAGTTTCACCACAATTACAATGGCCCCTACACCTGGACCGAAGGCATAGTCCATACATTTTATCGGCAAACACCCATCTAAAATCATGTATTTAGACTGAGAGGCAAATTAAAAAACAATAGCTGAAAAATAACTACTGAATGGAAGGTAGTGAGTAATTTGATAATTGTCTTGTGGACATTATAGAAGTATAGTGGACATACAGGCGAATCTTTCTTATTTCAAGTATTTGGAATAAATTGGAATTACGTTTTAGGAGAAAGCCTGTAGACCAGAGGCTCTCAAACTTTGGGATACCGCAACCCATTAAAATGATAAATGAATTTGTGAACTCCTTAAAATGATTAAATGAATCTGTGCTTCCCACCATGAATAAAAGTAATGATTTCATTTGGGTTAGAGTTCAGCAAGAAATAAATATGTCACTTACTTTTAATAATTAAATTTTTATCTATATATTAAATAAAACAATGCCAGATCTAATACCTTTTATAGAATAAAACAGTTTCACTGGAAATAAAAAAACAAATTTAAACTTAACCCCCCCCCCCCAAAGCTGCTGCGACTCTTTACAGGTTGAGAATCCCTCCCTGTAGACCATTTCGGGGGAGGAGAACTGAAGGGAAAGAGAAACTATAAAACGGAAGAAAGCCAACATTCTAATTACAAGTAGCCCCCCAAATACAAGTTCAGGCAGCTATTTCAACTTGTGCTAACGATTTTTCTTATTTGAAAATATCAGAAATTTCAGGAAAATAAGTATATCTGAAAAACACCAAACAACTTCTACATGGAGGAAGGTGATTAACTGCAAAATTGTCTTCTAAACTTTCTACTAAGTGAACTGAATCTTTAATTTCAACTTTAGTCTCCTATTTCTTTGACTCAGAAAGAATGTTTAAAAAAAAAAAAAAAAACAGAACTTTTCCGCTCTAAAAAAATTTAATGGTCTATTTTTGCAAGCTTTGTTAGCACTTACAGCAATCCGCCTTTTCTAACTAAGGCAGGAAGGAAAGAAAGAGAAAATAGCTACCCATTACTATTATACAATGGCGCAGCCATACAGCAAACTTCGTATATTCAACAACTGTTTTGTATAAATGGGGAAAAAAAAAGCAAAGTGATCAAGTATGCTATTTATTATACCACGGATATTTCAGAAGTTTGCTGATTGGATGAACAAATAAGCTCCTGTTAAGTTTAGCACTAGCAACAACTATCTATTATATGGTTATTCGATCCTCAGTGTGAATCATGAAAAAGTACAAGCGAACGGATGTTGGGACGCAATTAGTTTCATGTGTAGGTAAAATTTGCACGAGAATGTCATAACCTGTTGAAGGAAGGCTTGGGGACACACGTGATGAGGTCAAGGTGTCCTGAAGATTGCATGTTCTTCACTTATCAGGAGATTATGCTGGAGCGAATTACACAGCGTGCACGATACGAGTTGCAATCGTAATTTGAGATTTTTTCTGCTTGCTCTGCAAGTAACCTGAACAGCTGGAATGTGGCGGCATATACCTTCAGGATGCTGTAACATCCTAACGGTATAAGAATATTCAATATTTGCTCCACACTAGGATTTGGGAGGTGCTAACACACCATTCTAATTCTCCGGAGCCATCCCTATATGATTACAAAATGTAGTCATATAGGGATGTGGGGATATCATGGCTGTCAGAGGGGTAAATACGTTGCCTGAGCATGGCCGATTACAACGGAGCGATTGATCGTCTTCTACACCGATAGGTAAACTGCATCGACCTTGGTGGTGATTAGTGGGAGATAGATGTAGGTTGCTGTGGCACATCATTTCTATTGATTGCGTGTATCTATAGCGTGTATTGCTCACATAACAGGAAATCTTAGTAATGATCCTTGTACACAGGACTGAAAGTATATTTTTAGTACAGGAAAACATACACACAGATAATATTTTACTTTTAAAAAAATGTGTTAATTTCTTCTTGATCTTCCAATAAAATTTTTCTTCGGCAAGCATCTTCTGGTACAATCTTAAAATGCAGGAGGCCAAGATTTGATGGGGTGAGACCTGTGCTCTGAAAGGCAATAAAATCACTTCCTATCTCAAGGGTCTACTCGTTTACTTTCCTGTTCCGTTTTATACTCCGAAAATATAACTTCCTTGTCACATCGGACAGGTTGCATTATGTTCAATATGACCCGCCTGATAACACATGACTGTAGAATTTTAGAGCTCATACTAGTTCTACTGAATACCTACTTTTTTTTTTTTTTTTTTACCCATCTGATCGTGTAGAGGAACATCGTGTTTTATGACCAACTGTTGTCGTTTTGTAATACTTCAGATATCACGTCTAGAACGACGTGCTAAGTGACTCTATTTCGAATCTGTGACAGCAGGCTACTATTTTGCAACAAATCATAAAATGCACTCGCCAACAGAAGAGGTACCACGAGCTATCAAAATGAAAAGCAGAAAATGCGATTTATTTTATTATTACTTTTTAATAACAAATGTAACGCAACATTACGCTTCAAACTGACCATCAGATTATGTACTATTCCAGGGTAGTATAAACTACTGCACAATGAAAATAATGTTTCTCAATGGAGGTCATCCAACCAACGTATTCGATCGGAAAGTCCAAGTATAACTGAACCGTGTAAAAATAAAAAAAATAAATAAATAAATCGGCAGAAGTACAGTACAGAGACTGTATACAGGGACATCAAGAGCCAGGACGGGCCTGGGGCAAATCTCACCGGAATGGTCTTTCTTTTCCAATTGCTCAAAATACTTCTTAACTTCTGTTTCTCCTCCCCCCATACCGTGTCCAGACCGGGGCGAATGACCCGCCTGACCCGCTCTCCATGCCCCAGATTGTAGACACCTATGAAATAAAATAGTTCAAGCATAACTGAACCGTTAAAAAAAAAAAAAAAAAAAATCAGCAGAAGTACAGACACTGTATACGCTATACAGCGACGTAGAGAGTCAGGTTTCTTGTATTCTCTTGAATTCTTTCTTGAAAATATATCTTCGTGCGTGCACGTTCTCTTTTTGAGGACTGAAATAATTCATTTAAGAATAATTTTTAAAGAATTTTTGTTTCATGTAAAATACACAGACTGCACAATAACAAAGTTTTTTGTATTCTCTCTATCTTGTGAACTCTGATCGTGTGTTCGTCCCGGACTATAAACAGAAAATTTATTTAAATAGAAAATTGTAACACTACCTCACTTCTCCAACAGCTAACTTTTCGAAGGTAAGAAAATACCTTACATATGGTTTTCAAATTGTGAGGGCAGGGGGTGCGTCTCGTTATGTGAATGATGGGTGACGAATGAATAGTAGGGTTAGCATTGTTGGGAGGGGGAAATGGAACTATTACTAAGCTAAAGCAGATACCGTTACAGAAAGTTTGGAAAACATTGTCATAGATTATGTGAAACAAATACAAATACAACACAAACAAGGTAGTTTCTCCAGAATTTGTAAATTCTCGAAAACCTGCAGTCTGACCATGCCATATCGTCCTTCGAACTTGCAATGTTATGAGGACTGTTTATGAAAGCTTTCCACAATAAAAGTCTGGAAGAGTGGCATCCTTCTGGCATCCTTCCACCAAAACGGTTTGCAGGTCATAATGCAGCTTTCCCACAATCCGGGGAGTCATGTTTATATATGAGAGATGTTTATATATGAGAGGAGACACTTTCAGCATCTGTTACGAGTTGGATTAATTTCGTATAGTCTGAGGTACGGTATGTTTTCCATATACACTTACGTGCAACGGTTAAGGAAGTTATACATTTCTAGAAATACCTCATCGCCACCACTTGTGGAGATTTCGATAAACATTTGTGCAGACAATGAATAAATCCACTAAAAACATAATGAATGTGCATATCATGAAAAAATAATCACCACTCGTAAAAATCATACAAATTTCATACAATAAATAACGTCCCTTCACTGCAATACAATTCTCATACCAAACTCTTATGCTTCCAACAAGGTTATCTAGGGGGTCAGTGAGCAATAAATGCTATTCCTCTTTAAAACCAGGTTTTAGCTTATAGAGGTTTCTTTGTGAAAAGTGGCGACTTAAAATTTGCTTTCACAGAGCATCCTAAGCGTGTTCTATAAGATTGACGTCTGGAGATCTAACGGATCACTCTATGCATCGGATATCTTCGCGTAACAAAATGAGCCCGATGAGATAGTGCGTTATCATCCCATAAAAAAGAAATGAGGATCAACTGCGCTCCAGTACAGCTTCATATAGCGTTCCAAGATTTCATCTTTATCTCAAAGAGAAGATACATTGAGAAACCTGAGACCATTACTGACGATACCTCCCTAGATCATTAGTCTTCGCCATTAAAACTGTTCTTTGGTGCAACTGGTACCACAACTGACACAGCAGAAAACAGAACTTAACTGCCCTGTTCAGTGTCCTAACTACGGCGATCTGTATTCCATTATAAATGAGGAGCTCCCATGTGACTTTGAGTTAAAGGAATGCAAATCGCAGGTTTCCTAGCACATAATATCCACATTGTTTAAACCTGCAAGATATCTGCTTGATAGCCGATAAAAGCATTAGTGCAAGTTTATGTGCAAACATTTCTTCGTTGCGTTTGACTGTTAAGGACAGCTATTGGTTGTCTTTCAACATTGTTGCCTTTCCAGAGGCCACATGTTCGTGTCACCTGAAATTGTTTCCATAGCGTTAAGATATTATATTCAGACACACACTCAAGAACCGGGTGACCGCCACAGGAATATCTATCTTTGTTCTTATAATAGCTCACCACTGCTGATAATCATCCAGATGGTATATCCTTGTCATGTTATACAGCCCTGTGCAATAAAAGTTAAAATTTCTGCAAGTGAAATTTTTGCATGATGTAAGCCTTTTATGCAAATACTGGCAATTTTTCATAATTTTGGATGCGATAAGGGGCCTGCATAAACAATCACCTGAACTAACGCAGACAAAATAATAGTCAACTTAATTGAAATCTCACTAATCTCACCATTATCCATCCATCTCAAGAAATTCTAGAGTCTGCGTATCCTGTGGGTAAGAACTTTGTAAATAAATAAATCAGATACGTTCTGCTATTCAGAATCTGAGAAAAATCGGTTAAGCGATGTTAAATCTGCCGATTTGAAACAGCATCACAATCTTTCTAAAATTGTGCAGTCAGTGTATTTTACATGAAACAAAAAATATTTAAGAACTGTGCTTACAAAGAATTATTTCAGCCCTCAATAAGAGAACGTACACGCACGAAGATAGATTTTCAAGAAATTCTAAATTTCTCAAGTACGTCGTTTTAAGAACACCACTATACCCACTGGAAAGATAAACTACGGAATGACAATGCGCTAGAGAAACAAGTAATCTAACAGGCAGTTTAGCTGTGCTCACAGTCCATCAGTGCAATATGCAGACCACCACTACCTACAGGCCTAACTGCTTGCTACACCTTCCTTCTTATTTAATTACCCAACCCATTAAGTGGAGCAGCCACCTTATTTTATTAAATTACACGCAATATTATGAGGCACGCGTTCCTTTACGTCTGCGTTAGTTTCTATTAGTTCTCCTAAAACGAGAAACCCAGAGATGGTGTCAAGCAATTTCTCTTGGACATCTCCAGCAAGTAATGTCTCTTTCACTGTTTTTTGTTTCCCTAGTACAGCACACGTGTTAAGTATCATTAATCTCTTCGATGTGCTTTTCCTTGATCTTCCCTGCAGCACCCAGTGACGACAGAAGAATAAAGGGGTAAAAAAAAAAAAAAAAAAGAAGAAAGAAACACGTAAGAGGATGTGAAATCCTCAATGTAAAGAAAAAACTGAATTCACAATCCAACAGATGGATTGGATTGTGAATTCAGTTCTTGATAAATTTCGTGACGATGTGCAGTTTGTTTCCTTTTTATTGCAACCCATTCTGTTCAGATCCACCAAATACAGCATTGCTGGCATGAGCTAAGATGGCGAATATTTATCACATAAAGTTTTCCCATTTAATTTTAAGTGTGATTTAATTCACCTATTATTTGAAGAGTATAAAGACTGAATGTGGTACATTATATTCTCTAATACGAACTTTTCATTCCCGTATTCAAAGTCGTGGTAACATTTTTGTTTCGTTTTATTTATTTATTTTTTCCAGTAGTTAACACAACAATCCAACTATTTCTTGAAATGAATTGAACAAAGTGGTCCTGGGACAATGAATATGGCGCGTTTCTGGAGCATTCTTAAAAAAAAAAAAAAAGGAAAAAAAAATTCTATGTTTAATCACAAATGAATAAATAAAAGTTCAGAAACATCAGTAAATTCTTGATGTACGAATTTCCGTTATAAAATAAACAAGAAGTAAATTAAAAAAGAAAAAATTACTAGAATAAATAACTTCTATCACGGAGGCTATTAGCAAAGAATCTTGTGTTTTTTATCCCGATATCCCCAGTATAAACAAATGATTTTTTTGTAAAAGAATAAGAGAGGTTTACCTCAATGTGACACGTAGAACACTTCCGTATGATACTCTCCAGAAATTAAAACGAATAAAACATTACATTAAAAAATCAATTGAACACAATTAAAAATTAATTAAAAGAATTTAACGTCAATTTTAACGTCGAAATTCGTTTTGCAAAATTGACGTTAAATTCTTTTAATTAATTTTTAATTGTGTCCAATCATTTTTAATTGTTTTCAATTTATTTTTTAATGTAATGTAATAGTTTCGATTTTTCAATTTATTTTTTAATGTAATGTAATATTTTCGATTTTTCAATTTATTTTTTACTGTAATGTTATATTCGTTTTAATTTGTGGAGAGTATCGTAAGGAAGTGTCCTATGTATTATACTGAGGTAAACTTCTCTTATTTTTTTACAAATATCGAAATCAAAGTAGAATGTATTGAGCATCACAGCTCTGGTTTATATTAACAAATGACTTATGCGAAAAAGAATCATCAAATAACTGGAATTTTGTCTCTCCCATTAGGAAAAGCCGTTGGCCAAATGAACTACTTACGAAAAGTTATGCACGCGTGCCACATCACTGTCACAACAATGGTCAAATGCTCCCAGTCTACCACTGTGAGCTCCAACCGACAGCTATATGAACTGGAAAATTACCTCCATGAGATTGGGCTCTCCATTAACAAAGAGAAAACCGCACAACATTCTATCACCAAGAACAAAAATACCAATTATGTGAACATCATAATACAGAAATCCCCAGTTAAAAAAGTCACCTGCATCAGAATTTGGGCGTCACCTGGGACAAAGACCTTATGCTCTTGTCTTATTTTAATGCCACTCGGAAAAGAAAAAACGTATTTGGCTTTATGGGCAGTGAAACAGATCTCCAACTTTCACAATCCGCATGTTATCATCAACTATATTCTTCGTTGCATAAACTCAATTCCTTTATATGCTTCAACTATATGGTACTCTGCACCTCCATCTTACCAAACCAGGTTCTTCTTCCTGAAATAATGGATTTTAAAATTGCTGAATAAGATCGCCGGTCTAACATCTACAATCTCAAAATCTGTCCTGCTTTCCAATCTAAATATGCTTCCTTGGAGGTATCACATCATCTCTAGGAACCTTGTTATCTTCGCTCAGCTACTGTCCTGAAAACTGAACTCACCTGAGTTCATCGCCAGACCATTATATCAAAATAGATGCCAGACCAGAGCATCCCATAAAGAACTAAGCAGCATAGCATACCTTCCCTGAAAATTTGTTTCCTCTTAACTCCATCGAAATATTAATAGGTTATCTAGACTTCAGGAAACTGTAAGGACAAAACCTACAGATCTTCCACTCTCGCAGATATGGATGCCCTCGTTAAGCTCTAGGTGGATTTCTTGGTGATGCTGCTCTATCCACGCATTGTTGTATTTATGTATCTTTACCAGAGGCTATTTAAGGCCATGCATTTTATCTGGAGCCTGTAACACAAGCTGTATTTGTTTGTCATTATGTATTCAATTTTTTTTTCATGCAACTCGTGTCCTCTAGCTGGATAGATGTAAAGGGACATTTCTTTGGAAAAAAATTAATAATAACAACAATAACTTCTAGTCCCGTTTTGACAGGTCTTTGCAAATGGCAGAAAATGTACAAAACTTGCAGTATATACTCAGAAAAAGTGCGAAATGTTCAGAACTTACCTCTCAATTCCCTTTTGAGCTAGATTATTGTTTATTATAAGCGAATAGCAATCCTGATTGGATGTGAATTTACTGTCGACTTTCCTGAACATACACTTATTACACTTTTTTCTCAACTTCGTTACTAAACGAACAACTTAAGATTAATGGGATTGTATTTTTGAGATAGTTTAACTTTACCGAAGAGCAATCGTGATACAGAAGTTGTCATTTTTTTTTTATGTGGCATTAATAGGCGCATCTTCCTCCTTAGAACCCAACTTTTCCGAATTTTAGAAAACACAGAATTGTACAGAAGATCAATGCACGAAAATCTTTAATTTGATTAATAACAATATCACCGTCACTGGCTGCCTTGAATCAATCTGTCTATAGTGAAAGTCTTCGCTGTTCATCGTGGTTATGTTCCTAAAACCACAGACGAATAATGAAAACGACGAACAACGGGACCAATAAAACTCCGTACCTATTTACTTGCATTTACATTAAAGAGGGCGCTGACTCTCTTTAAAAATTACAGCTCTCAATTACAGGCTCCGAAAAAGCGATAAGTGTTTGCCATTTTATTTACCTAATTGTTATTTTATATTGAACTTTATAAGTAGCCATATAGTTCTAGATATGCTTGTTATTTTTATTTTTAATTTAGATAAGAGTTTTTGTAGATTACTACTTAATATACGTAAAACCGTTGTTTCGTTCGAATCTTGCAGCCATTGTTTTTGTATAGAGCAGTAAGGAATTCAAATTTTTAACTGTGGTAACTAGATAGCTCTAACGTAAAATTATATAGTGTAATTCGCATCCCCGCATTTAGAATTCTATTAGATAGTGTAGTATTGACAATTAATTAATTAAATTTATTGATCTTATTAATTTAAAATATCATGCCCCAGACTAGAGCAGAAAAGCAACGGGCACAAAGTGCAGGAGTGCTGTGACTCCGGGGAGGACTGAGGGGAGCGATTCTCCAACGCATCACAGCCTAAAAAAATGTTTGCCGAACTCTCTGGAACGGAACATGATCTAGCCAAGAAGGATGTCTTTGTATGTGCCAGGTGCAGAGTGTCTTGGCGTCTATGAGAGTTTGAGGTGTAGGGTAGATGCCCTCGAAGAAATTAATATGAGGGGCCCGTCAAGATCTCAGCTGCCAAAATCAACGCCAGAGCTCACTCCTGGGCATCAGGCAACACAGTGGCAATCTCCAAGGCAGAATGCGCTGGTCCCACAGGAGTTAGTTATCGTCGGTGACTCTATTGTCAGGGAGACGGGGAATGTATTGTGTAAAAAGGATAGATGGAATAGGACCAGGGTATGTCTGCCAGGGGAAAAAGTTGATTACGTTGTAAAGCATATATCATCTTTTAAGGGCACAAAGGGCGATATTGTTGTACACGTTGGCACCAATGACATTAAGAGTAGGAGATCTGCAGATTTACTTAACAAGTACAGGTCAATGTTGCAAAAAAGTCATGAATTAGGATTAAATTTGAAAATGTCTGCAATTCTGCACACGATAGGAGGGAGTACATGATGAGAATATTGTCAATCAATTCGGCCCTGGAGGAAATGTTCAAGGCTCAAGGGGTAAATTTTTTTTCAGCCTGGTCTTTGCTTGTTAACAGGAGAGACTGCTTCTACAGGGATGGGATACACTTAAATAGAAAGGTTGCAAGAATATTTGCTGATGCTATCGAGGCAGTGTTAGGTGGGTCGGAAAACTGCTAGCTTGGGAAGCGGGGGGATTCACAGACTAAAAGATTAAAAGTAGCGGCAGGCAGAGGTGTAGGTGATTCTTGCACTACTTCTATTAGAATAAGCAGCGGCCTGGAGCGAGGGGTGTTGGGGGTTTCAGGGACTGATGGCAGTCATCGTGAAACAGGTGGATATATGGGATGTGTTAGCGTAACTAATAAGAAGAATAGATTCATGTATACTTGCATGTATACCAATGCTAGAAGTATAGTAAATAAATTTGATGAATTTCAAGTGTTGGTCAAGACATCAAAGGCGGATATTGTTGGGATAGCAGAGACATGGTGTCACACAGATATAAGGAATGCAGAACTGGAATTTGGGGAGTATAATGTGTACAGAAAGGATAGACATGATAGGAAGGGAGGAGGTGTTATGCTGTTAATTAAGAAAAACATAAAATCAAAAGAAGTGCATCCAATTGATATAGATGAACAGTGCACTGTTAAGTCAGTTTGGTGTGACATGAGCATTGCGAAAGCAAAAATAAGAGTAGGAGTGTGTTATAGGCCTAATGACTCGAATGAGTAAAATGAACAATTGTACAGAGAAATAGAGTGGGCTAGTAAATCAGAATGACTTATAATGGGAGATTTTAACTTCCCAGATATAGACTGGAACCTATGGGTTAGTCACTCGCACACTAGTAACATTTTTGTGGATTTATTGGATGATTGTTTTCTGCAGCAGCGTGTTCGAGAGGCAACCAGAGAAAGTAATACTCTTGATCTGGTTATCAGCAGTGATCACTCGTGTATTAAGAATTTGCAGATAAAGGAACCATTAGGTGGTAGTGATCACAGTGTACTGATGTGGGATTTACTTAAAGATATAATTACCATCAGGGGTAAAGGAAGGGTTTTTGCTTCCGTAAAGGTAACTACAGTGGTCTCAGACAGTTTTTAAATTCTGTACAGTGGTACCAGCTGATGATGTTACCAACAACAAATTCTAAGTGGGAAGCATTCAAGAAATTAATAGTGGAAGCTACTAAACGTTTCATACCTATTAAGAAATATTGAACAAGGTTTAGGTCTAAATGGTTGTCAAATGAACTAACGAGACTCGTGGCAGAGAAGAAAACTGCATGGGATGCATATAAATTATCAGGCGACGCAGAAGCCTATGATATATGTAAGCTAGTCAGTAATCAAGTCACAAAGGAGGTTAGGCAGGCAAGGCAGATTACGAGAAATCATTGGCAAAGGATGCTAAGGAAAACAGCAAGGATTTCTTTGCTTATATAAACTCTAAAAGGAAGGAGATGAATCTGGTTGGTCCACTTGATATCGGTGGTTCGACTGTTGCGCATGGAAGACTACTGTACAGATTGGAACAGAATAGTATTAAGGGTAAGTTGCTACAATGGATAAAAGGATAGTTGAGTGGGAGAAGACAGAGGGTGGTAATCAATGGGTGCTGCTCTTCGTGGACTAATGTTATTAGTGGAGTCCCACAGGGTTCGGTGTTAGGTCCACTGTTGTTTTGTATATTTATCAGTGATATTGATGAAGGTATATCAGGTTTAATGTCGAAGTTTGCAGATGACACAAAGGTTGGCAGGGTTGTTAATGACAGTAATGGCAGTGTGCTACTGCAACAGGATCTAGATAATTTGGGCAGATGGGCTAAGAAGTGGCAACTGAAGTTTAACCTTGACAAATGCAAAGTACTGCATATGGGTAGAAGTAACCCCAGAGAAACGTACCAACTGTGTGGTACTACACTTAAGGTGGTAGAAAATGAAAAATACCTGGGAGTAATTGTGCAGTCAGATATGAAGTTTTCTGAGCAATGAAGACAGGCTGCCAGGTCAGGTCATGGGGTGTTGTCAATGATATACAGGAATTTTGCTAGCAGGGAAAAGGAGGTGATTGTCCCTCTGTATAAGGCAATGGTCAGGCCACACCTTGAGTACTGCGTGCAGGTCTGTAGGCCTCATTTCAGGAAAGATGTAGATTTGCTTGAGCGTGTACAGAGAAGGGCAACAAGATTGGTGAGGGGAATGAAGGGATCCCCTTACCAAGAGAGGCTTAAGTTCTGCAAATTGCAGCAGCTGGAGACTAGGCACCTGCGAGGTGATCTGACTGAGGTGTATAAGGCCTTGAATGGGTTGAGCACGGTGAATTCTACGTGATTCTTCCCCTTGTTCAGATTACAAACCTAAGGGGACATAAATTGAAATTGAGGAAGGACAGATGTGGAATAGATGTGCGGAAATTTGCCCTTAGCCAGCGGGTGGTTAATTGCTGAAATAAACTTCCACCTGTCGTTGTGGAAGTTATTGTTTTGTAATATTTTTTTTTTTTTTTTTTGGCTGGTGCTGCATAAGCTCATACACTTGCTTTCTTGCATCACATGCCATTACTACTACTACTACTGAATGAGAGATATGTTCAAAGGAAAAAATACTGTTTTATTTGTGGGGCTAAAAAGCATAGATGTCGTTTAAAATTCGTTGATTATTATTAATAAACTGTAAAAAAATTACTAGGGAGAAAAATAATTAGCGGCTCGACCAACTCCTCATTCTGTGTATGTCTTTGCAAAGTTCTTTCTCTTTGCAAAGTTCTTTATAAAAGGAAATAGCATTTAAAGAGATCAATCCATTCACAACTAGAATTAAAAGCTTCTTGTTTGCACTTTCTCCAATACACGCATATGTAAACTCAGAGCCCTGTCTACGATTATCCTCATATTAATGTTAATGGGCACGTGATTTGATTCATCTCTTCAATCCAGATGGCTAAACGATTTTCCATTGTTTTCATAACGAACCCTGACGTTTCATAACGTCTTGTTCCATGGATTGCGTCCAAGGAAGCAACATTTTCTGCAGTACCTCTAAATACCGCTGCTCTTTTTTATTTCTATTTTTTTTTATATTTATATTTATTATTATTTTTATTTTACAAGCAGAGCTCGGCATGGATAAATCTCGCGCAATGCCACCATTCGTTCACTGGCTTCAAACCTACGAATAAAGTTCAAATTTTGTCTCAATGTCATGTTTACAGCGCTTTCTTTTTTGATTTGCTGTTGCAGGTCGTTCAGATGTCATAATTAAACTGGGTACGGTTTTCACAATTACATAAATTTCATTATAAATTTATATTCATTTCATCAATAATAATAATAAAAAAATGTATTAAAACATTGAAAATATTTTTAGAATTTTTCTTAAAAATATTTAAAGTAACGTTAAGGTTGTAATGAAATTTATAAGAAATTTTGAGAAATTCTTAGTAATTATACACAAAGCGCAACTTATTTAACAGCAATACGACCCGCTGTGAGCTATCACGGACCACAGTGGGCACGTGATAGAGTCAAATGGTGGACAATTATTAACGAAACAAAGAAGAACACGACGACGAACAGAGAGCATAGTTAATGCTAACACTTCAGTGAAGCCCTCGTGGGTAGCACAGTTGGTCGAATCGCTGTCCTCCACGCACCGGAGGAACAGACCTGAGTTCGAGCCCCATCGATGACTTGAGGAATTTTTATGGGCTTGTTTCACAACATGGCTGAGTTAGTCGGTCTCAGACGAGGGTAGCATGGCTTTTTCTCCTGGAAACTCTGGTTTTTCATCCAGAAAAACAGAAAATCGACTTCAGAACAATGAAATTTATAGACAATATACAAGGAGCAATATGGCTGGCCTTAGTCGCTGATGTTACTAAAACCCTACAACAACTTCAGTGAAGTGTTCAAATATACGATTCAATTATGATGAATATTTTCAAGTTGCTTATGCACGTTCTGTTACACACTACGGATTTGGGACCAGCTACGAAACGCAAACTGGTCAAGAATTTCAACTTTGTTGAAATTGATGTACTGATTTACTACCGCTCTTGTGGCAAGTTAATCAGACTAAAACGCTCTAAAAATAAAACTTCATGCTAATACTCTTAGTGTGTGGAAAGAGAATTTTTTTAACGAAATTTTCGAAGTCATAACGAATGATGAGATCCAATGAGAAACACCAATGATATCAATTACAGTAATTGTGTTACTTAAGCCACAAAACTGTCCTTAAAAAAATTACCCATAAAATATTTTAATAAAATCTAACATTCTCTTAAACTCAGCCGTAAAACATTTTCCCTTGCTTACCATATATACGACCAAATTAAATGTTTTACTGTTGGGACTTAGGGAGGAAATAATAAGAATAAATAGTTGAAAGCATAGTCGCATAAAAAATCTTCCACATTTAAATTGTATATCTGAATGTATATACTCCTTATAAAAAAGGAAGGGCAAAAATTCCAGCCTTCTGGCATAATTACTAAAAATGGTGTTTTTACACATTTACGATCACTAAAAGGTAATTTAAAATCTAATAACCAAATGAAGCAATAAATATTTTTATGGTACACTTTATGAGCAACGTCAAGTTCCCTGAATTGCCTATCATTACCTATGTCAGGGAAAAAGCTGTTACCACCGATGAACCAACAGCAACATATTAGAATTCGTTCCTTAAACATTAAATGTGATGATCACTAGCAGCGACTCGTACAGAATCTGCACATCTTGTCAGAATGTCTTGCTTACATTAATGCAAAAATAAATATGTAAAAACTACATCAGATTCTTAATTAATATTAACAGCTCACTTAGCGAGTTGATGATGTTATAAGTATTAATGTCGCCGTGTGTCTCTAAACGAAAACATTTCGTTCAAAGACTGAAGTTTTAGGGAAAGTGGGTGTCTAAAATCCAGAGATATTCTACAGATTCTATATAGTTTACGAAATAAGCAAATAGTGAACATAACGCACTGCGCCCATATAGATAGATAAACTATTACCAAAATATACGCCAGCCACTGCCATTATATGCAATGTCCCTGGAGGGGTGTTTTTTAGTCTCATCAAACTTTAGGAGCGTGAGCCTCAACAAAACAACGAAACAGTTCCTAGGGACATAGGTGCGGAAACTCTTCTCTTCTGTTGTTATTGCGTTAAAAAATCCTTTAAATATAAACAAAAACATTGTTATATGATCCAATCAGCCAAATCTGGCAGTCCGACTCAAGTTAAATTCGAGCTAAAACCGTTAAAAAATATGACGTCACCATTTCACTAAACAAAAAGCGGTTTAATTCTTCCAACTATCTTAAACTTCTAGCGGATCTAGCAGACATATTTGTAAAAGTTCACGTAAATTTTCTGATTGCTGAAATAGTTAAAAATGAAAAGAAGTCTGGAAAAAGAAGAATCTTTTCATTTTGAACTATTTCAGTAAGTTCAAATGCTCATCATTATGGTTTTGTAACCGCCTAATTCGGGGTCAAAATTACGAACTTAAGCATGATGCACATCCGCATTCATATAACATAACAAAATACGGTAATCCTAATGTAGCTCTGTCTTGTAAATTCATCTGACCCAGTGTAGGAAGTCCCTGAGTATTAACATGTTTTTTTTTTTTTTTACTTTTATAATATTTAAAGTTGTTAACGAACAATTTAATAACAAATAATCCATAGCATTGTCGCTGTTATGGCATCGCATCAGGTATCCATGTAACTATTCACTGAATGCAAATAAAGATATATAAATTATTTGATAATGTTTAACCTTATTTGTTTATGGTTAAACATTATTGCACAGGGCCTTTTCACATTTTCATAGTAAATGTATTTGCTTTTTTAAGAGGCGTTTCCATGAGAAACTGAAGAACTGTTTGTATATCCACATGAGATGCCACGTTGGTTACAAATACTGTCGTACAGCAATAAAATATCTGTTGTTTTTGTAACGTCATGATTAACTGGTACAAATACTATATCCTCCTGCTGGGTCATAGGGCTCAAAATGTGGTACCAAGATGTTTCGAGAAAATGTTAAGCTAACCGAAATAGTAATTTATCTTTATAGTTCTAATTACAAGCTCGGCTACTATGGATGCGTAGCAAGAAATAAAAATGATTGCTCACCAGAGCATGCAAATGGAGCATATCAGCTAGGGGACAGAATAAAGTATCTTCTGGAGTTTGATGAATTGCAATATTTTAGATGAATTCCGATTCCAGATTTAGATCTAGCAGACATATTTGGAAACAGGGCGGGGGAAAGGGCAGGCAAAAAGACTAGTTTTTTGAAAAGAACGTTTAAATACAGCAACTTTTATGCTATAGTGTGCGAAACATCTTAGTAAAATGTAAATTGTTTCCTTGCTGTTCCACATAACCATCTCCTCTTAATGTTCCAGTCAGTTGCGTTACAGTTAACCAATAATCCTTTTAGAAAACAGGAAGTGATGCATAGTAAACACATGATTTAGGAAGATTCAAACTACCTACTTAATATTACATATCACGCTTTAGAAAAGCCAGAAGCGTCATTAGCATTAGTAGAGGCATATAATGCAAAAAAGCAAGCTTATACAGCATCAGTCAAAAAAAAAAAAAAAAAAAAAACTGAAAGCTGGTAGCCCTGATTTCAATCTGGTGCGTGTAGCCTTCGCTTTTTTTTTTTTTTTTTTGCTTTAGCTGTTCACGAAATGAGGCAGAAAACCCAGAGTAGAGCAAAAATTAGAAGCACGGCGTTTTATAGCCTGGCACCATATGGCTGAAAATCACTGACATAAAACAGGAATCACGGTAAATGTTTAAGAAACATAACCTTGAACCTCCACCAGAACAATTTACATACAGAGAGAATTTTTTAGTCTAAAGGACATAACATAATAAATAAATAAATTTTCTGTTTATACTCCAGGATGACCAAACGGTCAGAGGAGTTCACAAGATAGACAGAATACAAGAAACAGCACCGTATTCAGTAGTCACGGGCTTGAACCCCGGTCACTCAAGGCACGTGTACTTATGCACCCGTGCGCCTGACCACTAGGCTACGGCGGCCTTCTTTTACCTCAAGCAGCCATATTTGGCACGTAATACAGCCAGTACACGTTTTGACATGAACTCCACAAGGTGTCCCGTAATAGTGCTACACATGCATTACATAATATGTTCAATAATGCCCGTACACTATCAATTAGGTGGCCGTACCATAGCATCGAACGTCCTTTTCCAGTAGGTCCCAAAGATGCTCAATAGGTGGGGATCGGCTGAGCTGGGCGTTCAGGGGAAATGGAGAATTCCTTGTCATGTTCCTGAAACTAGTTAGTAGCCTACCTGGAACTGTGGCATGGCGCGTTGTCTTGTTGATAGACGCCGTGGTTATCTGGATACAGTGTCATCATTAAGGTGTGTACTTTGTCGGCGAAGGTAAAAAGGTAAGCATTCCCATCGAGCCGTTGATTAACGGTGATCAGATCACAGGATCCAGGGCATGCCACGAAAACAGTCCCCACACTATAACATCCTGATGCCGTGGTCTCATATTGAGTTCTCCAAATGCGAATACGCCCATCAAAATTATAGAACTGGAAACGGGATTCATCTGATCAGGCGACAGATATACAGATGCTGATGGTCCAGTGATATGACTGCTGTACTTATCGTGTAGAAAAGGATTGGGTTCGAATCACATTGAGACGAGGACTTTTTATGTACTTTTGCACACCACAAACGAATTTGTAGGTCCCAGACGAGAGTTGTGCGGGTTTTCCTACCGGAAATTCAGTTTTCATCCAGTAAAACAAGCAAACCATCCCAATAAAATATAAGCAATTTACAGGCATTATAAACCGACGCCATCTGACATTCGCTACGTCTGGGATATTTCTAAAACAAACGAGCAATCAGCCAAACGCCCCAAAGAGAAACAGAGTTTCTCCTTCGGGAGACTGACATCAGGAATAACAAAGGGGAAACCAAACGACATACAATGATGTCTATTTAAATTTAATTTTTCTTAATAAAAGAGAGATTATGTTGGGGAAATGTCCTTTAACATAATAATAGTACAAGTTACAAATCTTTTTTATTGATGAGCTGAACCCAAAAGATTACTGGAAACACGGTTCCCTAGTATATTGTGAACCGTTTTGGGATTAGGAAGCCAGAAAAAAATTATTGCGACTGGACTTGAATTTCTATACGTTGTGAAATTCAGAAATACACAGAAAGGAAGGTTATGTCAGAAAACAGAAGTAGAGCGAATAAATGAAAAGAACAGTTGATACGACGAGTCTAGTCCTAAATCGTGAATGGATGGTGGATAGATGACATTTCCCTTAGAACGGTTTTAGAAGAAAGAGGAATATTATAGAATGCCGATTGAGAACAGTGTCCACGGAAATAACTGTAGAAAAAATATACAACAAAAAAAGAGCGGAGTTGGTAGAGAGGGATCATTAATCTGACAGTACTTGGAGAAAATCGAGAAATTTCAGAGCGGTTTTGGGGGAAACTTTTTCTGATGTAGGAAAGATATATGGTAGGGTGGTTTGGATTTTGTACAAAATTAGGAACTGTTCAGAGGAAAAGTAACAGGGAAAAATAGAAAGCTTCGGTCTTTTGAATGTCGAGGAAGCAATATTTGTAATATGTTTATTATGAGAGAAATTAGAATTGGAGCGAGTTAATCCAAGCAAAGATCATAGACAGAGAGAAAGATGTGTTCGTGCCTAATGTTACTGAATATTATCATATCCCGTTTATAGTGAAATAAGATAGAATACGGTTTGCCAAACTGGAAGTGTAATGTAGTGTACCATCAACAGAAAAACTATGGAATAGTATTTGGAGTCAAAGAAGGTAGGAAAGGTAGAACAGTGCCATAAGGCAGAAGTTCCCAAGCATTGGACGCGCACCCACCACCCAGGCACACTTGGTTTTACGGAGGCACTTCTTCTTTGCAAGGAGCACTTTTTTAATGAAATATGGACAAACCATCCCACTAATTCAGAAGTCCTTGATGCGCCTAAAACCTTACCACTTTACAACATCTTTACTCTCACAGTTTATAAATCTTCCATATCTGAACAAAGTACAGTAGTTTGAAGTTCCCGGAAAATAGGGCCCTTTCTTCTGCAATTTATACTTTTGAAAACCTGTCTATGCTTTATCTTTCATTTTTAACCCTCACAGCGGCTTTACCTTTTCACCATAAAAATTAAAATAAAAAACAACGTAAACAAACGAAAAGAAGAAAATCTCGTGTATGTACACAACGCGAACTTTGAATTGACGTTTAGTATAATGTTAAAAAGAAGCAGGGATTCCTTTAGGTCATTAAAATCATAAATTTAACCTAACGTTCAAATAAAGCCTTTTGCTGAAGTGGAAACCCAATTAAGTTCCTTCCATAAAACGTGTCAACCTGTCAGCTGCTTGGCTTAGCAGAAATCCTCGGCACAAAGTATTGTTGTGGTTGATACAAAGGTCTGCACCTTGTTGAAGGAAAGCGGAATTAAGCCTTCGTATCTTTACGTGTTACACCTTGTATCTCTTCACACCCTACTCCATCATGCGTCTGGATTCTGAATTCATTAAATATTCAATAGGATCATATAAAAAAACAGAACCGGTCCTAGGTTCCCCTAAATTATCTCAAGAAGTAAATTTTATTTTCGAATGCTAGACGACACAATATTAAATCACGCGGCAGATGCGGTGTTGGAAATGTATTTTGGAAACCCTTCCTCGGGTTTCCATATAACTGTCCGACAGAAAATATGCACAGAATACGCAAAAGATATTTTCTTTAGACACAGATTCTACAGCTCCTCATACTACTTTGTGGTTACTGCCACAGAAAGGAAGGTTATGTCAGAAATGTTATGTCAGAAGGTTATGTCAGGATTACAATTGTATATTAAGTATGTGCGAAGCATAAAAGCAACTAAGGCTATGAGGCGTCAGTATATCATCTTGTAAATGCCTATATAATTCAGTCTTTTGCTAGTTTTTGGACAAAATAACCACGCAACCCTCGTCTGAGACTGACTAACAAAATTACAAGTGGAACGATATGATGTAGGCAACAACATGGTCATGGGTAATGAAAGAAATTCACTCTTTCGCTTGAAAAACCTTATATCATGAAGAATGTTATTGTTGGATGTTTTACGGCACAACGGCAACTAAAGGCCATTATGGGCCAATGATAGATTAACAAGAAAACCATGCTATATCAAAATTAAACTTTATTTAAAATTTGAATGGCAACCATCCTATGAGAAAAAAAAACCATCTCAAAAGAACAAATAATGCATCATGATATAAATATTGAATGGCTCCTTCACGCATATATTTCATGTGAATAAACACATGAACTCCTACTGATTTGTTCTCAAACGTTAGATTTACCTATATAAATTTTATTTTTGTTTTTGTGACATTTTCATGGAGTTGTTTCGAAAGAAAATAGCTAATCTGATGAACTCGCAGCTCTGATTTTCTGGCAAATTACTGGCGACAGAAGTCAAAAACATTACAAATATTGGTGCAAATGGCTTCGATAAAAAGGTTCTAAAACCGGGTATACCGAAACAAAAACATCTACAATAAACCAGATCAGGATTAATAAAATTTATAACGTGACCAATAAGTTGCGTAAAACGTTTCGATCTATCAACATTTCGTGTACTACCCTGCAAATTAACGCATACTAATATATAAACTTAGAACTCCAGTTTTGTGGACTAAATAGTACCATGGAATTGTACAGTGGCTTACAACACCCACGCCTCTCATTCTGATTCAAATGTGTTTTAGAATAAACAGCTCATGCTCGTTATTCAAAAATAAATACTGTAATAATTCACAGACCTGAAAACTGGCATATATATAATTGTTGTGACATACATAGGTCGACAGAGAATCTCGGAATGTTTCCTATCGGCCACACAAGCCTTCGATTTGAGCTCCACGAATCACCTTGATTCGATATTTAGTTCTTCTCAGACCTCTGCCAGTATTTCTGTGGTAAGTAACGCCGCTGCCACAGCGATACTGCATTTCAGTTCAAGGATGTCTATTGGCAATGGGGTGCCATGTAGCTCAACAAAAAGGAAGTCACGTAGTATTCGATCAGGAGACTTTTTTGGAGGAGGAGAAGCAGAAATAGTTGTAGAACAACATGTCATCTTCTGAACCTTGTCTCATCCAATACTGATGGTGTCTGTTATGGGATATTCTCACACGACTACATGAACGTGGTATGGTGTAGGAGGATGATATCAACAGAATTCATGAAGTAGAAACATAAAATTGAGACGTAAGCTATTTATTCAACGATTGTGCTTTATCTATTGATTATGCTTTAAAATAGCAAAAAAAGTCAATTTCAGATGGGAAATGGCACAAAAGTTTATTTTTATATTAAAAAATTCTTCTACTCAAAGGAAGGTGTAGCATGGTTCGCTGGATAATAGATTTCCACTGAATTCCATCGAAATCTTTAACAGGTTATCCATAGACTTTGAGAAGCTGTTGACAAGGACAAAACCTACAGAAATCTACAAAACCTACAAAATCTTCCACTCTTGCAGATATGTATGCCCTCATCAAGCTCTATATGAGAATTCTTCAGTGATGCTACATTATCCACGCATTGTTGCATTTAAGTATCTTAACCAGAGGCTATTTTAGGATATGTATTGTATTTACCCATTTGAGTACTCTGTACATAAACTGCAAATAGTATGTCAATATTTATTCCATATTATCATGTAACCCGGGTACCCTAGCTGAATAACTGTAAAGAGACATTTCTTTGGAAATAAACTGATATTAGTTAATTAATTAATATATGGGGCCAGAGAAGTTCACGAGAGAGAGAGAGAGAGAGAGAGAGAGAACTAGAACCATATAACTCAAATGTCTGTACTAATGTAGACTCACAAACGACCATTTTTGGGGAGTCTCGTCCAAATGTTGTGGTGGTTCACTTTTCGCTCAAGCGAAAAATTACCCCCAAAAGTCAGCTTCACAATTAAAAACATGCTTGTTGACATGTCATAACATTACACTATTGTGAGAGCTAGCAAAACTGTTATCTCTTGCGTTTTTCATTCTGTTTTAATGCAGCTTGGTCTAAGTACAACTTTTATAAGCTTTCAAAAACGAACACTTCAAAGAATACGCTAGACACCTTTCCGAAGTTCTGAAAACAGACACTGTTAACTTCTTATAGTTTCAAAATGGGGTAAATTTAAAAACAAAAGGAAAAGATCTCGTCGAAAGAAAAATGTGTAGTGGGCCAACGTGTGCTACAAAAATGTGCCCGTAGTTCAATTTATGCCATTCCTTTATGATGAATCACAGTTTTCATTATTATTATTATTTATTATTATTCAATTCAGAAAATTCCCATCCTTTCAACCTTTGTTGCTATAGTAAAATACCACTTAAGCGGGTTAGCATGTATGCGTTAAGCGCCTAATGTCTTTACCATATCCTTCCGTCTGGTCGCACAACCTTCCGCATGAAATAACTCGACTCCTACTGGATATATTTTCATAAAATTTTATATTTGGACCTTTCAAAAAGATTTGTCAAGCCATCCCGAATGTTACTGACACTGGACGGATATAATTCCAACAAGTATTATTTCTTTGTCTGTCCGCATGTGATAACTCGACTCTTGGTGGACGGATTAACAAATTTCCCATTTGGTTCTTTTAGCAAGACCAATAAAAATCCGAAAATTATAATTTCGTTTTTTCATATGTTGATATCACATAGGCGATCCACAGACCGAAAATTGTAGCCGAAACACTGCATATTCACTGAGTTGGCTTTGCATTAGTAGCATCCCATTCTGTAAAAATGGACGTCTGTAACCCTGGTGAAGGCTCAAAGTCAGTAACGAATGATATAAGATTGTGGTTCGAACACGGAATGATTCTGGAGGTAGGACGCGCAGGTGCTAGTATCTCGACAACGGCCAGCGTGGTTAAGTGCTCCCGTTCTGTGGTGTCTACCATGATTGGCTCAACACCGATTGAACAACCACAGGCGTAGACCACATGGGACAGCCACATGTGGTCTACGCCCGTGATGAGCGTCGTGTGTCTCATCTCATAACAAACCAGCGAAGTAGCACAGTGGCCCAGCTAACCACCCAGCACAATGTACGAACAGCGGGACCAATATGCACATAGACTATGAGAAGGACGAACATTAGCTCATACAGGCTATGACAGTAGACGGCCGTCACGGGTACCCAAGCTCACTGTGAGACATAAGAAACTGTTCCTTGCAGGGACACGTCAGCACCATCAGTAGGTCACCAACATGTGGAAATCTGTCGTCTGATCTCATGACTCCTGTTTCCAACTATATCATGCTGATGGGTGTATCTGCATTTGGAGAAAGCAACATGAGGCCATTGCATCTGGATGAGATGCTGGTGTTTGACAGGATGGAGGCGGTGGTGTTATGGTTTGGGCACTATTTTCGCAGACAAACTATACCCCTTCATAATGTACCGAGACAACAAGAAAAAGCATCATGCCCCAAGGCCAGGCAGGTTGCTAACTGGTTTGAGGAACATGACAATGAATGCAACATCCTCCCATGGCGGTCCAACTCAGATGATCTCAACCCAATAGAGCATGTTTGGGATCTTAAGGCCATCTGATGCTCTGACCACCCACCAGACAGTGTGCAGACATACTAGCCATTGTGCAGCAAAACATGGAAAGCACTACCACACGTCACCCTGTAACACCTTGGAGTCCAAGTCACGACATTTACAGCTATATTACGGGCAAAAAGTGACCCACGAGATATTAGGTAGGTGTTGCTGTGTGCTGATTGATGGAATTAATGGGCAATATGACAGACACGAATTGTTCTCAGTTTGTGCATAAAAGGTGTTGATTTTTTTTTTGCTCTTTTTTTCTTTCTTTCTTTCTTTTATTATAAATCAGGATTTATAACTGTTTGCTAACGCGCTTGAACTGTAACTCACTGCGTACATGAACTAACGTGTTTTCTTTATATAAGCTTGTTACCTGGCTCACCATTCTACTAACATTTAATTTACAGATTCTACTCATTTTATATTCTGGCAACATGCGGTAGGTAACACTTCAAAGTCACCGATGTATGTTCTGCGATTTTTTTTTTTTTTTAACTTTTCTTAACTATTATTTAATTAAAATGCATTTTTCATGTATCTATATATCACAAATATTAAATTCTGATAAAATATCTCCCTAGTTATAGATTTTATCTACATCCAAATATCTATTCATAAGCTCTGATTCTACAAATCAAAAGGTCTTACATCCAGTCAATAATATTTTTATAATACCTTGTATATTTTCATATCTTAAATTAAAATAATAATATCTTTCCATATTCCCTTGTTTGCGTCGTATGGTTTAATGTATTATAAATATAGTTTAGTGTAATGCTCATCAATTCTGTAATGGAAATAGCTTTGTTACCAGTCTTTATACTATCTGTAGCCTGCAGACTTTCATACATGGTCTAGCCATTGATTTGTACAGTTTGATAATTACCTCTTTATCTCAACTAGCAAAATTCCTGTATATCATTGGTAGTAACCCATTAACGCTATCCTAGCAGCCTTAACTACTGATGAGAGAACTCACTTCAGACTGTATTACAAACGCCATGTCCTTTTTACCTTCGGTGTCGAATAAGCTATTCCTAGCTGATAATGTAACTGGAGTACAGTGATCCAGACGCAGAACATTGAACTTACTGACATGAAGGCTTAAGCCATTTTTTGCAGCATTTGTATAATTTGACTCTCCCTTGTTAGAGCGACATTCCCTAGTTCCTGCTGCTGACATCCCTGCACTCGATACCATCAGCAAATTTTGATGTGAAACTTTTAATATCATCATCATTATTATTAATAATAATGGTTAATATAATAATCGTATTATATTAATGATTTATTTCTAGTTTCTGTACTAGCACAGAACCCAGAAGGATCCCACTCATAACACTGCTCCATTCCGAGCATCACCCATTTATAACCACTCTTAATCTTCTATCACTTAACCATCCCTTGATTCACTATATCCCCTACCCCAAGTTCCACACTTCTGCAACTTATGAACAAGACGATGACTATCAAAAACCTTTCTAAAATCTAAGTAAATTATGTGAAAGTTATTCACTGCATCCAGTTCGTTTAATTCATAGTACAAGTCCTCGTTAGCACCTTAATCAGCACGATACTTCGCCTTCTGCCAGCCGTTTGGAGAGGGCTGGGTTAAATTACGGTCGATGACTGGAGAAAATTCTAAAACCCTCTTCAAATGAGGCTGCAGTCAGTCGATCTCAGGCAGAGTGAGTGAGATTACTCTTCATCAGTTATTTTGGGTTTTAGTCTTGAGAACACATGAATACACAGACAAAACATATATGGCCATAAGCGTAAGCTTAAGAACCATTAAAATAATTATTTATTTATTCATAGTTCAAAATATAAGACTAAAGTAAAATAAAAGAAACTCTTAAAAATGATCTAAGGCACATTACTTTGTGCGGTGAAGGTTCAAAATGATTGAGAGGAATGTTGCACACGAAGTTATTAAAGTCAACAGTCATACTAGGTATTGATACGGAACTAGCAGTTATCAGGGCAAGGCTAAACTCACTCACACTCCCTTTCCCACCCACATAAAAAACTGATAAAACAGGACGTGGAGGAGACAACACTAAAGTAAAAGTCCAAAGAGCACACACTAAAAACATCCTGGACATGCCCGAGAGAAGGCAGGAAGCAGTAATAGCATTTGAAAGGATTTTTTCAAAGGGCAGACATCAGTTTTTATACAGCCAGAGGAATAATTTTCGCCAGCATACCTGAACAGCTTTCTACTCGTAATCGCTTTTTGTAACGGAGGTCATCGACATACCACTCTAAATTGTCAGACTCTCTTCAATTATACAAACTGGCAATGTTTCTCCCCGAATAACATGTTAACATAAGTATAAATATAAATTTCATTTAATCTTTTAGTTCATATATATATATATATATATATATATATGATAGGACCTCGTTTATCGAAGTTTTTATTAACCGAACAAGTCAGCAAATTCCGAAAAATAAAATAAAATAATAAATAAATAATGTTAGAAGTCAAAAGAATGCATTAATCCGACGTGAAAAATTTAGCGCCAGTCTCAGAATTGTTTATTGAAAAGTTAACGGATCAATGAGACAAAGTAATAAATAAGAACACACACCCGGCTAGTGTGCGAAAACCAAAATTAGTGGTTTTTTTTTTTTTTTTTGGATTTGTCGAAAGTTGATCAAATATCACGCCGCATCAGTTCTCACTGGTTCTGAAATTCTAATGCCACGATTAATTGCAAATGTACTCGAAATTGTAACATCGTAACATTTTGTAAAAATTTTCTCCTTTGTAGTGGGGGGGAGAGGTTTATGCATTACAACAGTAGTACTTTGCGGTTACTTTTAATAAAAAAAAAAAATAATAATAAAAAAATTAAAATCAACTGGTGCGTTCAGAATTGTTTTCAAACAGAATCATTAAATGCCATAAGAAGATAAAACTATTTATTTAGCCCAAAGTGTACATTTTATAAGTTTAATAAAAACTTATTAAAATTACAATTACTCTGTACATTACGTTTTACTGCAGTTGCACAAAAAGGCCGCCGTAGCCTAGTAGTCAGGCGCGCGGGTGCATAAGTACACGTGCCTTGAGTGACCGGGGTTCAAGCCCGTGACTGCTGAATACGGTGTTGTTTCTTGTATTCTGTCTATCTTGTGAATTCCTCTGACCGTTTGGTCGTAACGGAGTATAAACAGAAAATTTATTTTATTTTAAATGATTTTCCTATATATATATATATGTATAAAACAGATGGGTTGTGTTACCCAGGCCATTCTCAATCCCGTTCAGATAATCGCAGTGTGTGTGTGTGCGCGCGCTGTATTGCTAAAAGTACACGCGGAATTTTCGAATAAATTCGGAAATTCGCCCTTGGAATTTCCGAGTAAAGAAACATACTTGCCATCCACGTGTCAGGAATAGCTGTAAAAGAAACTGTGTAAACACAGAAGTAAACAGATCAATGAAATACATCAGGTAGGTCAACGCAATGAGCTTAATAACTTCCAACGGGGAATCACCATAAAATACCATATTAGCAATCAATCTGTTCATGCCACTGAAGCATCCTAGATTAATGTTGGCTGATATGATCACCAAATGGAATGTCATTGTGCTACTACAGCAGGAAACGTTCAGATAGCACGCAGAAATTGGTAGAAAGAGACCGGAGGGCACTAGAAGAGCAGTATGTTGATCCCATAAGATGGACTTGTCCTCATCGACCAGGAGTTCAGGGAGGACACAATAACTGAGATTAGTACAATATCGATATACAGGGAACTTCACTGGAAGGCGAAATTTTACTGGAGAGCTGCAGCACACAAACCAAACAACATAGGAAGCAATGCACGGCGTGACAAATTTGGAACATTGTTTTCCGATCTGATGGCCTTGCTTGGGTCTGGCATCCGCCAGACCCAAGCAAGGCCATCGTTAGAACGTTATTTATCAGTGTTTCGTCTCAACAGTGAAGTCTAGCAAAGTGATTTGGACCAATGGTCATCGTTCTTGGAACGGGGAATGGCAAGCCGAGGTACACATCGACATTGATACATTCAGTATTTTCACTGTCGGCATTATGACTTTCGGCAACCTGACTGCCTCCCATTCCAATCATCTCCTCCACACTACTTCAATTTATGTGGCTTTAGATCCGAGTTTCTAACTTTATGCTACGTGAATCAAGAAGCCACAGAGAGAAACAGTCCTTGGCCCCAATCTGCGAAGTCCATATTTATCTCATAGCGGAGTCTAATTCTGACTATTGCATTGCCGCAGCTGCGCGATATTTTTCTGGAAGAATGGTTACAATTTTTCTGGAAGAATGGTTACAATTAGACGCGATATTTTTCTGGAAGAATGGTTACAATTAGACCAAAATACCGTACAGAATCCATGAATCGAAACAAAGCCAGCTCAATTTGATATTGAATAAAGTTTCGTGTTTTTTTTTTTTTTTTTTTTGTCCAGTACAATACACTGGCGTTCAAAGAAAGTGCATCACCCCTTAAGATTGTAATTGTCGTCCGAATTACGTAAATATGTGGCAATATTTCTTACAGATTGCATCCGATAAGATTGCCACGCGTAGGTGATGACATAATATTGCATCAGCTGTTACTTTCAGCTATATAAGCACGCTCTGCAAGAGTTGCAGTCATTCCTTGCTTGTGTCAGGATGGCGAGTTACGTGCAGTTGACGCCACGAAGAAAGAGTGCTATTGTTGCTTTACGTGAGGAAGGATGTTCTTCCCGTCATATTGCTTATAGAGTGTCTTGTAATCAGTCGACAGTGAGTAGATTTATTTCCAAACTCAAGAATACTGGTTCTGCTGATAGGAAAAAAGGAACCAGACGCAAACGAGTCTCTAGGCCAAAACAGGAGCGCTTGTGCCTTAAAAACCGTAAAGCTTCTTCGTCTGAGCTGAAAAAGAGAATGGGAAGAACATATCGGAGTGGTAGCAGTAACAGTCAGAAGACGCCTATTCAAAAATGGACTTGTAGCCCGTCGGCCTAAGAAGAGGCCCCTCCTCACACAAAAAATGAAAAAGGAAGGCCCGATTAATGTGGTGTAAGGAGCAGGTCAAATGGACCCCCGAGCAGCGGTAGTCAGTTATTTTCTCGGATAAGAAGAAATTCAACCTGCATGGCTCTGATGGGAGATAAACGATTCGCCTTAGACGTGGTGAACAATACCATCCAGACTGTATGGTGTCTACAGTGAAATTCCCTACCAGCCAAATTATATCGGGGTGCATTTCGTATCGCGGAGTAGGTCACCTTCAGTTTATAAAAGGTTCCGTAAATGCCAATGGATACCTGGCTATATTGGCATTGGAAGGCAAATTGCTGACAACCATTAGAGACCATTTGAAACTGCCAACTAACTGCATCTTTCAGGACGACTCTGCTCCTTTCCATCGGGCGAAAAGTGTAAGTAGGCACTTCTGTAGTTACTTTAGCTTCATTTCTGCATTAGAAGTTTGACAGTAATGTGTTTACATTTGTTACAGGTGAAAAAAATCGTTGGGAGAACGGTCCATTACAACTCTTAGCTGGCCAGGAAACAGCCCGGACCTGAATCCTACAGGGAACTGTTGGCATCTGTGGAATCTGCAGTTGCCAGAAAGAAACCAAAGACCCTTCGTGAACTTGAGGAAGCCATAATTCGTGTCTGGAACCACGAACTGTCAGTTGATTATTTTCAGAATTTGATCTTGTCAATACCTCGATGGTGATGCTGTCATATTAGCTTGCACCTGGTGAACTTTTCATTTTGCTTTCCATTTAAAATGATAAACCTGAAGCAAATTTAAGGCTTCTGATAATATTTCAGCCATAATTGTCGTGTTTACCAAAACTGTTGTATAAAGGTTGAAATGGTCATTTTGGAATATTTTGAGAGCACCTGTCAAATATTACTTAGCTTTGCCTTAATTATTAATAAATATCTTTTGTTTATATTTCTATTTGTGATGCTAATAATTAATGTAACATATCATCGCGAAAAAGGGTTAGAAATGTGAAACTCCTAGGTGATGCACTTTCTTTGAACACCAGTGTATATGTATATCTTTACAATAAGACAAACAATGAAGATTTAAACAGTTTTTCCCTGGCTTGCCTTCCTGCGACTAATACTACGTAAATTTCGAAGCATTGTGTTGTCACCGAGAGAATCTCTTCATTATTCCATGTATGGGGTAGAGCTTCGTTATAGTTGACACGTTTGGCACTTTCCCCATCCCCATATTTACTAATGAGCTGTAGTTTTTTGTTCAATAGAAAGAACAGCTGTCCGTTTTAATGTGATCAGCACAAAGTACTCAAATAAAATAAAAAAAAAAACTAAGAATGTTAAAATTAACCGTACAGTAATAAAACTGAAGGAGTAATAAAATATGGCTAGAGAGAAAGAGCTACAAGGCAGAAAGCAAAGGTGGGGAAATGAGATTTCTGAGAAATTCAAGAGTCTTATCTCCTGGAAGACAACAAAATGTAAACAGTCAATAGCTGGAACGGATTCCACATATTCATTTTTGTTATCCAACTTAGATTGATTTAAACAGAAAGTCCGATTAAACTGCCCCCAAGATAATCGAGAGTCTACTGTACAGGTAGTCTGTACAAGAGTCTACTGTAAAAACATAATAACCAAGTTTTACTGCGAAGTTCCAAAGAAAATAAATAAAATATTAAAATGGGCAATGTTATGAATTAGCAAGTAATCAGCAAGGTGTTGCTCCCTTTGAAATAAGGTAATTCTCTTGTCGTCCGTATTATAAAACGGTAATAACAATTCAGTTACCCTCAGTCTATAGAAGAGAAAAAAGAATGAAGTAAAGCAAAGGTCCTTTCTCAATTCAATCTGCGAAGGCACTGATATCGAAGTCTGAGCAGAGCAGATGATTTACCGATAAAAAACGGCGTGGACTGAAAACTTGCATGCAATAATTCACAACAATTACATGACAAAAGGCAACAGTGTTGTGCCGTTTTACATAAAAAACTGGACCACCATATTTTTAAAGAAATTGTTAATGAACGCTTCGTTACTAAAACCGTCATACAGAGAGATAAGAGGCTATGTTGCAAAATGTCATTCTGGCCTTGAGACAGAAACTGGCGTTAGACACGGCCGACATATTCACTGGAGAGTTACTTTATTATTAATAAGAGAACATTTGGGAGAACAAAACAAACTGCCACACGAAGTTCAGATCTGAACCCTGTTGATTGTAACACCGTCTACAAACAGATACAATGAATGTGTCCCGAGATCACCTTTCCTCAGCTGCTTATGATTTCATTATTAACTATTAAATCGGAGATATTGATTCAGACGTGCAAAGAGGAGACCCCCCCCCACCAAAAAAAAAAAAAAAAAAGGCCTTAATTTTCGTCATGTTCTCTCGTATGTAGATTTCTAAGCAAAAACACAAATATTTTTAGGTTAAGTTACTTTAAGACCACTCTGTATATACAGGGTGTCTCAAAAATAAACGGAATAACTTAAGGAATGAGTTCCTCACATGCAGCCAATAAAAATATTTTATATCAACATAGTTCGGAATTGCTTGGTTTCCGAGTTTCGAAGGTCTGTCTATGACACTTAACTGTTCACATCACCTTATAGTAATTGTTCAAAAAGTCCACCTTCTGCCTGAATACAGGCCTCACATCGACGTCTCATGGACTCGCGAAGACGATGCCAAATTCCTGGCATGTTTCGTATTGTCCCACAACCTGCCACAATTCGATTGCGGAGAGTTTCCACATCGGCTACCGGAGTCAAATACACCAATGACTTTAAATGGGGTTTAAATCAGTGAGCGTGGAGGCCAGGCAGTTGGCCCACCCCTCTACTTCAGGAGTCGTAGATCTTGGTCGTCCTATATCAGCAGCACAAGGTGTAAAGGTCCTATGTTCACAAAGGCGGCGATGAATACCTTCAAACGTTTTCCTGTCTGGACATCTTCGTTCTGGGAAACGACGAGCCTCCAGAGCATTGCCGTCCGCCAAAGTATACATAAGTTGCATATCCGCTTGCTCCTGATTTGAGTACATGATAGGAATGGAAAACCGCCAGATTCTTTCAGTGCCTTGTGATGAAGGAAATCACATGCGGGAGATTTTCTCAAAAATACACGACAAAGCTTCAGGAATGAGTTCCTCATATGGAGACAATAAAAATATTTTATATCAATATAGTTCCGGAAATGCTTGGTTCCCGAGTTATTAACCGGAATGTCTTATCTCCCGCAGGTGATTTCCTCCATCACAAGGTACTGACAGAATCTGGTGGTTTTCCATTCCAACCATGTACTCAAATCAGGAGCAAGCGAATATGCACTTTATGTACGCAGGGTAATCTGCTGGTGACAAGGCCTGTACCCGTTGCAGATGGTAAGGATACAGTTGGTGTTCTCGCAACACTCTCCAAATAGTCGAACGCTGAACAGCCATTTGCATTGCTTTTCTGCGTGTGCTGATTCCAGGAGTGGCATGCACAACATCCAAAATCTCCTCCTCTACTTCAGGTGTAAAGGTCCCATGTTCACAAAGGCGGCGATATACACCTTCAAACGTTTTCCTGTCTGAACATCTTCGTTCTGGAAACCTTTCGTGGTACAAACGACGAGCCTCCAGAGCACTGCCGTCCGCCAAACCGTACATATTCGCTTGCTCCTGATTTGAGTACATGATCGGAATGGAAAACCACCAGATTCTGTCAATATCTTTTGATGAAGGAAATCGCCTGCGGGAGATAAGACATTCCGGTTAATAACTCAGGAACCAAGCATTTCCGGAACTATGTTGATATAAAATATTTTTATTGTCTACATATGAGGAACTCATTCCTGAAGTTATGCCGTGTATTTTTGAGACACCCTGTATATACCTACTGTGTTGGATTTTACAACGCAATTTATTTAAAATGAATATAAACTGTTAATGTCCTTAACAAACACCATAAAATAAATTAGTACGACGCAGTACATTCCGTGCAATTCGCTTCTTCAGCAGGAAAGCAGATATGACACTTGCCATCCGATTGGAAAACTTGGGTTCAGATTTCTATGTCGTTCGAGAATCGTAGTGGGGCTTTATGAAGGACTGAACGGTACTCAAATGGCGATTCATGGTTTTCCACATATTTTCATCTCGCAAACAAAAACCAACCGTAGAGCGCAAGCAAAGCACTTATCCCTACTTGAAAACAATGCAGCGGTGCCGAAATGCTTTCGGTGCTGCAAGTTCGGACACACAACCCACACCTGTACTCAGACAACGCCTACTTGCGGCCATTGCTCTGGCAAGGGCCATGAGTACAAAACTTGCCCCAACAGGATCCAACCTGTGCCAATTGTAAAGCAGCCAAAATGGAATACACACATTCGATCAGAGATCCAAACTGCCCGGTCTATATCAAAGCAAAGGGTCAATACCAAAAGAGAACCGACTATGGAGACAAACAATAAGAAATATAATACATCCAAAATAGAGATCATCCAACAAAATGCGCAAAGAGCCAGAGCAGTGGCAGAACAGCTAAGGATAAAAGCTGACGAAATCAATGCAGACATTCTCATACTCCAGGAGCCGTACACCCACTCTAAACGGGTGTGTGGATACCCAATCACATATAAGATAGTACACGAAGAGGAAGATACCCCTTGGGCGACGGTAGTGGTACGCAACCCAGACTACACAGTCACGAAAGTTAAACAACTATGCTCGTCATGGGCAGCTTGTGCCCACGTATTGACGCCACTAGGCCAGTTCTACATAGTGGCACTGTACTGTAGACCAGGGGAGGACATTACCCCAGCTACACAATACCTTCAAGTTTTGGTAGACTTGCTCCCGGACGAGAAAATAATCATAGGGGGAGATGTCAATTGCCGATCCCCCACCTGGCACAGCCTGACTCCGGACAGAAGCGGAACTCGGAACGGGCAAACACTAGACGAATATCTTTCTAACTCCCCGATCATGGTACTAAATCGGCCACACCAACTGCCCACGTTCTGTAACACACTGTGGGAGGCCACGATCGACGTCACGCTGTCCACTAGGAACGTCGCAGGCTATATTAAGGATTGGCTTGTTCGGGATTCGTGGACAACGTCCGATCACAGAGTGATTACCTATCAGATAGCAAGGTCACTTGACAGAGCCCCAATATCCAAGCAAATACAGAGCCGATATGCCATTCGCAAAGCAAATTGGGAACGTTTTAAGGAAATCCTAATACCAGCAACGGCCCAACATCTAACTGAGACAAATCAGCTCGAGGAACCCAATAAAACCCAAACTAAAGTAACCAAGATAATAACAGAAGCCAGCAACGCAGCAATAAAAAGAAGAAGCCCGATCCGGGGGGCTGTCCCGTGGTGGACCCTGGAAATTCAACAGCTCAGACGGGAAACAATTACAAGAAGAAAACAATTCCAACGGGCAAGGCGTACATGGCCGGCCCATGAGGTTGAAGCTTTAAGGGAAAGATATAGAGAAGCCAGAAACAGCTACACAAATGCGATCGTCAAGAACAAACGCAAGGCCTGGGAGACCTTTGTAAGCACAACAGGGAACACCGAACCCTGGGGTGTGGTATACAAGATAGTGACGAATAAACTTCCCAGGGGGGAAGTCATTTCAACCACCCAGACACCACAAGGTGATTATACCACCACGTGGCAACAATCTATAAGCAATATATTGGATGCCATCTTCCCGAAACCAATAGAGCCATCACTGCCAGAGCAACTTATCATCTGTCAAGATAATGAAGTTTACTCAACAGACACTCAGGAGCCACCCTTCACACGGGATGAACTACAACAAATGGCAACCACGATAAGAAATAATAAATGTCCAGGCCTGGACTACTTAGAACCCGAAATTATTAAGAAGACCGTGGAGATCGTTCCAGACCTCCTCTTACACCTATATAACAGCTTCTTGGCTAAGGGCATCTTCCCCAAAAAATGGAAGACAGCAAAGGTAAAATTAATCGCCAAAAATTCGAACAAACCACCCCACCTGCCAAACTCCTATCGGCCAATAGTCCTGCTGCCGGTTGCAAGCAAACTGCTTGAAAGACTACTCTGTACAAGGATAAATCAGCATTACCAGGCAGCGAAACTCACAGAGACATCGCAATACGGATTCAAGAAGGGTTCGTCTACTGTGGAAGCCTTGCGTAGCCTATCGGAATCAGCAGCAAACTGCAATAATAAATATCTTCTAACCATCTCTGTTGACTTCGCTGGGGCGTTCGACACCATTTGGTGGCCGAGCGTACTGGCAAGACTAAGGCTGGCACATGTGCCGATCAACTTATATTCCATAATTAGGTCTTATCTCTCCGAGAGACGCATCATCGTGGAAGCACCTTATGGTAGAGTGAATCGTGATGTCCACAGGGGCTGTCCCCAGGGTTCTGTTCTGGGGCCGCTCCTGTGGAATATGGTTTTGGATGGGTTCTTGGCTTTGCACCTTGGTGATGTGCGCTCCCAGGCCTTTGCTGATGATTTGGTCCTCACCATTGCTGCAGATAGCCGGGCCCAGCTAGAGGAAAAGGCCAATCAGGCAATGCTGATATTGCAAAACTGGACCAGAACCCACTGCCTGACGATATCAACAACAAAGACGTCCTCCGTCCTGCTAAAAGGCAAGCTTGATATACGTAGACCGCCACAAATAAAGGTGGGACCTACCACAATAAAATTAGTGACCCAGTTAAAATATTTAGGAGTTATACTGGATGGTAATCTTACTTTTAAACACCATCTAACCTATATCAGAGCCAAAATCAAAAGATACTCTGGATTGGTGGCTAGGATCGTCAGGCGGGACTGGGGGTTAAACCAACGCACCCTGTCATTGTTTTATAAAACAACCTTCCTACCGATCATCACTTACGCCTCAGCAATATGGTTTTCCAAAACAGGAACTGTAGTAAACCGACGCATCCTTGATGCAACGCAAAGAACAATCCTACTGACAGTTACACGTGCTTGTAGGACAACCAGTACCCACGCGCTGCAGGTCTTGGCCGGAGCTCTTCCCCTTGACTTAGAGATCATGCGTAGGGGAATGAACTACCACATAGAGAAAGGAATACCTTGTACATACCATGGCTATACTGTGGACGTTAATGCACCACAAAAAAATGAAAAGACAAGGCTGCAAAAACACCTGATGCAAGTTTGGCAGGAGCGCTGGGCCAACTCAAATAAGGGAAATATCACCAGGAAATTCATTCCGAACATCGACAGGATGTACCCCAGTCCCCCAACTTGGTTTCAACCTGGCTTATACACCACCTATTTATTGACTGGTCACGGGGCCTTTACAGGCAAGCTGGGGATTGAGGTGGATCCGAGATGTGCCTGTGGGGAGCTTGAGTGCTGGGAGCACATTATGTATGATTGCACCCATTATGAGGACCTCAGGTGCAGACTGATCACTGCAATACACTACCTCCCCAAGAACTTGGAATCACATCTATTGGACTCACTTGAGGAATACAGGGAGCTAAAGGAATATGCCCAAAAACTATTTGGTAGGCGTAAAACATTGATAGCCATCTACAGAAGGTAAAAAAAAAAAAAAAAAAAAAAAACACAGAACACGCGTGGAGAGGACTCAAGGAGAACCTCGCCCAGGAACCTGCTTACTACTAATCATCTAAAACCAGCGATCGCAAGAATAACCCCATGGAGCTGCGGATCTTCCCATGATGAAGAGAACCACAGCCATAGCTAACAGACCAACAATGGACCTGACCAGTGTTCATAGCTGAGGAAAAATATGGCTACCAATGACAGAGAAGACCAACGAAGATAGAGAACTCCAAGTTGCTGCCTCAACGGAGCCATATTGGCTCTGCTCTGCACTCTCTTGTGCAGTGCAATTCTTTACTCCCACACCCGGCAGGGGTGGGAGGTGACGGCTTGCTGTCGCCTCTCTTCCCTGCCACACCATTTCTTCCCTCTGATGGGGCATGGACATGCCTCACTGAAAAATTGGGGGTCACCTACCCTATCGACCCTCTTCTTCCTATTTCACCCACCAGCCTTCATTCTCCCCTCCCAGCACTTTTTCTTGCACAGCGTATAGCCCTACACGTCCAAATTTAAATACACCAAAAAATTTCGCCCAACCTTTTAGGCACTTCAGAAACAGGCTTTCAGCGTCAACCCCATATTAGTGCTTTAATGTAAGTGATTTAAAATCAACCGCGGTCGTTCCAATTTTATTTTAGGTCCTAGCCACTAAAATCCCAGGAAAGTAAGTGGCAGGACCAGCCAGAGTACAATTGACTCAATGGTAACACCCGGCTAGCCTCCACGTGGCGAGGTATGGACAACGTCTGGTCCCATTAGGGGCCTGGCGGCCAATAAGCCGGATAAACAATGGGCACAACATATAACACTACTCATGACCCACACACTTCTAAATCTCTGGCTTTGACAGGGTACTGTCACCGATACATAGAACATTCGCGGAGATGGGAGAAATCCCAGGAGCCGCTAGACCCTCAATATACCTCATACCTCATACCTCAATACAAACCGATTTCTGTGTGCACTCTACAGTTGGTTTGAAGGAAACTGGATGAAAAATTCTTGCTGTCAAAAGACTACAAAACATCCGCACCACATTTATTTATCCACTCTGAAAATAAAATAAGGCAACAGACATGGAAGTCTTAGGCAATAGCTGTGGTTATGTGTTCAGAACTGGCTTATTCAAATATTGAACGAAAACTGAAAATCTGAATAGACAATTCCTTAGCAGCTACAAAAAAAAAAAGAACTACTTTCCAGAAGGACATCAAACAACTAGCCTATTTCATTTTTATTTTATTATTATTTTTTTTTAAGTACAATCTACGAAAATAATTTTAATCTAATTTGGGTGCATTAACAAACTTTAAGAACCATAAATCTTAATTTCGATGACTAGCAAGAAATATCAACTGTAGTGCATTAAGTATGCCCTTAACCTACGAGTCCGTACTTAACATCGTATTTCAATATTTTTGAAATAATCTCTCCAATAATGCAAAACTCTTACTTCAATTCAGAAAGATATCTTCGACACAACACGTTAAACGATTTTTTTTTTTTTTTTGCTCGATCTCTTTTTTCAGCCTTTGTAAAGAATTCCTTGTTACAATTGGATTAATGGACGTTTTGTTAAAATAATAGGATTACTTTAACGGAACCGAGGAAATTACAGCCATGAGAGGTTAGGAGAGATTTCTAGGGATGTAAAAAAAGTAATACCACTGAGATAGACTAATTACAGCTGCGAGGCTCAATAATAATAATAAAGGAGCGCGATTAGGCCAGTGGACACAGGACAACCAATATCATGGACACGGTTCGAAACCCACCACGAAAGTCTCTTCATTCGACCTACTTCCGCCAAGGTCAAAGTGACAGCTGAGGCAGAGAGTGGCGCCATCTGTTGTGGCTCTACCATCATCCATCACTGGATGCCAAAGCTAAACCAGGTCTATCTCCATAGCTGGATGAAGATGAGAAGTAGAAATATTAAACATACTGCATCGATTGTGGCGCAGGACAAAGTCACTCTAATTCAGGCCTTAGCAGAGGGGTCGGTTCGCAAAGACGGAGACCGTTTCTAGCGGTCGACAGTGGAGCGAGTGGCGCTGAGCTCATCCAGCCCAACCTACTGGAAGTACTACCCAGAAGGGAAGAAGACGACGCATGAAGAGGGCACTGAAATGAATACGTTCATCATGCGAGCATACAACGAAGTAACGAAAATAGAGACATATATGACAATCCACAGGACGAAACTACACATGAAGTGGTTACGATTACCCACTGTTAATGTCACCAAACAGCCAATAGCATACCAGAGAGAGACACAGCTCGCTGTGTGATTTCTTTCTTCTGGGGCCTCTGTACACTGGAAGAGTTACTGCTGACATCACCCTTCTAGCCAAAGTAATCACTGGAACTTATGAAGCATCTGATATCCTCAATAAAATCAGCTTCAATGCTCCTTGTAGACAAGTTAGGAACCTTACACCGTTCACCTTGACTCTGCCACCACGGACTTTATGAAGTTCAGTCCACTGAACAGAATCTGCAAATCAGCAAATGACTCTCTCATTGACTTCTTTGACAACTCACAATCACTGATGAACTCCATCCACAAGTTTGCCTCTTCTCTTGAACTGCAAAGTAACTAGCTCCCATTTAATTATTGTAATGTAAGATGCAATCTTACAAATATAGAGATTTAGAGGTTATGGGAAATTTTTGAAATTAGGGAATAATTTAATCTTTGATATGGAAAGGAATTTTTGACATTTAAGAGAAGCATATATGGGATGAATACTAGATTTAGAGATAAGCGATTATAGATGTGTAAATGGAATAGCACTCAAATGGAAGAGAAAGTAACAAATGTATATGCGTGAGAGAAAAAGGGGTGAAATGACAGTAAACAAAGACAGCCGCCCCATACTAGGGAAGGAGTGGTCATTAGTGAACGAGCGGAAAAGGGTTTCTGGAAACAGAACAATGGGTCGGTGAAATGCAGGTGATTAAGACACGTTTGATCTATCTGGCAGCTGGATATAAGTCCCATGGGCTAGCATTTGGGTCAAAAAAGACCAGGTCAATGTGGCAGCCTTTTGGTAAGTTGTCAACATTTTCGCAAATAGGAAAAGACGAAAATGGCTATTCTGGGAGATCACAGCAGACATGAAAGGATTGTGCTACCCTGAGAACTAAACAGGAAAATGACTTGGTTTGCACACGGGGCAAATAGTTATGGTAAGTTTCTTTAACGAATAGAAAAGATGGACGATTAGGAAAATTCTTGGGATTTGTAGAGAGTCCTTGGGAAGGAGGTTCAGAAGATGGAGAAAAGGTTGTGGTCGTCAATGTGAGGAGAAGAAGAGAACAGAAGTAGCAAGAGTAAGAGGGAGTGTGGCTAAAGGGGTGATCGTGGAGACAGAGTGAGAGAAGTAAGTCGGGCAGTGCAGAAATGTAGGGATTGCAAAAAGGGCCCTAGACAGTAAAGGAGAAAATAGTTAAGAGTAGAAAGGTAACGGGAATGCTAAGGATGATAAGAAAAAGATTATGAAACACAGTTAAGTGAACCAAGAAAGGTAACGACCTCTTGGAGAAAGATACATCTGAATGATCCGTAGTAAAGGAGGAGTGGTGTATTCAAAGCAGGAGAAAGGACGCCAGACCCATGCAGCCAAGGGTTCCGGAAAATTATCTGAAGCGGATTCAGGAGAAAGCAGATGAAGGAAAGCCTTAGAAGATAGCCTAAGATGGAAGCTTGAAACCTCCCTGGAGAAGAAGAGAAAAAGATAGAAGTAGGTGAGCGATATAATAAGTACACTAAGTTAACAAGAACGACTGTTAGTGAAATAGTAGGGTAATTAATGAAAAGGGGGTAGCCCTAGAAAGTAAAGTGTAAGATAAATTTTATCTGAGGTAGATATACAGAGTTTATTATGTTAAAAAGGGTTAGTGTATAATGCAAGGAAAACGAAGGAATGAGTAATAGATGAAATTGATATAAATAGATATAATGTGTTAGAAGGGCAGTAAAGCTTATAAGGAAGGATTCTGAATGTTTAAAATTATAGATAATTAAGTTATATGAGCAACTCTGAATATAATGTCTTAATTGATAAAAAGATTTGTTGGTTTATCTGAATGACTAATAACAAGTAGGGACTTGAGGATACTGAAGATTGGTTAAGTATATTGTAACAGTGTGGTGAGAACACAGAGCTGAATGCAGCATATTTGATTGTTAATATATGAAACAGTGTAACCAAGAGTAAATGAAATAAGTATAGTGAATGTACAAGTGTTAGGAGTTAGCTAGGGCACGAAGAATGAATCAGGTGTTTTCATATAATGGTCAACTCAGATTAGTTACTGAATGGAAATGTAATTAGAATGATATATGCAAGGTATCTCTGAGTCAACTTGTATATTAGGACCATATGCTTTCTAATTCAATTGTATATTATGTTGTATATATGTATGTAATAAATTTCATGTTTTATTTTCACTTTGAGTCCTGTTATTCTAAATAACACACGCCTTGCTTGCCTAGTTAAGAATTTGCTCTCCCACAATTTGGCAAGAGAATCCTGGACACTGATTAAGGGGAAACAACAGAAATTACCCTCAAGATCTTGAGAATCTTCTGTGTTATATACAGAGTATAGCAGTCAGGTGGCAAAAGGTGGGCCTTGTAGGTGTGAGGGCACCTAAGAAAAATCTAAATAAATAAGGAAAATCTTCTGTGAGAAAAAATATAATAAGAAAGTGAGAGATAGCAAATAAAATATAAAATAACATTAAAATATAAATATCCCCCCCACAGTTGTTTATTATTATTAGTTTTATTATTTTTCTCTATTCTCTGACTAATTAATTTATTATTTGTTTTACCGGTAACTTAACTTAATGCAATCCTATTTTGTACATATGATTTTAATTTTAAATCTATATCAATGTCTACTTTCTGTTGGATTTCATATTTTTGTTATCAATTGTGTTCATTGTTCTGCTCTCAGATACACTGTTAATGGTTACCTGTTTTGTATCTTGTTGTTAATAAAATAAAAAAAAATAATAAAATCATCAAGAAGAACCTGATAGCTCCTGCGATCTTGGAAAAAATCAAGTAGGATGTGAGTGACCAAATACAAACAATAACGAATACGGACATAAAGGAAACAGAAGTAGAGAAGGAACAGCAAGAACAAGAACTACAACCCAGAGTAGCCGAAGTGCAGACAAGATCGAAATATCCAAAACAGAAGAAGAGTGAAAGAGTTAGCAGAATGCGAGAGAATGGACCCCACAAAGACCTCCAAACTATACCAAAGCAGCAGAGACCCAACAGAATCCTTTGGCAAGTCACAAACCACCTCAATAAGCGAATAATACCGGATTAACTAAACAACAACAACGAACGCTAGACTCCAACCGCACAGCCATTTACTGTGTTGCTGTAGTAACACAGTAAATGGCTGCTTTATATGGTTCTGAGAGGGGTTAGTAAAATAAACAAAGGTAGAATTTTGACTGTTAATAGAAAAATTACAGAGCTTATTACAGAGCTTGTAGGCATAAATTCAAATTACAGGGAAGTGGTTTAGACTAGACTGTAGGAAGTTTTCTTTCAGCCAGTGAGTCATTGAATGAGCGAAAGGGAAACCAGAACATAACACAAAAAGCAAAGACAAGGAATCACCAGTCTGGGAAAGAAGACTAGAAGAAGAGATAACAGAGATAAGAAGGGAAAGAACAGATAAGAGCAAAAATAAGTCAACTGACCCAGTACCAACAGGATAACAGAAGTAAGAAGCTGATCAGAAAAGTGAAAGTCATCCCCAAGAAAGGAAAAAAATCACAAAAAAAAAAAAAAAAAAAAACCTATTATATTAGGGTCACCGGTAATTTCTTACATATCCCATATATGTATTATGTCTGTAAATTGTGCGTGTTCTCTGGTCGATTTGCCTGTTTTGCTGGACAAAAAACACCAAATTTCTGGGGAGACCTTGCTGTCTACGCCTGAGACACACTAACTCAGCCACGGAGTTAAAGATGGCCATTAAAGTTCCTCACGTTATCGACAGGAATCGAACCCGGGCCTTTTACACCCGGTGAGGGGTGAACGGTGACGATACCACTGTGCTATCGCGCAGACAGAAAAACGGGAAAAGAAGGTACTCCATGGCAGACACTACAATGACCTCCATCAAGACTACATATATGTAGTTATTATTATTATTACCATCCATAGGGTGCAAGGAAGCCTGAGGCTTATGCTGCACCAGCCAAAAAAAAAAAAATTTATCGCGAATTCCCCTGAGAGAGAGAGAGAGAGAGAGAGGAATCATCAAGAAAGAAGAATCATGATATCCAGCTCAGGACCCTGGGTATGCCAAGTCCATACTCACCAGATGTGAGCCCCTGAGTTTACATAGACTTCATGCTCGCCATCGAAGGCCGGGAAATCAACACTACCAGCTGGTAGAAAACTAAACAGAAAATTCATCGCTAAGGACCCCGTAAAAACAGAGGACACATTTCGACGATCCCTAGAGTCTTTTCCACCCCAGAATTAATCCTGCACATAAATGCCGGATGCAGTGTGATCATTCAGATGGATTACACTCACGGGCAGAGATAAAAAAAAAAAAAAAAAAAAAAAAGGTGGAGAGGATAATACATCAGAGGCCAGCGCAAAAAATATCAGCTCATCAAATAAAGTTTGCCGTGTTACAAGCACGAGCCTTAGGTCGTATTATTATTATTATTATTATTATTATTATTATTATTATTATTATCATCAGTTTATTCCCATAAGGAAACCACTCCGGGCCGGCAAAGTGCCAGGAGGGTACAAATTACATACCAGGGTGCGAGATACTACGGGCAGTGGGTTACATATACTGAACCCGTAGTCTCGTCCCCAAATATTATATACACATTTTATATTTAATACAGTATTTATACATTAATGATTGTGTACATACATTATACAAATCATATATTTACAATTCAGTATTTCCATATATATTTACACAACTGTTAGGGAAGGCATTTTGCAATAGCTTACCAAATTATTATTATTCTTAAAGTGGAAAGTTTCACTTTTACTCAATTATTTGGAAGTTGTCACTTTGCAGCCGATTCATATTTCAGTAAGTCTGTAAGAATTCTGGAAGATCTCTTTCTGGTATGTTGCATCCTCACAGAGTTTTCCGGCCTCTATGTGCAGAGAGTTAAATATTTTTGCTGTATTTGATGGGAAGAATCTTTGCAGGCTACTAAGATTGTTCAGGACTGGACGCAGTGGATAATTTACATCTCCGTAACGTCTAGCAGTGGCACGCGGTTTGACTAGAATATTATCCAGGACTGGAGCATCCACTCTGCCTGTGAGCATTTGTGCGAGAGTGTGTATGCTCCTGTTAATTGTCCACTGCATCTAGGATGTGATGTTAAGTTTTGAGTAGAGAATGGCCCTTGAGATAGTAAAAGGGTGGCCAGCAACTGTGTTAAGCCATCGCAAGAACCAGTACTCGATCCCATTCACTTATAACGTGAATCGAGAGCTGAGGACCAGATTTGAGTGGTGTACATTGCAATTGGAAGGACACACATTAAAATGTACTCGGTCGCTAGCTGAAGATCCCTAATTCCCACCAGTTCTTGTCTGGTAGCCCATAAAGCAGCGAATATTTTTGTAGAGACCTAGACTCACAGACCACAGTTCGTGTCATAATAAGGTAAAAGACGATCCCGCATAACAGACCAGACAATCCTCATCGACAAGAAGGAAATGACTACCTATTTGATCGACATAGCGGTGCCCAACACCAGAAAATATCAGGAAGCACTCAGCCCTAAGACAGGAAGTCAAATATGTGGCATAGGAAAAACGTAATAACCATCCCAACCATCGCATCAACCACCGAATGGAGCCAAAGAGCCTCCATAAGAACCTAGAAACAATAGGCCTCCCAGATAATACTTAAATGGAACTCCAGAAAGTCGCAATATTGAACACCTTCGGAATACCAAGACAGTTTCTCAACCAACAGTAACAATAATACTAGTAGTCGGACACAACCAACTATCCCATGCACTTGGTACCAGTACCCGTTACGGGGAGAGAAAAATCCCATTATTATATCTTATAATATTAATAATAATGAGCCATTTATTAAAGAACAAAACAGAATATGCAAGAATGCTAAGATATTAATTAGTCACCTTGTGTCCTCGTGGAGAGCACAGTTGATAGGATAACGACCTCCCCACATTGGGTGGTAAAGACCTAAGTTCCAGTTGAGGCAATGACGGGTGGACCGACTAAATCAGCCACGTTGTTGACAACGTGGCTGAGTTAGTCGGTCTCGGGAGAGGGTAGCATGATCTTTTTTCCTCCGGAAACTAGGTTTTTCGTCCAGCAAACAGAAAATCGAACTCAGAACACACAAAATTACAGACAATGTAAAAGGACAAATATGGCCTTAGTTACTCATAAAACCCTAAAACAGGTCACCTTGTTCTCACATACACATTCAAAACGTTCCCGCAATTTTACTATAAACGTTTATTGAGTGAACAGTTGGGCTTACTAATCTAGTCACCTTCAAAGTATCTTCATTTCTGCACCAGCACTTGCTGCATCGGTCTTCCAAGCTTTGGTCATTCTTTCTTTAAAATCGTGTTTTTTTTTTGTTTTTTTTTTTATCACACGCAGTGCCGCTTTAGCGTTTTCTTTAATATCATCCACTGCAGCGAAACAACTCGGAGGTCCCATTTTCCCCACTTACGGAACAGCAAAATGTCCGACGCTGCATGGTCGGTGGAGTAGGGAGGCTGCTGTATGACTGTTATGTTTTTTTTTTTCGAAGCCAACAACTGCTGAACTGCCATTACCGTGTGACTTGGTGTATTGTCATGGTGCAGTCCATCCATCCGTCCAATTTTGAGGTCATCTTCGCCTCACATTTTTACGCAAACGTGTCAAGACCTAAATGTAGTAGGCAGCAGTAATGCTTCTCCCTCTTGTCAAAAAATTCGTGGTGAACAAGACCCTCATCTTCAAAAAAGCAATCAGCATGACTTTTACGTTTGATTTTGTTCCACGAGACTTCTTGAGTTATGAAGACAATTTTGTATGTAATTCGGATGATTCCACTTTTGTCTCGTGGTAATAGGCGAACACCTAACTGTCATCCCCAGTGACAATTTTCTTCGGAAGCATAGATTTTTCGAACAAATTACATGCAATAGCCTTCCTGCAGTCCATTTAATCGTCCAACAGTAAGCGTAGAACAAACTTTGTACACACGTGACGCATCCCTAAATCCTGCGTCAGGATTGTGTGAATGAGCCCTACAGACAGTACAACTTCATCAGCAATCTCAACAACCATTCGCCTATCATTTCGCACGAGTTACTTCACTTACTTGATGTCGAAGCGAGTCCTCTGCGAGATTCATCTTCCAGTGTGTCTTGTCCGTTTTTAAACCGATTAAATCACCCGCAAACTGCTGTTTTCTTCAAAGCGTCATCTCCATAGATTTTCAGTTGATGCCTGCACCATCCTGTGCCCTTGTGGGTAGCACAGTTGGTAGAATCGCCTTCCTCCCCACGCCGGGAGGAAAAGACCTGAGTTTGAATCCCGTCGATGACGGGAGGAATTTTTATGGTTTTTTTTTTTTTTTTTCACAACGTGGCTGAGTTAGTCAGTCTCAGGCGAGGGTAGCATGGTTTTTCCTTCGGAAACTCGGGCAAACAGAAAATCTACTTCAGAACACACGCAATTTACAGACAATATAGACCGAGCAACATAGCCTTAGTCGCCAATGCTCCTAAAACCCAAAACAACACTTTTCCCAAGTTTAAAGAACAACTTGCATGCTGCTCATACTGCGACATTTCGCAATCAATCAGCTGTGACTCACGAGTAAAGGGGCCAAAGCCAGTTGCCACTTGGAATGCGTGCGCACCAAGGTCAACCTTGACGCCCCACGAAACCTTACGGCCGTAGTTGTTAGATTTGTTGATGCGTCAGCAAACGGCCGTAGTGCAAATCATTTAAATACCAGGATACGATTCCGGGAACTTTTTGAATCAGCATGTAATTCTGTATTTTAAATAATGTATAAATAAAAATAAATAAATGTACTACGCATTTATTTATTTTTATTTATACATTATTTAAAATACAGAAAAACATATTTTAATTATATTTATTCAAATTTTAACATTTAGGAATGTTAACGCTTGAGGATGATTACGATTTTATCATTAACAGAAAAAAATAAAAATAAAAAAAAAATGATTGCCTCACCAAATGCAACAGCCGCAATGCACAGCACAGTACAGCAGTTCAGGGATATTCGTTACTTGACAATGATACGGCTTTGTGCCCTCTTAGAGCTAAGCACGGGGTGTTACGATTGCTTTAAAACTTTCAGGAATGCGGGTCGAAGGGAGTGAATGTTTCTTATGCCATTAAAGAATTAAACTATGAAGACAAAAGGTCAAGAACGAGATCGCTGCGCACTTTGATCACAACAATTAAGTATTAAGATGGGGGCAGGGGGATGAGAGAACGAAGTGCGAGAATGGTATGTGTTGAAGTCGTGTTGTTGCAGCAGAACAAATAGTATGAAAACGTGAGGTACAGCCTTGTGTGAACTGATTGAATCCAAGTAAGGTAAAAATTTCTGATTAAAATCAAGGAAGGTATTGAGCAAAAAATGGATCCTTCCCACTTACAGGTGCCCGTAAGAGGAATGCGCATTAATTTCTGCTGGACGTTGTAAACTATGTTAGAATTATTTGAATACTTGTCAATAATTTTTCAATAACTGTCCATAAGTAGAACGTACTATACATTCTACCATTTCGTAAAAGTTATCTATAATCCACTTCCAGAGGGAGGAAGATATAATTAAGTTATACACACCACGTACATTGTGACGACTTAAAATTACAAGAAACACTTGTCATCATATATGATTTCAAAAATGAGTGATTTTCCAAGAGTTATTTATGTTTACGATACAATTTACTGCAATCATGACTTTATTATGTCATTCTCTAATTAAAAAAAAAAAATTGTTAGGATACTAGAAGCACCTTGTTTATCTTTCAGATGAAGTTATAGGGATTGTAATAATCACAAAATAATTACAATATGTTTTATTGACACCGATTACAATTTATTTTCATGTATTATATAATTGTAATCGGTGTCACTAAAACATATTGAAGGAAAGTTGCTACAAAACAGTGAGTGAATGAATGAATGAATGAAGAAATTCTAGCTCGATAAATGTGGTGCTGAACTGTAAATGGATTCTGGCTGACTAATGCAAGTGTTGTACAGCTCGTTTAGAAATCAGTGGCTGAATTAAAGACGCTGTCCAGAAGAATAACCGCCCACTATGAAACAAAATTTGACCATCGTGTGATAGGGGAGGGATTTTTGACGATGTTGTAGCTAAAAGTGGTGTTACGTGAACGCACACGACCGTTGTATGCCTATATCTCATATATGACAGACTCTTCGCCTCTGATTACGACCACAAATATAGCCCTAAGAATCACTACTAGTATTGGTATTGGAAAAATGTCTTCTTTAACAGCGAAGTTGATTCGCCAAGTAACTCGTTTGGAGAGGTGTGGTTTTAAGTTCCGGCTTATTCTGATTTATTATTTTATTTCTTTTTCCTATTGAAACCTTCCACAGCCAATTTTTATTCCATATCCTAAATTGAAACAGCGACAGCTCTGCAACCGTTGGTAATCGGACACATGTTTATATATAATTTTTTTTTTTTTTTTTTTTTTTTTCCAGTTTTCAGGTCCTGAATCGATCCTTAAAGTAAGACACGTTACGAAGTACCTCGTATAACGTCTATGTTAACAATAAGACTAGGAATAAAAAATATAAAAAAAGCAACAAGAACCGCGTGGCAGTAATGGTAACCTTTTTCTTGTTGTTAGGACAGTACTGAATTTTTCCTACGGCAAGAGTTTGGCTACTACCAATGTTAGTAATACTACAGACATTTCAAATCACAAAATTATATGTGAACTGTAGTAGTATAATTCTCTCTTTCATTCATTTCTGGAAGACAGCCCTGGTTGATATGAGTAACACCTACCTGCAGCGCCGACCGGGCTAGCCAGGTGGGTAAAGTGCCTGCCGGGCAACCCAAAGGTCGCGGGTTCGATTCCCGCCTCGGGCTTGGATCAAAGTACTGCAAAAACCTTGGGAGGTGCACTATGGCCACAGAAGCCGATGCGCCAACAACTACCAAACCAACCAAAAAACCTACCTGCAGCACGCCTCCCAATGTAAATAAATAAAAAGTATACAACCGATTTAAAACATCAGAAATAAAATTAAACATATACAGTTTAAATCCCCCCCCGAAATTAAAACTTGCTTTTCAACTTATAGGAACCTATGATTCATAATTACCCATTTTAGCATTAATTTAGGAGTAAGAGCACTAAGTGAGCTCCTCATTACCGATTCTATAAGAACGAACATTTATTTTATAAATATAAAATTGTTTCAATGTTTTCATTAAAAACGCACTGAAGTGGAAACACTGAGGGACTACTGATTCTGATAGTTTCTGGAACCGCCTCTATGTGGCATGCTGCAGGAAAAGGTTGTCCGCCCTTGACTACAAAAAAAAAAAAAAAAAAAACTGTCAAGGGAGGTTTCCACAGGCCAGATGAAAAAAAAAATTCTTGTAAGGTAAAAAATAATAATGTAATCTTGCGCGCAGTAGCAGCACTTGTTGCTATTGGTTTTAAGAGCATCGACGACTAAAGCCATTGTTCCTCCACGTATATATAGTCTGCAAATTGCGTCTGTTCTGAGGTCGAGTTTCTGTTTTGCCAGACGAAAACCCCGAGTTTTCAGGAGGAAAAAAAAGTTAGTCTGAGTTAGAGTGGCTGAGTTAGTCGGTCTCGCCTGAGACCGACTAACTCAGCCACGTTGTGAAAAAGATCCATTAGAATTTCTCCCGTCATCGACGGTACTCGAACCCAGGTCTTTTCCACCCGGTGTGGAGAGGACGGCGATCCTAACTGTGCTACACACGAAGGCAGCGGTACTTGGCTAATATGAACTATGAAATATTGTTGAATTAAAAACTCTCTGAAAGAGCTTGAAATTCAAAACAAAAATAGCCGTCATTTATTTTTGGAATTAGTAGATCAGGTTTCGAACTGCGCTCTTTCTCTCTCTCTTCTTCTTCTTTCTTTATAAACATACAAAAGTTAATACTTTGTTTTTTTTTATTAAAAAAAAAAAAAAGTATTTAGGGCAAAGTATATTCTTATACGTGTACATCAGCGTCAGAAGAAATTCAGACCTTTCATCTCAGACAAAAAGTTCTTCATTATATAAAGCTTAAGCAATACAATTCTGCCAGGGCAAAGAAAACCATCAGCTAGCACAAGGCTTTCTCGCCACAGTGAAGAAGGTTGCAATAACTGTTCGCTACTTTCCAGATGATCAGCCAGCATAATACTAACATGATTCCACCCAAATACTTGCGTATACACTGTTTAAACGCTGGGATTGGTAAAAAGACGTGATGCGCAGTGATGGGAAATACCCGGACGTGCGAAAGAGAATTATTAGTACAGAACTGTTGACAGTCTTCATTTGATGGCAATTCCACTTCCACAGAATGCCAAATTAAGACTTCAATTAGAAACAAAGGCTGATGAAATATAATAAAATATAGTTTTTAAATTAAATTAAATTAAATTAAAATTCCGTAAAAGCGTAAATTGGCAGTTTGTCCCAAGAATTTTAGTACTACATATAAAAAATGATGGATAATAAAACAAGCTTGTGTTCATCTTTTCCCTATTTAAAAAAAAAAATAATAATAATTACTCAACGTGTAAAGGTGTAAGTGTCCATCCAATAAAAAAATTTCACAAAACATGACAAAAAATAAATAAAATATACAATGTTATTTTGTAATCGGTGTCCCTAAAACACTACACTGACGTACACATCCGTTATTAAGATGACAGATTTCTGTACATAGCCAACTACATAAGTAGTTATAAATTGGCATCATTAAGTATATCTCATATTATGAATACCTTCACAACGAATTGCCATGGTATTGCATTACTTCGAATAAGTAACGCTCACCACAGGAGAACACTACTGTTACTTATTCTCAGCGGATACCATCACCCATACGGCACCGTTTCAGAGCTTATTGGCTCCTCGTCAGTGGGTGGGCAGGCACCCTGGTGTTGCAATGATGACAACCCAGTTGTGAAGAATAAATCCACAATATGAGAGATGCCTGATGGTGTAGAGTAATTTAGATTGCGGTATAGTTTAGGGCTAAAGCCTCAGGTTACATAAATAGTTTAACAAATGTACAGGTTAGTGCATTTGCATCATTTCTGTACTCTAAATTACTCCACACCATCAGGCATCTCTCATATTGTGAATTTATACTTCGCAACTGGGTTGTCATCATTGCAACATTAGGGTACCTGTCCACCCACTGATGAGGAGCCAATAAGCTCTGAAACGAGCCGTATGGGTGATGGTATCTGCTGAGAATAAATAACAAGTCTTCTCCTGTGGTGAAGCGTTATTCGAGGTAGTGCAATACCATGGCAACTTGTTGTGAAGGTATTCACAATATGAGATATACTTAATGATGCCGATTTATAACTACTTATGTAGTTGGCTATGTACAGAAATGATGCAAATGCACTAACTTGTACATTAGTTAAACTATTTACGTAACCTTAGGCTTTAGTCCTATATCGTAATATGAAAAACTTAACTAGAATACCAGTTGGAATAGCCATTGTAATAGAATAGAAGAAAAGAATGAAAATAATAATATCTGAATACATATGTATTTAGTAATTATTGAAATTACAAACATAAGTTTCATTATTCTTATTTTATAGGCTTAATTAAGTCTATTTATATTTAATGAAACAAGCTTAATTTCCTCGTTCAAATCCTGACCAATCAGTCACTTCACTTCCAGAAAACGGACCGTGCTACACATACATTGAATTGTAGATATATTCGAAAACAGCAGACATTAGTAACAAATAAATGAATGATTTATACAGAAGTACATGCATGTTCTCCTGGCCAGTACGGCCAGGAGAACATACCGAAATCGGCTTTTTATTTTCCATATTTTTATTATAATGCTTTATTTTATTTTACCGTGATTACTGGGCGGGAAAAAAAAGGGGGGGGGGAACTTTTAAAATCGGTAACATCAACCACAATAAATTTTTTTCTGGAACCAACTAAACAGTTAATATTAAAATAAAAAATAACAATAATAAAATACTAGGAAAAAAAAGTTTAGGTTACAAGATAAAGGTTTCAAGGTAGTTTCAAGAAAATTTTTATTATTATTATTATTATACATAACTATTGACCATAAAATCATGCTTTACCAGGAAACAAGGAATTATAATAAACAACAATTAACTATGAACTTAAATTTCGTACAAATTGTCTCATAATCCATTCAAAAGGACAGCTGCGATTTAATAATCTAATTAATTAGCAACTTTCGTATAATCTACGTTGAGATTGGCCAAGTGTAATAAGCAATTTTCATTATTGTTTTTTTTTTTTCCCCCTATATTTTAGTGATACCAAACAGTACATGAAAAATTACTCTTGCTAGGTAATTGCTTATTAATTGTATAGAATACTGTATAAGCAACCCTAATCAGTCTCATCGAGAGCCAGCCCGAGTCCCGGCTGATCCACCTTTTCTCTCCAATTCCTCTTTTTTCTTTATAATTTAGGTCAGTGGTCCGAACACGGAGTAGCTTACCACCCGTCTTTACTCAACCTCAACGCCTCCTGTGACCTTAATTAATATGTAACACGCGCCTCTTCTGGTAAACTGCTGTATGGAGGTATCGATACTGAATCTGAAAACAAAATCTGCAGCCACAGTCAATCCATTGCAGGATAGAGGCCTCCTCAACAAACCATGTAAAGGAAATCGACCATAATCTGCCAAGCTGGTCCAGTGCGGGTTGGCAGATCGACCGTGTTTAGCAGTCACGGGCTTGAATTCCGGTCTACTCAAAGAGCGTGTGCTATTGTACTCCCGCTCCTAACCACTCGGTATATAAATAATAATTGTTATTTATTTATTATTTTTTTTTTTTTCGATCAACTATTAATCTTCAAAACATTCCCGTTCTTAGAACTTTCTTTGAATACAGTTTTGGAAACTAGTGCGTATAAATGCTCTCTCGATTAATCCTATTATTAACATTCGACTTATATTAGAAAATAATAGCTATTACGTTTCACTATGAAGGCAAGACAAGTGACACGTAAACCTATTCTCTAAGTTCAAAAGATTATTTTACTAGACACTTGACTATTTTAGAGTACTATATTTATCGTTCAAAATGGAGATTTAACAGGCCATTCCATTGCAAACAGCCAATATTCAGAGAACTCCAATGGACCAGATTAAAGCAACGAGCCATTAAGTTTAGTATTAATCCAATCTAGTATTAATAGCAACGATCCACTCTTGTCTGTATTATCCGTTAGCTCATCTAAATAACTGACAGTACACTTTTTAATGAGAACTTTCTTGTCAGTCAGCCACTCTTAACAGATCTTAAAAATAAAATAAAAACACTCCAAAATGTTTTATAAACTTTCTGATAATGTGAAAAGTAACAAACCGTCCATAAAACAAATACGTATTGGATGCTTTTGGCCAGATACCTGTTTTAATAATCAACAGTATGTACTCGGAACTCTTTTACCTCCCAGGCAACTTAATGTATCATATGACAGACTACACCCAAGTACCGACTTCCGGTCAAAAGTCTAAACACGACACTCCAGTCTTTACGCTCATGACTTTCCGGGCCTACACCCTTAACGACTCAACCACTGGCCTCGGGGTGAGAGAAGCAACAATAAAATAAACGTTGCCTTGGCAACGCAGCTTCCGTTATACTACATCTGGATTGTTAAAGAGGGAAGGTCCATTCGTTACGCAAGCTGTTAATCCAGGTCCAGATAACATTACATTAAACTCTGCGATTATTATTAGTACAACTACTAATAATAATAAGAGGAAATGTCGATGGCGTACAGCGATCATTTCATTAAGTTTTCAACCAGATGGGTTTCGATACAGCACCTAATATTTTCAACAGAAGAACAACTCGCATGTAAAATGTCTTCTAAAGCAAAGGATGTCACACTTGAAAAATATTTAAACCTTAAAATGGGGTAAAACTTAGGGAAACTAATAAGAACGGACTTACCACCAAACTACGGCGACAATCAAGACCGAGACAATGCCGCGACGATCGGTTACCAGCCTTCAGCACGTGTGAAGCGCCGTCATCGCTGAAGTGCCAGTGAAAAGTAGCGTCAGTTCCCAAGGCTAGTGAAGCTTGTAGTGGCGCCGTCTGGCCTGTGAACACGACGAGCGCTGGTTCTAGAGTATCATGTCCAACAGAAAGGCTGCTAGGGATACAGGTGGGCGTGGAAACGGAGTCTGGGGGTTGAAGGGTAATCTGCAGGCCAGTAGGGATTGGAGGCTCGGATGTCAATCGTTCCGTCATACATGTTCGGCTGGCTCCGGTGGAGAAGGTCACACCTGGGTAAAGAGAAGTAAAGTCAACACTGAAGTTGTGGAGGTGTTAGGATGTGGGTGTGGTTAGTCGTGCTGGCTGCAATGTAGTGCTACGAACATGGGCAGCCGGTGATAAGAGAGAGTTGCAATTCGTTAGTTATGTGTGGACGAAAGCGCTTCGGGTATCTTTAGACTAATAAGATTTCAAAAACTTCTCTAAAATTGCTTCCTCTATCCCCATGCTAAGGACAGTTTATAGTTAATGGAGAACTTATTTTAACAAGAAAATAGTGCATAGTGTAAATAGGCAGCAAAATAATAATAATCATTCACTAAGTACGTATTAGTTCAATTTTTTTTATTTGTAAACATTTTCAGATAAAAAAATGGCATTATAATAATAATAATACAATATTTATTAGTTCAATAATTCGTGTGTGGAATTATGATAGTACAGATGGGAAATATTTTAAGTTAGAAATCGCAAACATGGTGGTTCGATTTACTGATTCAAAGAAAGTTTCAGTAAATTAATATCGTGACAACATACATCACTAAAAATCACTACAACTGCGTGAAATCCAGGACCCTGTTGAAGAATTACTATTCTAAATTCTTCAGCCCATGTATGGCAACTCTGTTCGCTTGACCATTCAAATCGAAATGAACCTTAGGAGAATTCTGATTGCTTCAAAGATATTTTCAGGGTAAGGAAATCTGTTTTCATAATCCGCAGATTTTAAGTCTGAACAATTTTATACGAAAACAACTTAAAATCCTAATGCAAGCTTCTCCTGTCATTTGTTACTCTCACAACTTTCATATGGATTTTTAAGGCTTCGATGCATTGCAGGAAATTGCTGAAATTGGCTCATACTGTAGTGGGCGCTGGATGCACACCGATGCCCACAAACCCCTGATCTGGGTTGTTTCATATTCTTTTTACCTGAACGTACGTAGTTCAACAGCATCTAAAACCATCACAAGCGTTTAGCACATTTTACATGCACGTTCCTTTATTTAAACTTCGGCTACTTATTTCGGACATGTTTACATACTACTTTAAGCATTTTACAGATGAAAAAAATATCTTTTTTATCAATAAAAAAGTTATAGTACAAAACGTAACTGCATATGTAAACCTCGCGATCCCTTGCACTGATATTGCAACGCAGCAAAACAGAACTCACAAATAAGAGAAATTGATTGGTAACATTTAAAAATTATTGTAAATTAAATCAACTAAACAAATTAATATTTAACAAATTCATTCTATTTTTCACAAAAAACCTTGCATCTATTTTTCACAACAAATCCAACTTTGAACTAAGTGAGAGGATTGTATAACTGTCTCAGTTAGTTCAGTTTTACTGACAGTAATTCAGAATATACAGTATATTCTGTACGTCCGTAAATATCCTGAAAGAGCTAAAAGATGATGTCTGACAATGACAACAGCAGGAATTGAATTTTAATAATTGCAAAAAGACTACTTTTCTTTTTATCATTTCTTCTAGAGAAGCTTAAACGATGGTGTCTGACATTGATCCTGATATCAACACATATTAAAGTTAAATAGCTGCATCAAACCACTTTTTTATTATCATTTCTGTTCTATCAAATCTGCTCTATGGCCAACGTGCAGGGCCATCTGATTCCTGCGTCCCCAGCATTCATAGTATACAGTATGTGCAACAGAAATGCACTAACAGGACAACGGTTGATACTGCAGGACAGCTTCACTAGACACGAAGCAATTTGAACAAAATGCGACTTTCTCTCCCAACCCCCAATATCCTAAGTTGATGGTGGCCATTCTGACCACCTACGGTAAGACATCTGACCGCCTACTGAAGTTAAGCGTATGAATAAAACACTAGGTTATCAACTTGCGTCATGACACTTCCTCTTGCCATGGTGGACTACACATTCGTCAGCCGCAGCGCGAAACAAATACTGAGAATTCATATGTATTAGTTATGTGGCTTGATTCTAAAAAGGACCAATGTTAATTTGTATTCATACTGTAACTATAATATGATTAAGCTATTATTCTTGTGGTAAATTTCTTATGATAAAACAGCCAATGTCTAGCTCTCGTAGTAACGGGAAAAGAGCTGGTCGTTTTTGGCGTTAAGCTCTAGCCAAAGATTTATATTTACTAAATGTGTGTATGTTTTACATAGTGTCATTCCACAACAAATACATATTAAGAACCGCCCTGCATATAAATGAACAAAAGCCCTTGTTTAGAATAAGTTAATATTGGTTTAATTTGAAGAGTGACCTTGTAGGTAGAGGACTAATATTTCTGAATGTGCCCTTCACGACAGTAAAGTGGTTTCACTACATTATTCATTTTGATTAGTCTGAGTTCGAATAATAACGGACTCAGAATTCTTAAAAGTCGTTTCAACTAGGAGATGGAAACCGCACTCCCTCCGAATGAGATCAGCGCATGGTGTAGGGAACCCCGTAATTTCGACCACGCTTTTAGCTCGCACCGATGCGCCGGAAAATCACCAAAAACAGTGGTCATCACAGACCTACAATAACACACGCATTTGAGGGTATTATTGTATATAAATCGCCACATAACCACAAAATACGGCTAATGTAATATTAATGTCAACTATCTAGTCGCAAACTCTGATCTATGGGGTCGTACTGGAGTATAAGTAGCACATTTATAACTGTACTACAAAATTCTATTTGTTGTGGAGTGTGGATTGGGAGAGAAAAATATGATAGGGATGCTATCACAGCTAGTCAGCCTTAGAATACACCAAAAGAATGACTGGTGTCTCCAGCTTCAAGCAACTAGACTCAAAGAGCCTACAGAGGATGGGATGATTCAGTAGAACACTATACAGTAGAATTCTTCGACAAGCCGCACATATTAAGGCCTATGTGACGACAAGGCCATCATAAATACAGTTATTCATCCAAAAGTATCCACTCGTGACAAGTCCATTCCAGGATTCCCCTGCTTTCCATCTCTGAGTTCTAAGGTGGTCATGCAAGGATTAAGGAACGTTAACAGTTTAATAATTATTATTTTAACGGTCCCAGATCGTAACCCAAATCGTATGTGGGTATTGTCACTGTAAAAATTCATACGCAGATATGCATGTGGTAAACACTGAAAAACCCATGAATAACTCACGGAGGGTCTATTCCCTCCGCCTTATCGGTTACCTATAACCTCAACTGAAGAGGACTTTAGAAATTCCTCCAGTCACCGACGGAACTCGAACCCAAATTTCTCCAAACGAGTGACAAGCGTAAAACCACTACACTGTCACGGAGGCCATCAGAAACAGTTTGGTCGAAGAAAAAAACTAACATGACTCCTGTGTGGCTCTGTCGGTTGCATCAGCCGACAATAACCCACCTGGTCCTCAAATCCATTAACCAAACATTTCTGAGCAGACATTTCTGACCAGACAAAGTGCAATTCACATTATCGGTATCTCCGTAACTTCATATGTATCATTAACTTTAGTATATGCCCTTTCAAATGTATTCAACTATAAGTTCAAAGTACATGTAACTTTATTCTGTAAACCAGATATTCCACATTATGTTACCACCTTAGCATATAGTTAACCTACATAGTTAACCTTATGTTATCACCTTGGCATATAGTTAACCTACATAGTTAACCTTATGTTATCACCTTGGCATATAGTTAACCTACATAGTTAATCTTATGTTACCACGCCGGCCGGGCTGGCCGAGTGGGTAAAGTACCTGCCCGGCAACCCAAAGGTCGCAGGTTCGATTCTCGCCTCGGGCTTGGATCAAAGTACTGCAAAAACCTTGGGAGGTGCAATATGGCCACAGAAGCCGATGCGCCAACAACTACCAAATCAAAAAAAAAAAAAAAATTATGTTACCACCTTGGCATACAGTTAACCTTATGTTACCACCTTGGCATACAGTTAACCTTATGTTACCACCTTGGCATATAGTTAACCAAACCTGTTGTTTGTTATTTTGGTTTTTAGGAGCATTAGTAACTAAGGCCATATTGCTCCGGGGATATGCGGTGGTCATTCCCTGACCTTTCCGCATCCTCCATATTTGGTGGTCACGGGCTCGAACCGCGGTCTAATCAAGAAGCGAGTGCTACTCACTGCTGCTCCTGCCCACGGAGGCACCCACCTATTATTTAAATTCACAATATAATATCTGTGTAAATGCACCATAGGGTGCTGGTGCCCTACTGAGAATAAACAACACTAGTCTCTTCTGCTAGAGAAGCATTATTTATTCGGCGCCTCCGTAGCCAGGTGGGCAGGAGCAGCAGTGCGTAACACACGCTTCTTGATTAGACCGGGGTTCGAGCCCGTGACTACCAAATATGGAGGATGCGGAAAGGTCAAGGAATGACCACCGCATATCCCCGGAGCAATATGGTCTTAGTTGCTAATGCTCCTAAAAACCGAATAACAACAACATTATTTATTCGAAGTAGTGCAATTCCGGATATCTTGTTGTGAAGGTAGCCGCAATATGAGATATGATAAAATCATGCCGTTACACTACTTATGTAGTTAAATTTATGGGTAAACGATGGTGTATTTACACCGATATTATATAATTAATTTCACCCATAACATATTACGCCTTGTGCATTTAGTCTTCAAAATATTAAATTCACAATATATATCAACCTGGGAACAATTCATAGCGTCAAAGGTAAGAACATTACCTGATTTATTTGTTGAATATAACCGTCGCTTTATGCTATAATATAATCGTTGCTTTATGCTATACCGATGGCTACATTACATGGCAGCAACCAATTTTATCCTTAGGAATGCAGTGATGACTAGTTTTTGTCATAATATGTCCACGAGCCGAAAAGATAGAACATGAACATTGTAGTCTCACGGGCTCTATTCAGTGAATCTCTGAACTAAGCACCTTTTATAGATAAACACTTTTAAAGAAAATAAAGTAGAAAATTGCTGTTGTAATAGGTTTTAGGCGCATCAGAAACTAAGGCCATATTGCTGCATATATACTGTCTGTAAATTGTGTGTGTGCTATGGTCGATTTCGTTTGCTGGACGAAAAACTCGAGTTTCCGGGAGAAAAAACCATGCTACCTCCGCTGAGACTGATTAACTTGTAAAAAAGGCCTATAAAAAATTCTCGCGTCATCGACGGGACTCGAACTCAGGTCGTTTCCACCCGGCGTGGGGGTGCCACAATTCTACCAACTGTGTTACCACGAGAGCAAATAGAAAGTAAAAAGAAGAATGAAATATTGTATTACATCAAAATCGCTCATAACAACGGAGATCATCTTTTCATGAAGAAAACGATGCAAAGTACACAAAGATAAACTTGTATACTTGCAATGACACGCTCTCGAACTTTCAAGGGTTGATGACGATTAATAGACATAAAAATACTGCACCGAAAACAATGAAATTTCGATACTGAAAATCAAATAATTGCTGTCCAAGCAGCACACATCGTCATCAGCCACTCGTTTGGAGCAGTCTGAGTCCGATTCCGTTGCCGACTAGAAGAACTGCTAGTCTTTTTTCAATCGAGCTTGTAGTTATCCTCTCTCAGGCAGAGAGAGTAGGGTTCTTCGTGATTTATTACTGGTTACTTTTTCCCGCACCACTTTTAAATTGATCTGCGACAAAATAATCAATACAGAAATGACAATCAAGGGAAGTATCTATGTCGCTAAATAATAATTTCAATTATTCGCGCAGCAACAATCAACCTGCAATCCGAAAGTCAGCAAGCGAAAGCACTCACAAACTTTGTAGTTTCATGGTACTTTTCAGGAATTTGTTCCTGAACTTTTCAGGAATTTGTTCCTGAAAAGTACCGCGACCGGCAAGACTTAAAAAAATCCAGAAAACTTCATTCATCTATTTATTTATTCATTAATTATTTATTTATTTGTTGGTTCATTTTACCACGTCCTCTCAGAGCCTTGCACGCCTCATCATGTCCCCCCACCCCACCTCTAAGATGCTTGGTCGCCAAGCTTCTGTAGCCCCATATTTGAAGTCTTTCTTCAAACGGGTGTGATTTTCCAGATCTCACCAAGCGGTTGCCCACCTTTGGATCCTTCAAGAAGCTCGATGTCATTTTTTATTTTTAAAGTACGATCTTCATGCGCGTGGACACTGTATTACAAGTGCAGTCTTATTGCCTTATCCAGCGGGATTATGACCTACCTATCTCTACAAGAAAATGTTCTATAAATCATCGATAGCACATCATGGGCTTTTCTTGCAGCCAGTGTACACTGAAACAGAGAAATATATATCCGACCGTATTGCAACTCCAAATCCCTTTCTTAAGAAACCAAAATACCTTATACCAACTGTATAAGCTATTCCCTAACTGTAATATCTTCCATTTTGCGCAGTAAAACACAGTTGTCACTTTTCTGGACAGCCTTGACGCCCATCCATCCAAGTCGCGCTGACCATTAACCTCTCTCTCGTTATTATTATGTCGCCTATAGTTATTCAATCATTCAGTCTGTGATGATGGTATCTTAGAAATGAGTAGATCGGTTGGACCAGTTCCACCGCAGAACACGTTGATAGCCTAGTTATACAAAACCGTATCGAAATCATCGAGAGTGGTCAGGAGCGCGAGTGCAGTAGCAGCACACGCTCTTTGAGTGGACCGGGATTCAAGCCCGTGACTTCTAAATACGATTAACAATTGTATTGATTGATTTATTGTAAACTCCACTGACCTGGTGGTCGTGCCGGAGTATAAGCAGAGGGCACAATATTACGTTTGGGGGTGACGGTGGCTAAAACCAGTAATAAACCTTTCTGGCCCTGTTTAGCTGTTCCAGAATACAAAAAAAAAAAAAAAAAAAAAAAAAAATTCATTTAGTTTTTAACTGCATTAAAAAAACCAAAAAAAAAACCTACATTTTCTGGAGAAGGTGACGTTGAGATTACTTATTTAATGTACATTTTGAATAGGCAATACTGTAGTTGTTATTAGCTCTAGTTATTGCTGCTGTAGGGGTTTTAGGCGCATCAGTTACTATGACCATATTGCGCCGTATATATTACTTATGTCTGTAAATTTCTTATGTTTTGTGGTCAATTTGACTGTTTTCTAGAAGAAAAACCCGAGTTTCCTGGAGGAAAAAATCATGCTGTCCTTGCCTGAGATTGACTAACTCAGCCACGTTGTGAAAAAGGCCCATAAAATTTCTCCTGTCACTGACCGGTTTCGAACTAGGGTCTTTTCCATTTGGTGCAGAGAGGATAGTGCTTATATGAACTGTCCTATCATCGATAGCACATCATGGGCTTTTCTTGCAGCTAGTCTACACTGAACAGATAAATATATATTCGACATTATTGCAACTCCAAATCCCTTTCTTAAGGTCTTAAGAAATGGATTAGGAGAATGCTATCTCCAAATCCCTGCCCTCTCGTTTCACCGCGAGGATATTAGCTCTGGTGGCAGAGAAAAGCAATTTGAATCTGTAGCCTTCATTAAGGTGAATATTCCAACTTCAAAGACTTTAGATGTCCCTTACTGCTGTACAAAGCAGCAATATTAACAGCAAGGCTGGAATCTATACTGAACAGGCCAATCCAAAAATAAAAATTTTAAAAAATAATAAATAATATATATACACACACACACACACGCACGCACGCACACACTCAGTGATCACTGAATTATGACCACCTACCTAATACCTCGCAGGTTCTCCTTTTGCCCTCAATACAGCAGCTATCCGACGTGGCATTGGTTCAACAAGATGTCGGAAGCGTTCGGGAGTTATGGCCAACCAAGCTGTGTGTAATGCAGTCGGCAATGCAGGTATGGAGGTGATTAGTGTATCCAGACGCCTAATATGCCTTTCCATAGTGTCCCACAAGTGCTCTATGGGACTGATATCGGGGAGAATTCGGAGGCCAAATGATATGCTGGAAGTCAGAACGGTGTCCCTCAAATCATTCTTGCACAAAAGTGCCCGATGGCTCAGTGCATTGTCATCTTGGAAGACACCATTGCCATTCGAGAAAAAGTGTAACATAGCTAGGTGTACACAGTCAGCAAGCAGTTGACGATAGAGGAGACCACTGATGCGTTGTTCCACATGCATCAGGGGTCCAAGTTCCTGCCAGTGAAACATGCCCCACACCATACAACCGCCTCCGCCGGCATGCACGTTTGATGCCATGCATGATGGATCAAGAGCCTCATGTTGTTGACGCCAAATCCCTACATGACCATCCACGATATGGAGTAAATAACGTGACTTATCCGACCGGCACACCTTCTTCCAGTCTTCTAACGTTCAACTGGCATGCTCTTTGCACCAGGCGAGTCTTTTACGCCGATGAACCTGGTTAGGAGAGAATGCCGTAGAGTTCGTCTGCTGATATAGTGCGAGCGTGCGAAACATGGTCATGGCAGATATTGTTCCGGGTTGGCCCATGTTGTATTGGGTAGTCAACTCTTCAACAGTGCTGCACCTGTTCGCCTGTAAGAGTCGACGGACCCAGCGCTCACCTTAAACATCGAACTTTCGCTGACCTTTGCAGTTTTGTCGTCGGTTCATTGTTTGACAATTTTGACGCCAGTCCTGGTACATTTTAACTACGGCGGCTCTCTAACACCTCACCAGTTCAACCGTTTAGGAGTAAAGTAGCAAGCATTTGCTTTCACCCCTTATACACAGCCTACCAGCTAGAAGGGTGTACAAAAATGCAAGAATTACATTTACAATATTTACACAAGTGCGTATATTTACAATATTATTTACACAATTCAATTATTGACAAGATTATAGTTGAAGTAAGCTGTGCGCTTCAGAGAGGCTCTTCACTCTGTACTGCTTGCTTTCGGAGTATTTCACAGGGTCTATTGCCAATGAATTGAAAAGGTTGACTGCGTTGTTTGGGAAGAAATTCTTCAGACAGCACAGGTTGGACAGTATAGAGTGTAACGGTAGGTAGGGGCTGCCATTACTTCGTCCAGCACGTAGAGTTGACATAACTCCATGAAAACTGGGGGGCGTCAATCACACCAGTTAGCATCTGAGACAGCAGAAGAATATTCCTGGATGCAACGTGAACTCTCCAGGGAGTGATATTTAAGTTGGTATATAAAACAGCCCTGGAGATGGTGAATGCGTTGCCCGTGACCTGTTCATCATTCGAATTACCCAGTACTCGACTGCCAGGAATCTGTTTATGTACGACGTCGGGCCAGAAGACCAGATTGGCGATGCATATAGTGCGATGGTTATAGGCACCGCTGGACGCATCCTCTGACTACATCGACGTTCAGTAACCCCGTCAGCTCCTGTCGAATTTCTCACATCGCACGAGAAAGTCTTCGATATCATTGCGGAAAAATGGTTCTGAAAAGTGAGGCCCTCGTCCCAAGTCATGCCGAGGTCGGTTTGAGACTTCACTTTCCTTATCTGTAATCCGTTGTGATAGGCTGTGATGTCATTTTTGATTCTCTTTTTTGTAAAGGGAATTTTTTCTTAATTTTATTATTAAGCTTAAACGGTGTAGTTAAGATTTTTTCCAATTAATTTCATTCTGCGGTTTGTCAAAAGCCCTTTGAAAATGTATCCAGAAAAAGGAAATGTTAACACCGCGCGTTTAATGAACAGCGGGATAATAAATATTTTGTATTTATATTACTCTAGCAAGGAAAAGGATTGTGATTGATTTGCAAACAGTGGCTGTATTAAAAATATACATCATGCGTTTTGATTAACTTACGAAGAAAGCAGTATAAAGTTAAACCAACCCTTTCCTTATATGGCCCGCGGAGTCTCGCAAAATCATCAGTGCAGTCTCCGACTGAAGAGATTGCACCACTGCGCTATACAATAGAGATGTCCTCCCACTGACTTAAAAGGTAATCCCAGAATGTATTTATTCATACTTCTACTCTAATGTGAATCGACTATTTATTTTATTTTTTGGTACAATGGATGCGCATTTCGGTACAACAAAATAAAAACAAGCGATAAGAAAAGAAACCAGATGGCAATCTAAAACATTTCTTAAAAGAAATGTTTTAGATTGCCAACTAAAACATTTCTTTTAAAATCCTTAAGATCAGTCTACTTTGCACATCAAGAGTGCAGATAAAAGCAGAATACGTTTGCGCCTGTGATATTTCAGCACTTTCAAAGACTACTTTATTCATGAGTGAAGGTTGCAGTTAGAGATAACGTTTATAGATGATTTTCTGCTATTCTAGTTAAATAAGAGCAAAACAAACTAAAAAAAGGAAAACAAATAACGGAACAGAAAATCGGGTATTGTTATCAAGAAAGGCAAGCACTTCACATACAATTCACTTCATGCAAATGGTCTCGTTTTTTTCTACTAACATTAATGATCACTTAAAAGTCACACTGATCTTGCTACACAGGATTTATCTGAAGTAGTTGCAGAGAAAATAACCAAAAGTAAAGTAAAAAACCAGTTGCCGGATGGTCTCAATATTGTTCTTTGTTTGTCTACGCCCACAGAGATGTACTGCATGAGACTAATGTTCGAGATACTAGATTATACCCTCTGATAAGGAGCTGTGACCCACAGTGACGTGGTTCCGTTTCCGGAAAAGGACAATGGCCTGCAACCGATGTCATATTTTTCCAGATTTGCTTAAATATATCATAGAGAAATCAGATCCATTAAATGCATATTTCAAGCTGAAAAGAAAGCAATAATATATATATATATATATATATATATATATATATATATATATAACCCGCAGATCTGCTAACCCACACTGGACCAGCGTGGCATATTATGGTCCATTCCCTCAACATGCCTGTTAAGGAGGCCTCCAGTGGATTGACACTGGCTGCAAGTTTATTTATATATACAATAAATTCCCATTATAGCGCTCTTCCGCTTTTAACCTTTTCCTTCTGGTCACAAGGTCCATCTTATGAAGTACCGTAACCTTTTTCAACGGCTGCAGCAGTTCCGTTTCAAATGCTTGTGTGAAGATTTTTAACATTCATATTAACTATTTCTTCATAAACAATTCAATTTAAAAAGATGAAAACTCAACGTTATCAACAAAAATGCTGAAGAAATGTGAAAAACTGTTCCAAAAAAAAAGAGATTACACTTGTAATGCTTTCTCAATTATAGTGCACTTTGGGGCTAGTCCCCACGAAATCGCTATAATGGGAGTTTACTGTATACGTGTACATAAATATATGTATTCTACTACTTATTCATTGTGTATAGAAAACTTTGCCATAACGTCACAGGAAAATGTCTAGCAATTCTGATGAATAAAGGCGAAGACAAGTAGATATTTTCGGATAGAAACAGGCAACTCCTGTCTTGGGGCACCCTAAGAGCCTACACTGTTGAAATAAACAGCCAACACAAATTTAAAAGTAAGCAAATAAAGAATATAAAGCTTGTAATTGAGATTTCCAGGAGCCTAACTTCCCGTCCGCACTAGTAACAGCATGGAAATTACAGTTATATTGATAAGGAAAATGGTTGTGTGTGGTAATGCAAGCTGAAGCTGAGTAGGGCGAGACCGTAGTAAATAAAATAAGAAACGTTTGTGATAGAAGTATAAATAACCACTCCGAGTTAGAATTTCTGTAATCATTATGAATCTTTAAGATATAAGGTGATAACACGTAAAAAGCATTGCTAAGTAGTTTACAGTCTTATGTGCGGCCTTTTACAGAGAATAATAGTCGCATATAAGTTTCCGTCTGGGTCAGAAAATGTCCCAGAAATTGTCTAAGGGTGAGGGACACACACACAGGCAGAAGGTATGTTGTACTATGCATTATATAAATTCGAAATTTCTTAATTTATATTATATTTTATATAATCCTAAATTCTATTATTTCTCATATAACCTCAAAACTTATTTTCCCATACTGCATATTGATCATTACAGAAACAAAGACCCCCTTATCGTTGCTTTTACTTATAATGTGGGGGGTTGACTCCTGAAGAAGTCAGTCAAATTGTAGGTATACAGCGATAAGTTTTTGTATATTATCCTTTGTGTATATAGCAAACAGAGAGAGACTTTTAAGGAAGAGAGGGGTTCAAAATTATATATTGTTCTATGTATTTATATTTAAAAATGGTTAATGTATTAAGAGTTCCACCTGCCCCCCCTATGAAAGGGAGTATCACCAAATAGAAGAAACTGTGTTGAATTTTAATATATGTTCTGCATTCAGTTGCTAGAGGTGCACATATAGGTACAGTGTAGCGTGAAAAAAAAAAAAAAAAAGTACAGTATGTGAAATCTAAATCGGCGTAACTGGCTGTAGAAAAACCCGCTGTGCTGATTTAGATTTCGATTCTAATGAGAATGATTTGATTGAAATTTCTCTTATATTAATCAGAGAAGGGTTAATCGGGATGACTGTTCTGTCACTTGCAAGCCATTTATGAAGGATATCGTCTGAGAAAAGCGATCATTTACAAGTTTCTCAAACAATAATGCAGACCTGCCACAAACTGAATAAGCACATCACTCTATTAATTATATGATGTCACTGTCGTGAAGCTGAGGTAGAACGAGAAGGTCGCGTGTAACGCTTTGTGTGACAGTAATTCTTGTGAATGTCAGTAATGGTTCTGTATCATAATAAACGACCATTCGCATTATCAAAAGATGCAGTATGAGTTGTGTCCAAAAAGCTATCACACGACCAGAAAAATATGTCCACGGGTCTCTGATCACGACCAATACAATAGATTTATGCAGGATATGAATTATGGTGCCAGCAGCAAATTATATGAGTTGTGGTTGAGACGTCGGAGACGTTTCATGGTATGGTCAAAAATTGCATACTCACAAATTTATTTGATGGCAGAAACATTTAAGAATCTAAATATATATACGCCTGGGACCCTGTTACATATTTTAGAGACTCTAACAGCCCAAGGTAGCCTTCTGAGGCATTAGCCTCTGAGCCTAATAAATTCAAACTTGCGTTAGTGTATCCTGTCAGTAAATTTTGTGCATTATATAGTCAGTTTGTTCTGGATGAAAAATCCAAGTTCCAGAGGATAAAAAACAAAGCTGGGAAAACCCGTATTCGAGACCGACTAACTCGACCATAGTGTACAAAAAGCCAATAAAGGTTCCTCCGGTCTCTGCGGGAATATTTTTCAACTTGGTCGGTGATGGGAGTCAAGGTCAGGTCAATTCCTCATAGTATTAGAGTAGCGAGGCCTTGGCCTTTGCCCACGTGAGTAGTCCACTGTGGCAGCCTAATAGACACGGTACATCGGCCTCTACCACTCGTTTGAAGATGTCTGGATTCGATTTCAGACGATAACTGTAGGAATTTTTTAAAGTCCTTTTCTTTCGACTAGTTAGCCGACAATCTTGCAGAGGGAGAGAATTTTCCTCGCAAGTCGAGTTTTTCAGACAGCACAATTTGCAGCTCGGTCTGTGAACGCGCACTTGTACAGACAAATCTACAAACGAATATGAGCAATAAGCTCCGGTGCTGTTAAAACAATATTTCCATCCCCTCACGTGAGCAAAGGCCAAGGTTACGGGCATGCTGATACAGACATGTTGAGGTAGCGGTGGTTCAAAGAAAAGTTGCCTAAATCTCTGGCCGAGAAGACCATTTCTTTTTAAAATTTTGATATAAACACTTAAACCTAAAAATATTTCATGTAACAAAGTAAAATACAGTATGCACAATTTCTGTGTTTTATTTTTGAACAACATTTAATAAAGGACGATTCAAAATTATGCAAAAGCATTTTCTGTACATCTTTGATATCATGATTAATTCGTATAAAAAATGTTTGTTTTACACGTATTAAGAATTAAAATATTTAAATTCCAAGAGTGGTATTTTCAGTTATATTTTATCAAATAAAAAAAAATTAAAGTACCATATGGAAATTTGAACCCTTGTCAGTAAAACGAAAGTCACACCTGCTACTCCATGTCGCATGGAAGTAACTGCTAAAATGCTATTACTACCATGCAGCTCCTATCCTATAATTTCCACTTTCTTTGCAGTGTTTTAAGCTAAGAAATTTGACTATGTTTTTGTAATTCGCTATATCTTTGCAAATACCTATAAAATGTATATTTAATATACATTATATGCATTATACATTGTATACATTAATATACATTGTTGTTCGCCGCGGCCTTTGAACCTTTCCTCGCAAGGTATACTGATTTCCCATCATATGCAGATGACACCTGATAAATCAGCGAGTCGCCGTCCTGATTAACAGTCTTCTAGCCTATCTACTGCAAACAGGTCTGCAGCTAAACATATCTAAATCAGCCCAAATCACATTTACAAAAAAGAGAATCAAAATTGATATCAAAGCCTATCACAACGTAGTGCAGATAAGGAAAGTAAGTCTCACACCGACCTCAGCTTGACTCGGGACGAAGGCCTCACTTTTCAGAACCATTTTTCGAACAGAAAATCGAAGACTTTCTCGGCGATGTGGGCAATTCGACAAGAGCTGACGGAGTTACCCAACTTCGATGTAGTCGGCGGATACGTCCAGCGGTGCCTACAACCTATCGCACTATATGCATCGCCAATCTGGTCTTCTGGCCCGACGTCGTACATAAACAGATTCCTGGCAGTCGAGTACTGGGTAATTCGATGGATGAACAGGGTCACGGGCAACGCATTCACCATCTCCAGGGCTGTGTTATATACCAACCTAAAGATCACTCCCTGGAGAGTTCACATAGCACCCAGGAATATTCTTCTGCTGTCTCAGATGCTAACTGGTTTGATTGACACCCCCCACAGTTTTCATGGAGTTATCTCAACACCACGTGTTGGCCGCAATAATGACAACCCCTACTTACCGTTGCATTGTACACTGCCCAACCTGTGCTGTCTGAAGAACTTCTTTCCGAACAACGCAGTCAACCTTTTCAATTCATTGGCAATAGACCCTGTGAAATACTCTGAAGGCAAACAGTACAGAGTAAAGAGCCTCTCTGAAGCACACAGCTTGCTTGAACTATAGAAGTATAAAGAAGCTTGAACTAGAAAGAAGCTAGAAGCTTGAACTAGAAAGAAGCTAGAAACTTGAACTTTAGAAATAGGATGGAATGGTCAAAATATAAAATTTCTGTTGGACATCTACTTTTATTTGATACTGTGAATAATTACTCTTCTAATGTTGTCGATAATTGCATTCTTTAAATAATACTGTAAATGATTTGAACTGTTGTAAATAATTTCACTTTTGTAATTACTGTAAACATGTTTTGTAAATAATGTATTGTAAAAATTGCTATTCCTGCATTTTTGTACACCCTTGTAGCCGATCGGCTGTGTAAAAGGGGTGAAAGCAATCACTTGCGATAAAAATAAACGGATTTAATAATAATATGATTAAATTACAAATTTAACGTAGATATCCTAACTAAGAATCATAATTTTGCCAACGCTAGTATAATATAAGGATACTATAGCAGGAAGGGGGTGGAAGGACAACAGGCAACTCATGGTACCCATTAGGCTTTCTCCTCCATAGCGTTAGTACCGAATGAGAAGCCAAGTGGCCTAGAGCTGCCCGTGTTTCCCTCTAGTTTAATAATTCAAAGGTGTAAAGATTTAAAAGCTTAACAGAATCAAACTTTATTATGTATTTGTTTCTTTGTTTTTAAATTTATGCTGAGGAAACGAAGCCCATGAAGTATCAATCTATATCCAGTCTATAAATTACGCGTATTCAAGATAAAGGCTGGGATCAAACATGAGTTTATAAATTTGAATTTAACAAAATGGTTGAAGTATTCTCAAAAAAATGCTAAAAAATACACCTGCGGTGCAAGAGAAGGTCGGATACACTTTGGTGTAGATTAAGAACTCTTTTGAAGATTCTCATTCGAAGTATCGAGTGTAATAAACGGTAATGAACGAAATCGAAAAGAACCTCGGCATCCTTTCATGTGTACGTGCATCTCGTGTGGCCACTTGCTCTGTGTCAACGCTATTCACGATTGCGAGACCATTAAACTGAACAGCTTAATGGGCTCAATTTCTTTGTTGTCAGTCATAAAAAAAAAAAAAGGAATCTGGGGATAAAACGTGGGGGGAATCATAAAAATGACTGCCAAAGCCTTTCATCTTATGCACTAAATAGGAAAATTCCAGAACCCAGCAGCAGCAGCCATAAAATTAAACTGGTGTTTGTAAATACAGTATATCTTATTAGCTTACCATATGAACTTAGGAAGCACGAGATAAACTTCTCCGCTTTCTAACAATGACGCCATCATTGTAGATTCATCAAGATTCATTTTTAAAGTGCTTCGAAGAGTGAATATCTTCCTCATTAAGTTCTTTTGCGTACTTTTCAGATTAATAATGAATAAGTTGTGAGATAACCTTCCCATTTTTTCATGCAAAGCAAATAATAAATCAGAATTTTCGTAAATAGTTCTCAAACTGCCTTTCCGTGGTAACACTAAGTTGCTGCAACAAGCAACTTAGAGTTACGTCACTGAGTTGAGGTGCTGAGTTAGACAAGTGGTGTTGTCATTTCCTTGGCTCTACCCTTCAAGTTTCAGACATGAACTGTCAACAATGGAAAACTGCGGTAAAGAATAGCCAACAGTTTTCCCTCGACGACTCCAGTAATTTTACTTTTAAGTGAATTTATTAATATATTATTTTGTCTCTTGGTTTAGGACGTGCTACTGCAAAGGAAAGCAATCGCTGAAGAATAGGAGGGAAATTCATGAAAAGTTTGATCTCGAATTTGTTTATATTAAATAGATTCTGAACTTAAGGGGAGAAGGGGTCAAGTTCTTTATTTATTATATATTGTCCTATTTGAAAATAATGCGCACCATGCCTCTCAAAATTTGTATTTTTTCACATATTTTGTGTTTTAATCGATGATAAAAACACATGTTTTTAGTATCGATTACATCAGTGCAATCTCCATCAAGCGTGGCACAAATTTCTGTGATATCATGTTTCCCTGGATACCTTTATCACTTTTAGAGCTAATGTCATTGATAATCGAATGAGCAATCCAGTCAAATCTTCAATGAAATCGCCGTCATGAGTGTTTGTTTCGTCTACTAATTTGCCTACTTGCAGTGAACCTGTCCGAGGTGCTTTCTTTCAAAAGCGCCTCCGTAGCCAGGTGGGAAGGAGCAGCAGTGCGTAGCACACGCTTCTTGATTAAACCGGGGTTTGAGCCCGTCACCACCAAATACGGAGGATGCGGAAAGGTCAGGGAATGACCACCGCATATCCCCGGAGCAATATGGCCTTAGTTGCTAATGCACCTAAAAACCAAATAACAAACAAGCTTTCTTTCAAGAAGCTGAATATTTACCCAAAATTTATTAAAAATCTCGTTTTATATTTGAATTTCTTATTTCTGTTTCTTCTTTCATGGATATTAACAGCTGCGACCAAACACTACAGTCGTAAGGATCCGTGAAAGAAGAAAACCAAACAACTTCAATAAATTTTATATAAATAGACTTGTATAAGTTCAGATTCATTTGAATCACTGACAATATACAACGAGGACTATGTTAAATATGATTTAGCATTGCAAGAAGAAGTAACTATAAAATAGACGAGAATCTCTTGGAGGACTTTTTTTTTTTTTTTTTTTTTTTTGGTAGTTGTTGGTGCATCGGCTTCTGTGGCCATAATGCACCTCCCAAGGTTTTTGCAGTACTTTTGATCCAAGCCCGAGGCGGGATTCGAACCCGCGACCTTTGGGTTGCCAGGCAGGCACTTTACCCACCTGGCTATCCCGGTCGGCCTTCTTGGAGGACTAATTTGAATTTGGGAGAAATCTTGAGCTTTAGAATACTAAATGAAAACTTATGAAAAATAAGAGACCTACTTTCATTGACATAGAATACGCATTTGATAATATTAACTGGAATGTGATGGCAACAATTCTAAAAAATATATATAAAATTAGGGCCTATTTTTTTTACCAGATGTGTCCTTTCTTCTATGTATTCAAAATAGCCAATAAAGAAATTGAGAACGAAAATGGATGGTGGCATAAAACGTAATGGGAACTAATAAATATGCTGCTATTTACAAATGCTATAGTAGCTACAGCCGATAGTGAAAAGTTTGTGCAGAGAGTTCTGAGGGAAATAAATTCAATTTTAAAAATAAATACAATCTGAAAATAAACATGAATAAAGTAAAGATGATGAAGTGTAACAAGAAGTGACAGAGAGTTTTTTTGTTTTTTTTAGGAGCATTAGCAACTAAGGTCATATTGCTCCGGGGATATGCGGTGGTCATTCCCTGACCTTTCCGCATCCTCCATATTTGGTGGCTCATGGCTCGAACGCCGGTCTAATCAAGAAGCGTGTGCTACGCACTGCTGCTCCTGCCCACCTGGCTATGGAGGCGCCGTGACAGAGAGTAAATATTGTAATAGAGAACAGGAAGATGTAACAAGTAGTCCTCTAAGTACAGTGAAACTTCTCCTAACGGACACCTCTCGTTAACGGACATCTCTCTACAACGGACATTTTCAAATTCCCCAACTCACCTCCATTGGTTTTAACGTGTTTGCAGCTTCTGTCTAGCGGACATTCTCCGTAACGGACGCGGACAGGCAATCTGCACTGTTTCGTTTAGATTAGCACTTAATTTGACCTCCCCATAACGGACAGCAGGCGAGCTCACCGCCCTTTTTCTAGGAACTTTTCTTCCACGTATTGCCTCAATCGTGTGTTTATTTTCTATTTCCGATTCTCTAAATTTTATCAAGGTTTACGTCGTGGTTCTAAACCCTTTTTCAAGAATTTTAAGGCACGTGTAACACTTCTGATGACGTTTTACACGTGCGATATGGTCGGCCTTTCGTCTTTTCAGTTTCAGTTTTGTTCAGTGTCGTGTGAAGTGCACAATATCTTCTCGTAAACATTTAACTTTAAAAGATAAAGTCGAACTCATTAATGCGTATGATCTGCAAAAAAATAGTGTTCGCACTCTCGCTGCAAAATTCAAAATCGGGAAGACGCAGGTAAGCGACATCCTAAAGAAAAAAAAAATGAACTGCTCAAACAATTTTGGCAACACGGAAATGATCAGGTTCAAAAATCATTCCCGAAAACTGTTGGACTTCAAATTGACAATGTTACGTATGAGTGGTTTTGTCGCGAATGTGCTAAAAAAAAATTCCCATTAATGGGCCTATTATTAGGGAAAAGGCTTTGGAGGTTGCGAAATCTATGGGAATAAATGAGTTCAAAGCTTCTGTGGGATGATTAGACAAGTTCAAAACTCGGCATAAAATTTCTTGGAAAACCGTAAGTGGTGAAGGTGGATCTGTTGATACTGGGGTTGTAACAGAGTAGACCGTCAAATTGGAAGATTTATGTCGTGATTTTGAAGCTAAGGATATTCACAACTGTGACGAAACAGGGTTGTTTTTTAAAGCTCTTCCTGAAAAAACAATGAGTCTAAAAAACGAAAAGTGCCAGGGCGGAAAAATTTCTAAGGAACGCTTGACTATACTATTGTGTACAAATATGCTGGGAGACTTTGAACAACCTCTTGTTATAGGAAAACCACAAAATCCTTGTTGTTTCAAGGGCATAAAGTTGAATCTTTTGAATGTTGACTGGAAGTCTAATAAAAATGCGTGGATGACACGAGATATCATGAGCGAATGGATAAGTCACTTTAACCAAAACACGATTCGTCAAAACAGAAAAATTATTCTTTTCATGGATAATGCTGCATCTCACCCGCACATTGAACTGTCCAACATTCAAATCGTTTTTCTGCCACCAAACACATCTGCAGAGTGTCAGCCCTTGGATCAAGGGATAATAAAAAATTTTAAACTTCACTACAGAAAACGTGTTTTAAGACATCTCATTGCAAACATGAACGATGTAACATGTGCGAGTGACCTTGCAAAGAAACTCAGCATCCTAGATGCGATTCAATGGATTTCCTCTTCAGTAAACGCAATTAGAAAACAAACTGTCGTGAACTGTTTTGTAAAGTCTGGCTTCTCAAACGCAAAAATTGAAGTTGTGAACAGCAATGTGGAGCACCAAGAAGAACAAGAACTTCAACATCTATTGATAATGTACGATACTTCCGCTACAAGTGACCCTGGCTACAAAGATATAGACTCGAACCTCACTGCAGAAGATGGTGCTCTAGATATCAACGACATTATCATCGATATTTTTCAAGAAGTTCCTCATGAGGATGAAGAAATGGAAGGAGGTCATTCTGTCGAAGAACATATTAACGACGAACCACCGATGAAAATAGAAGAAACGCTCATACAAATCAATCGTTTAAAAATGCTTTTCGCCGCTGAAGAAGATACTGAAGGACTTTCGATGGTTTCTTCACTCCAAACAAATGTTAAAAACAAAATCAGCCGGAAGAAGGTGCAGAAGAAAATAAGTGATTACTGTATGTATTTTTCTTAAGATAAAGTCATAATATGCATAGCACAATTGTATGTATATTATTTACAAGAATATTGTGCAAAATCCGTATATAATTTAATTTAATTTTACATTAAACGTTTAACGATTTTTCTTTCTTTCTTTTTTTTTTTCTCCCTCAGACTTCTTGTTAGCGGACACTTCTCTCTAACGGACACATTTTCGTTCCCCATGGCTGTCCGTTAAAGGGAAGTTTCACTGTACCTGGGAACAATATAACGGCAGATGGGGGGAAAAACAGAGAAAAATTATTAACAAAATAAACCAAGCAAAACAAGCGTTTCTTTGGAGGGGGGAAAAACAGCTCTTAACATCTAAAGACACAAGTCTACAAACAAGAAATAAATTTATAAAGAGCTATGTATGGAGCACAGCATTATATGGATGTGAAGGCTGCAGGATCGTAGAATAGAGAAGAGAAGCATGGTTAAAACCAAAACTGGAGGCATTTGAGATGTGGTACTACAAAAGGCAACTGAAGATCCCATGGGTTAATAAAGTTAAAAACAAGGAAATACAAATCGGGCCAACAAAAAAAAAAAAAAAAAAAAGGACCTTATGGAATACAACAATGAAAATAAGAGATGGGTTACTTGGGCAGATATTGGGCCATGAGAGTCTGTTGAGTACGATCATGGAGGGATGATTTAAGGCAAGAAGAAGCAAAGGCTCTCATCTATAAAGCAGATCCTAAATGATGCCAACCTAAATGATGCATTCTGAAATGAAGAGGCTGGCAGGAAGAAAGAGTAATTGGAGGATAGCAACAGATAAATCTCCATATTGAAATATGAGACAGAAACTGATAATGGCAAATGATGCAAGGAAGCAAGCTTATACAGCATCAGCTTAAAAAAAATGTCCACATCATCTCTATCTCTTCAAATAATTTTTCTTATACTTCCTTAAATCTATTCAAACTATCCATTTCCACAACACCGAACGGAAATTGGTCCGACAAGCAATTACTCTCTGGTTGAAAGCAGATTTTCCCACATCTCCACTGCGTGTATCCTACAACCATCCTTTTTCGATTTAAATTTATGTTTCCTTATGTGCGCCGTCAGAGATTTTTCAGTTATGGGGAGAGCAATACCTCGAAGTTCATGCATTATAAATGATTATTTCAAAGTTTGCAGTACTTTTAATTGTTATGCTGGCCAATTATGAATTATGGGTCATGCTGTACATGGAGGACATAAGATTTCACGGATGAGCAGCGAGGAATTTCTTGAAGCTGACGAAGTGAGCAGTGTTTCTCAACCCTTTATAAACAGATTGAGAACACTGGTCTAAAACGAGAGACTAGCGTTCGGAAATTTCCAGTCTCTATGCTACAGAAGAAAACAGCAAGTGTTGCAAGCGGAATACCCATCTTTGTGATAATATTAAAAGTGCAAATATGCCACTGTTCCATGAATTGCAACCTTAAATCTCAAAAGGAAGAAAATAATGTTGAATTGCATACGTCTTAAGGAACGACACGTTATTTTCTTCTCTGATGCTTAAAAGTAAGTGCTTCTGGTACCATCCGCCTTATCCGCTAACGAAATACGGAAGGTCATGAGAAGTCAGCGAGAATGAGACTAATGAGGTATGCAGTTACACAGCAGGAAGGCCATTCCCAGGACACACCTAAAGTAAAAGCAGCAATTATACTATTACGCTGAACAATCAGGTTGTTTGTTTTAAAAAGTAACTAAGTACAACGTGTGGAGAATTAGTGTTTTGCTGCACATTAATCAAGTACTAATAGCCGGAACAACTTCTTTTATATACAGAATTTCTTTTGACAGCATTTCCGTGTATTAAATCAGAGATGTGTTTTTAGATTATGCGATAATGACTCTGTCTTTAAAAATATAATGAGATAGTCGTTTTGTTGTAGTAAAAGTAGATTATTATGCTACATAATTAATCCAATATTCGCCTTAATTTATACACCCCCCCCATAATCATACTAACTATTTCGACACGATCGGAGAGTGACGTATTGCTAAAGCCCAAATAATCCTAATAGCTCAGGGCTTCCCAAAGTGTGGAGCAGCAAACTTAGTTGTTGAGGGGGGGGGCTGTTGTTTTCATGAAACATCTTTTTAACGAAATATGGACAAATCACCCCACAAATCCAGGTTTTTTTTTTTTTTTTTTTTATGAAAACCTATAGTACTTAGTACCGTGCATGGGTTGAAGGAGAAGTATGGGGGGGAGGGGGATGCCGGAAACTTTGCTCTAGAGACTAAACATGGGTTTCACCACTTCAAGCCTCCAATAAGCAAAGTGGTGGTATTTCACCGGTTGATGAAAGTCATCTACCACCTGGGAAACGAAACGTATTTTATTTCGATCTTTGTGACCAAATGTATTAATTTATAAAAGTATGTATACTCATCGTTAATGTTAAATCTGTTTATTTTCACTTGTGGGAGATGGAATTTTATGAAATATTTTAAGGGAAACGCAAAGTACAAAAGATTGGGAACCTCTGACCTAACCAAAGTACCGATGGGTAAGGTTTTAAGTACTGCCAGATGGGTAAGATTTTAAGTATTGTACGTGGATGTATTTTTTCCCATTAACAAGAATACTAGACTTATAACTATAGTACTAACTTTTAACACTCGCCACACGCATTCTCAAATATCTTTCAATAAAGTCAAATTTTCAAAAATATTTTATTACTAAAAGGTATGAGTAATATAAAGCTCCAATTTAAAGTTCTATGGTCAGTTTATTCAATCCATAAATTCCCTTCCCACTGAAGTCTTTTTAAATATTTATATCTCACATTTATTTAAATTTTTCTGTGAAAAGAATCAAGGAATACTTTAGAGAAGGGGGAGAAAAAAAAGAAGAAAACTCCTATGACCGAAATTTGATTACCTATATACTCTTTTATTCATTACAATACTGGTTCAACTGTTATTTATTATACTTATGGTACCCTCATGTACAGTGTGAGTTAGCCATTTACTCAATTACGCAATTTGGTATTTAAAAATTATATTAAATTCAGGTTAATATCGTGAATTCGATTCCTAACGTTTTGAATGATTTCTTGACCAAGTCGTCAGGAGCGCGAGTGCGGTAGCACACGCTCTTTGAGTGGACCGGGGTTCGAGCCCGTGACTGCTAAATACAATTAACAATTTGTATTGATTGATTTATTGTAAACTCTACTGACCTGGTGGTCGTGCCGGAGTATAAACAAGAACATATACCTTTGTTGTCGCAAAACTCGAGTTCAATATCCTGAAGAAACCTATGTTCAAGAACGTTATGAATAATGTCTAATAGATAGATAGACTAGAGCTGTTGCGAAGAATTTTATAAATCAATCGTTCTTACCCCCCCCCCCCCCCCCCCGTTTTAAATCACACGTTGCGAGAAACATAATATGCGAAATTGCTGGGCAGACTAGTGTGATGAACTTTTATTGGTTTAATTGACGACACGAAATACAATGACCCGGCGTCCGTAACGATTCGTTAGCAGTTGCAATGCTGAAAATCCATTAAGAAAGTGGAAAAGTCAACATCACTAAAGCAACGCTGTAGGTTGCAAAAACCACCATATGAAAAGGCTGCGCATCATTTAAATTTTTCGAAGTCGGCGCTTAACGACGATCCGCCTCATTTCCGTGCCGAATATATTTTGTCTGAAACAAAAGGCGGGAGATTTCTGGAGCGTGATGGACTCGGCTTAGCACTGAACCAGTTCTTCATGACGGGCTTTGTGCTACCGAATAAAGGAAGCAGAAATAAGTTCAGCGTCGACCAAAATGTGAAAGGCGTGTTTACAAAATAAAGGAACCAAGACACACAAGAAACGATGAGACAAAAAAAAAGAAAAAAAAAAAAGTAAATAAGCAATAAAGTTTTGGGAAGCTGATTTATTCTGGATAACCATCCGGCATCTCTACAGGTTCTTCCCCAATCCTTTTTAGACAACTGAGTTTTATAATGAATTGTCTGAAAAGGACACCAACAATATCTTTATTAATAACCCTCTCTACCTAACCCGAGATGTAAATTATTTCAGTTTAGAAACGAAAGAAAAATGAATTATTAAATTAGTTACTTCCCCCCTTCCCAATTCTATGCATAAAAATCATCGGCAATAACTGTGCCATTTGGAGATGACCCAGCACTTTCCCAACCTTTATTTCTCAGTTCCGTTGAGTGTACAAATTTTGAAAGAAAAGTATACAAATACGATTTGGCTCAGAGGAAGCTTTTTCTACTACTATTCTTTTCTCCTACTATTCTTGTCATCTTACAAGGACTTCATCATTATAAGATAAAATAAATTATGAACTGTGTATGATAACTGTTGTTCAGTGAACTAAACAGCATTTATTTACAATTAACATTTTTTATTGTTTTATTTTTAGTATTAAAATGACATAATGATGCAAGAAGCGAACTTATTCTACATCTACCAAAAAAAAAAACACCTCTCTCATATTATTCCCATTGTTAGAAAGTGTCGATTCAATCCTCCTTTAAATTTTCCAAACACGCCGCCTCGGCCACCTTGCAGGCAACTTATTCCAATGTTCCGTAACACTCGGCCCGAAGGTAAACTTCATAATATTTAGCCTGCTATTTCTCTTCAAGTATCCCATTCATTTTGCTAATCCCATGATGATCTTATATAATTTCAATCGAATCCCCTTTAAACGTCTAGTTGTTAATCTCTGTAGAGATTAACATAATTTAGTGGCTCTTCTTTACACCTTCTCTAGGAGTTCTAAGAGTATATCCCCCCCACCCCACCTTTAGATGCGGCCTCTAAACATGGATACAATATTCCAAGTGTAGCCTCGCCATAGTCTTATAAAGAGAGATATACTGAACACCATCTCCCTACTTCAGGGGTCGGAACCTTTTTGAGTGAAGAGCCATTTTTGATATAATTAAAAAAAAGAGAGAGAATCAGAAGAGCCGCACTTCAGCACAAGCCGGGGAGAGAGGGGTGGGGGAGTTTTTTTTTAAAGAAATGGAATAGAGTGGGAAAGTGTTCTATTAAAAAAATATATTTTTAGAAATATTATTTATTAATAATATTTCTAATTAATGTGACTTTCGCTGCTGAACTTCTTGAGCGAGTTCTTTCAACATCAGGGAAGTATGCTGTAATTTTCATCTTTAAACAAGCTGAGAGACTCGCATTGCTCAGACGGTTTCTTGATTTATTTTTAATATAGTTCATGTTCGAAAATATTTGCCCGAAGAAATTCGTCGAACCAAAAAGTGAGAGAAGTCCAAATGCAAATATTTTCAAATTTCTATACGTGTCCGGTAAGCTACACCACGCATCGAACACAATTTGGTCTTGCTTTTCAACTCATCTATCGGCATCCATTTATGTAGAATTGCAAGGGCAGCCGTTTGCCTCTCCAAATCCTCAATTTCAATTTTAAGGCATTTTAGTCTTGCACTCCATATGTCCTTGATCTTTAAGTCCTCTAACTCCATTCAAACTTTGCTTCATGTGGGCTAAAAGTTAAAGAGCCACAGTTACATGCTCAAAGAGCCGCAGGTTGCAGACCGCTGCCCTACTTGAAAAATTCCGATAAATCTAGACAGAACGCCAAGTTCCCCTCTTGCTGACTAGTTACACTGCATGTTTTTCAAAGACAATGCATATATTTTTTAAAGACACTTCATGTCTTTCTGCATAATAAGTCCTACGTTTTCATCTTTCAGATTCTTCAACATTCTTTAATTCCTCTCCACCTATTCTATGAAATACTCTTAAATGTATTTCTCCAAGTGCAATACTTTGCATTTCGTAACATTAAACTGTAGCTTCCAATTTTTCAGACCATGCAGTCGGTCCAGATTCTTTTAAAGCAGCATAACCGGGTTCTGATCGTTAGTTATCCACCCTCCTAACCTTTAAATTGCCAGCTTCCCTTGAATTCCCTCACTCATCAGTATCAATTGCATGTATGTATGTATTTGTCTAGGGCGGCACCTGGAACGGTAGTTCATCTCCGCCTCGTTTCACTTTTAAAATACAGGATTCTGCCGAAATGGCCAGAAATGAACTGGCTGTTTGACTACCCGGAATCATCAGGTTGGAAATGCGCCACCACCACGGGAAGATAGACCAGGGGCTACCAACCGGCGGCAACAGAAGAGAGGGAAGCAAAAGGTCCAACAAAGTTCGAGCCAAAGACTAGCCAAAAGTAGTAAAAAAAAAAAAAAAAAAGTATCTTATACAACTATACAAAAATGAAATACTGTACACAAGATTAACCTCAACAGATTGAGATAGACACAAATGATACTTTGAGGTTTCAAAGTAAACGATGCAAGTAATCTCGTTAAATTTTACAAATTAACATAAATATAAATATTAAAAAATAAAAAAATTAAAGTTTATATACAAGGTCAAGGATCAATCAGGAAGATAAGAAACAAGAGAGGTCTGAGCACTGATCCCTGATGAGGAAATTTTCTTCAGTCCACTCGAAGAATACCCATTTATCGCCATCCTCTACATCTCCTGTTCTTCAATCAATTCTTATCATGAGCAGATAAGTGAATAAGTTGGGACACTTATGACAGTAGCATAATAGTGTAGCTCGTAGTTTATAGTGAATTTTTTTAATATATACTTTTAATATGAATTATTTTTTCGTTGATACTAAGAACTTACAAATAATAATTAGAAATTAAAGTTTAAAATTCAATAACGGAGTTAATCGAATTTGCCGGTTTCAGTAGTGGAACGGCATATTTACCTTACTGTAGTAGTAAGGTAAATATGCAGTTCTGAGCCCTCGCAGTTAGCACAGTTGATATAAGTTATATCAACTGTGCTAACTGCGATATAAACACCGTCCTCCCCAAATGGAGTGGAAAAGATCTGAGGTTGAAAACAGTCTCTGTCATGAGGAATTTTAATGGGCCTTTTTCACAACGTGCCAGAGTTAGTTGTCTCAAACAACGGTAGCATGGTTCCCCAAGAACTTGGGTTTTTAGTACAACAAACAAGCATATCACAGAACACAAGCAACTTAAAAACATAACAGTACGGCACAATGGTCCAAGTCGCCAATGTGCCTAAAACCCAACAACAACAACGCCGTTCTGAAACCGAAAAGCAGTGAATTTACAATCTTACAACTTGGCGCCTCCGTAGCCAGGTGGGAAGGAGCAGCAGTGCGTAGCATACGCTTCTTGATTAGACCGGGGTTCGAGCCCGTCACCACCAAATACGGAGGATGCGGAAAGGTCAAGGAATGACCACCGCATATCCCGGAGCAATATGGCCTTAGTTGCTAATGCTCCTAAAAACCAAAATAACAAACATAACAACAACAATCTTACAGCATGAAAATGTATTGTTATTGCTATTGTGTGCTAAACACAAATGCAAATACGGCCAAAGCGTGAACATATTGTGCCTGTCGGTCTGTTTGCTGGAAGAAAAATCCAAGTTTCCGGGAGATAAAAGCAACCCTAGCTCGAGGGTGACTAATTCGGCCAAGGCGAATAAAACCCATAAACATTCCCCAGGCCTTGGCGAGATTCGAACTCAAGCCGCCTTCAGGGCGTGAAAGAACCGTGATCATAACCTCTGTGCTGGTAACAGGCCATGAATATTCCTAACTTTCGCAAAACAAGTTTGTTTATGGGTTGGCCTTTACAATAAAATGAATATACAGTAATGCAAAAGAGACAAACATTCTTCACTTCGTCGAAGTTACAAAATCTCAGCAAGTCCTGTTTTCATTGCAACAACACAACACCATGGTAACCACAAAACAGAAGCAAGGTTCTGGAGCCTCTAACACTAATCAGCCAGACTCGCTTTAATTAAGAGTTGTCGGAGCAAAGCAAAGCGCCTGTGGGTATTGCTAAGTCCTTGGCGCCTTGAGAGACTCGAAACCTTGACGCCAAGTTTTAGGCTTCACTGAACGCGCGCGCGCACACACACGAACACCGACAATGTACACTAAAAGAAAATTAAAAAAGCAACAAATAAGAATTAGATGATTGCTAAAAAAAACAAGTAATATGGAGTAACCATTGGCAGAATATGTAAAAAAAAAATACCAACAATATGGATAATTCTTAAAAGCTAAAAATATGCAGATTATTTTGAATTTACATTAAGCAACACCCGTCTCAGATAAATTCAATAACCAAAGGGAAGAAGAAGAAGAAGAAGAAGAAGAAGAAGAAGAAAGTCAGCCGAAACTAGATACAATTACCTAGCACCCATCCGTCTTTACTCAAACCTGGGGAATTACTGAAACAAGCAATAGACAGTCAGATTGGGACGAGGTTTATTCGTGTTTCCCCCCCCCCTTTTATTCGAACAAACGCGTCTTTTATCTCGTAAAAACAAGAACCCGACAACAGAATAAGCGCAATTTACAACTGACGCCCCATGACCTTATCTGCCTTGGTGCTTATACTAATCAACTACGTAATGTCTTCCCCAACTATACCAAACAAGACTAGTTTGATCATTTGTATCGATAGCAAGAAACGTTAAATAATTATCTCAGTGTTATTTCCTATAAATAGTCACTTGCTCTTCCGGATTTTCGGTATTTCTCTTCTTTTTCAGGCTTACATATTGAACTGCATTACGGTGACTGTCAATGACCTTAAAAAGATTTCTTACTCCTTTACGATTAAACTTTTCCCATACCTATGCAAGTTATTGCCTCTTAATTATAGGAATTAAAACAAAAAAAATGGCAGTCATACATCATAATTTTTGCTAAATACCGCATCACTGATCATTTTAAACATTCATTAATGCCTACCTACAGTATTACTGTTCTTCTTTCGAAAATGCTGTATTTATTACGCCGGGTGAATATCGGAACGTTTCATCCAACTGTGCGTTGGTCATATAAGCATACAGCAAGATGATGTGAAGTAATCCGTGAAGGTAGCAGGATCGCTGTCAATTTAAGAACCCTATTACTAGCATCGATGAAGAAAAAGATTACTAAGAAATAGTTTGACTTTATAGCCTATATCAAGCCAGTTTTACGAGGCGCCAAAAGTTTCTTCAAAATTTTCTTCAGGGAGAACCGATAAAGAAAGACATTTTATCATAACATGATCAAAAGATCCAATAGAATGGCAATACCATTTCTAACAGGAAGATGTTACAGAATGTAATGTGGACTATTCAATCTCTAGAGGTACGATTAGAGAAGGAAATAAACTCAGTGGTATCGAATGTCATCAAAGCTTGATTAATGTCACAAAATCTTTCCTTGATTTTCGGTTAGATTTTCGATATCCCTTATCTTCCTAGCAACTCGCATATCGTCACAAAGCCCAGTTATCTGTTAAGTGAAGTGCATATGATGAATCGAATAACATGCAATTCCACCGAAAATATCTCAACCAGATGTATTGTTATCCAAAGAAAATACATTTTTTCTTGGTTTCTAATGAATATTTGTTTTAATTTACGAGAAAAGTTCTCGCTGAATGCGTTTAGTGGATAATTCTACCACTGGGCCAACAGCTTCAGTTTTGAATAGCTATGAGCAAACCAAGTTTCTGCTGAAATGCATCGAGCTCACATTGAGCCCAGGAATTTCTTCGGTATTGCACCCTCGAATAGCTTTCAATGACTGTGTCCACTTACCGGCTGATGAGTCGCCAACAATAGTCAAAATGGGTTATATGGGTCAGTAATTACATGTACAGTATTTCAAATGAGCAACAATGTACTTCTCCCATGGAGGGGTTTGTGTGTGTTTTAAGTATTGATGCAATGCCAAAGCAAGGGGTGATGACCTGTACTGCACAATATGAGATCGATTTCGGAACAAACTTGGTTTCATAGCTACGTACATAACTGAGACTACTGCTCTACTTTACTGCAATTATGCAAATTGATAATTTGGAAGAAGGCTAATATACTCTTACACGTATGATACAAATACATCTCTACATTTATTTGGAGCGAAAGCAGTATGCATTGTTTCGTATCATTCCACATTAACAAGCAAGAAGAAAAAATTAAACAGTAATAGAACAAAATTTATATATGTGCTGATGTGATACATATTGCGATAATGCCATATATATCATTTCGAATTTGGGCAGGAACAATTGAACGCCATGACTTGTGAAGCATACCGTATCTCATATTGAGTCCATCTATGATGGACTTTGCTGTTTTCTGGATGAAAAACCCCCGAGCTTCCAAGAGATAAAAAACCATATAATCCTCATGCAAGGCGCACTGCTTCAGCCATGCCGTAAATAAAATCCATATGAAGTTCTTCTGTCTCGATGGGAAATATTTCTCAGCTTTAGCCAGAGATTATACACGGACCCGTGTGGGAAAAGATCCTCCCCCCACGCACACACGGGTTCAGTGAGAGATCTAGCCTCGACGCTAACCGCGAAGGAACTCTGTTCGAAGACATCTCACAACTCTTTCTCAGTAATTCTTTGACAACTGGTTTCAGTCATACTCTTAACCCACCGGTCGGCCAATTTATTATGAAACAAATACCGAAATGGAACAGCTCTTCTAGCAACCAGCATGTGCAAAATGGTGACAAAATAACTTTGGCATGTGAGGGTTGAACGTACAAATACTGATAATGCGGTAAATGAAACACAGACAACTGCAATGGGAAAGGTGTCAGATTTTATAGATTTCGAAAGGCGGTCAGGTGGTGAGAACTCGACACTGTCTTCCAACATTAGTACAAACGGAGAAAATGTGTGCAGAAGGAAAAACAAGTGGAAGGAAAAAACTACTGCAGGTAAGCGCATAATCAGTTCTAACTAGCATGAAGAATAAAACCACAGTTTATAGTGCAAAGGGAACTGAACTATCGCAAGTTTTGGGAACATGACAAAAATTCAAAGGGATCTCATTTCACATGTAACAGTGTCCATCGACTCTGTTGCGTGGAACCATCATGTGTTACAATATTACTCATTGTGGTGGAAAAGATTTGGGAAGAATTTTCATGGATTGGACTGGGTCTGCTAATTCGTGTGAAACGGACGCATAATTTCACTAGTGTACTTGGGAACCCTTGACAACCCAGGTGCTTCCGCTAATGCATTAGTTCCATCCTTGCGGGAATATCATGTTTCAGGGTGATAATGCGACCACTCATCGAGACTGGTTTAAAAAGCATACAGTTTAAAACTGTTTTACACGTAAGCATCCCATTTATTTAAACAGGACGCATTATCTGTTTAAATCGATATGTTTAAATGTGTGCAAAGTCATAAATGTTTTCTTACATTCACTAATGGATCATGCACATAATTTGCAATATGACAATGTGGGTGGGATTTAGTGTGAGTGCGACGCGGTGAAGCTAGGGAATGAGTCGCCTTTGGTTTTTGCTTGTCTTTAAGAGACCACCAGGTATAAGCATGTCACGTCTTTAAAGTGTATATATATTCTATGCCAATCTGCATAGCCGTGGGGAAAAAACTCCAAATTTTTAAGGTAAAAAAATCTTCCACTTCAGCTAGAAACCGGATAAGAATGGTATTAATATATAATGCCTTAATTCCGCTATTAACTCCACAAAACTCTCCGCCTCGACCACGGTGGCAGGCAATTCATGCAAATGATTTACAACATGATGTAAGCTTTCTGTTACTCCTCAAAATTTGGAATTTCTGCCCACTAGTTCTTCCCTCTTCTAGCAGTGAAAATATACCTCCCTCATTCTGATTACAAATTCCCTGAAGGGAATTAATAAACTGAATGAAGCCTGCCCGAGTGCGGACTGCCAAGCTCTGCAGTCAGCACCATCTAAACCGTTCTTCATATGGACATCGGTTATCACCTCCTCTAATAATCTGGTTTTCCTTTTTTGGACCCTTTCTAGAGGCTCTATGTCTTTCTTCAGTATGGGTTTCAGAACTCAACACAATATTCTAAATACAGTCTGGCCGTCGTCTTATACAAGTATAAAGGAATAACGGCATTCTTTTCCCAACTTGGGACAGTTCTATATATCATACACAGGACATGTGCCTTCCTAGCCTGTTTACACTATATGGAAAATTTCATGTCTTAATGAATCGTAACCCCCTAGGAATTTTTTTTTTTTTTTTTTTGTTCTGAACTATTTATTTAACTTCCTCACGTACCTTATAAGTAAATCCTGGATTTTTCCCCCCAAGTGTAACACCTTATATTTGTAAGCATTAAAGGGGAGGTTGCCGTATTTCAGACTGTGCGACCATCTTAAGTCGATTTGCATGAAGTAACTGCGGTACAAAGTCTTCAGAGAAGTTCCGAAGTGTCAATCATTGTCAGATAACCAGAAATATCAACAAACCAAGTGCCTAACAAAAATAAATATAGCAAAAAAAAAAAAAAAAAAAATCTAAACGTCATTTGCAACTCAAAATATCATAGTAGATTACCTTTTTGTAAGTTACTTCAAATCAGTATTATAACACTATTACTGTTCTATAGAGGGATAACAAAGATCTATAGGTTTTAAAAGTGCCAGTTCAGTTATAGATTAAAGCTTGAAAAGTAAAAGAATATACAATGGCGTTCAAAGAAAGTGCATCACCTAGGAATGTCACATTTCTAACCCTTTTTTCGCGATGGTATGTTACATTAATGACTAACATCACAAATAGAAATATAAACAAAAAATATTTATTAATAGTTAAGGCAAAGCTAAGTAATATTTGACAGGTGCTCTCAAAATATTCCAAAATGAGCATTTGCAACCTTTATACAACAGTTTTGGTAAACACGACAATTATGGCTGAAATGTTATCAGAAGCCTTCAATTTGCTTCAGGTTTATCATTTTAAATGGAAAACAAAATGAAAAGTTCACCAGGTGCAAACTAATATTTAGTTGAACTGCCTCTGGCCCTGATGACAGCAGCACACCGTCGAGGCATTGACAAGATCAATTTCTGAAGATAATCAACTGATAGTTCGTGGTTCCAAACACGAATTATGGCTTCCTGAAGTTCACGAAGGGTCTTTGATTTCTTTGTGGCAACTGCAGATTCCACACGATGCCAACAGTTGGCTGTTTCCTGGACAGCTAACAGTTATACTGCACCGTTCTTCCAACCATTTTTTTAACCTGTAACAAATGAAAACACATTACTGTCGAACTTCTAATGCAGAAATGAAGCTAAAGTAACTACAGAAGTGTCTACTTACACTTTTGCTCAATGACAAGGGGCAGAGTCGTTCTGAAAGATGCAGTTACTTGGCAGGTTGAAATGGTCTGTAATGGTTGGCAGCAATTTGCCTTCCAATATAGCCAGGTATCCACTGGCATTTACGGAACCTTTTATAAACTGCAGGTGACCTACTCCGCGATAATGCACCCCCATATCATTTGGTTGGTAGGGAATTTCATTGTAGACACCATACAGTCTGGATGATATTCTTCACCACGTCTACGGCGAATCCTTTGTCTCCCGTCAGAGCCATGCAGGTTGAATTTCTTCTCATCCGAGAAAATAACTGATTTCCACTGCTCGAGGCTCCTTACACCAAATTAATCGGGCCTTTTTCATTTTTTGTGTGAGGAGGAGCGTCTTCTTAGGACGACGGGCTACAAGTCCATTTTTGAAGAGGCGTCTGCTGACTATTACTGCACTTGCTACCGCTCCTGTATGTTCTTCCCATTCTCTTTTCAGCTCAGCCGAAGACGCTTTACGGTTTTAAGGCATAAGTGCTTCAAAACATGGTCCTGTTTTGGCGTAGAGACTCGTCTGCGGTGTCCGGTTCCTTTTCTCCTATCAGCAGAACCAGTATTCTTGAGTTTGTAAAGAAATCTACTCACTGTCGACTGATTACAGTAGGGGTCTGGCGGCTAAATGGCCAGAGGAACAACGATACACAACACTACACGTAAACAATACCCATATACTTTTAAATCTCTGTCCTTTACAGTGATCTGTATCACAAGACAATGCATACCACGCGGAGATGGGGGAAACCCTGGTGCCGTTTGACCATAAACACACTTTACACTTATATAATGAATATGACGGGAAGACATCCTTTCTCACGTAAAGCAACAATAGCACTCTTTCTTCGTGGCGTCAACTGCACGTAACTCGCCATCCTGGCACAAGCAAGGAATGACGGCAACTCTTGCAGAGCGTGCTTATATAACTGAAAGTAACAGCTGATGCAATATTACGTCATCACCTACGCGTGTCAATCTTATCTGATGCAATCTGTAAAAAATATTGCCATATACTTAAGCTATACAGACGACAATTACAATTTTAAGGTGTGATGCACTTTCTTTGAACACCAGTGTAGTTGTACTTGTATAATGAGAAAATTTCAAACGTTTACAATCAAATCTTCCATTTATATTCTCAAACATTGCGTTATGAAATATAAGACTCAAGAATACTTTTTATTATATAATTTTATCCAGAAATTTGTTAATATGACCATTTATAAGCATACAGACAGGTTCTAATATTTCTTGGTTCCTTTAATTGTTTACTAGTTTGAAATCTATAGTATTTTTGCTAGAAGAACCCATACAGTAAATATATACAAAGTCGTATGACACATCAATATTAACGGTTACAATATTCAAAATATCGTGCATACTGTGTAACTTCGTTCATGAAGTTCTGTGATATTACAATGAAAACTGAAAAATTACAAAATATTTTAAAAGAAAAATCGTGGAGCTATTCCAGATTATGGCTTCCACGTCTAGTCAGTATTTTTATCCTTAACTAAGGTTAAAGATTTTGGAGTTTTCTTTTTAGAAAAAGATTTATCGACGATGTGTCAACACTCCATAAAGATAAATACATAGATCATATATAGTATCGTGCTTTTTTTATCGAGACGATTTCCTGCTTCAGTTTTTACCTTGGCAATTTACGTTGTCAGGGTTAAAAAACACAAACAGAAAATAGTCTCGGTTAAAAGTTCTAGCTTCAGCATTCTTGAAACGATCGGAATCGAAAAGAATCTAATGTTAGATGGTTTCACCTTAAGGAAACTATATCTACAGGATAAACAAATTTAATTTATTGAATTTCCTGGTAAAGTTACAAAGCGCCGGTACAATCATTTACCAAGTTTTTTCAGGCTGCTTAAGAGCCACTGTGGAATCTGTTTTGGGCCAAAGATACAAATTGAAAACTAAATATAAACATGGATATTAGAATTTTAATACTGAGGTTCAATTAGCACGGGTTCGCATTGCGACCTGAAACGAAGTTATTATTGCAGTAGGATTTTAGGAGCATGAGCAACTAAGGCCATATTGTACCGTGTATATTGTCTGTAAATTGCGTGTGTTCTGAGGTCGATTTTCTGTTTGCCATGTTGTGAAAAAGGCCCATAAAAATTCCTCACGTCATCGACGGGAGTTAAACTCAGTTCTTTTCCACCCGGTGTGAGAGGACGGCGATTCTACCAACTGCTGCCCATGAGGGCTCCGAACGTGGTCTGAGAAAGCTAAGTAAATGAGGGTGATAGGTGTAGGACTTTTGTAACTGTATCAGGAAATTTCAGAAACTAAATTTATTTACCAAATGGATATAGTGTTCCCTTAATTTAAAACCCTAAAAAAATTCCAATGTAATGTCCATTAGTAATTATACTGTTTAATGTAAGAGTTTTATCACAGATTTAAGTCAGTGCTAATATATTGTGGAGTGATTGAACCACAATGTGAAACTTCGAATGCCCATATTTATTCTGTTTTACATTTTCCACAGATAAGTAACGCTGCGAATCATCAGTATATGTTTGTAAATGGCATGTATTCTCCGGTTAATCTGCTTGGTTTTGGGGATGAAAAATCCAGCAACTGGATACGAAAACTGTGCAACCCTCGTCCGAGACAAAAATAATACTAATAAATAAATAAATAAAATAAAAATAATAAAAAAAAGTCCATGAAAGTTCCTCTTGTCTAAACGAAACTTCAACAGTTCATCTATGTTTTCCTTATCTTGAAGAAATTTCTGTATGGGCAGCGTCAAAGAGATGTGAAAAGAAGGAAAAAGTCTGTCGTTCTCTGAAATAAAGTGGACAGTCAATGAGTAGATGCTTAATTATAATTTGACATTAGTAACTTGGACACTGCGGAGGCCTGATAAGCCAGGAGAAATGAGTTAAGAATAGATGAGCGAGTTAAATGCCTCTTCCACACGATGTGGGAAGACAGCGATCATTAATCACTGTCCTAGATGAGGATACTTCGAATGTAGTTACATGAAAACTAGAAGCTTATAATAGGACATATAGATAGGTAACTACTTGGGCATATCTCCCAACCTTCCTACCTTTAATTGATATGATTATATGATGGCTGAATATTGCTCGAGGTATTTAGATTTTGTGATTTCAAAATAAAATAAAATAAAAAATTAAATATGTAAATGTTTTCGTTTATACTCAGTATAAATGACCTTGTTGGTAGGGTTAGTGACAATAACAAGCAAGATTATATTGCGCCTGTCACAAGTTTAAGAGAGGAATAAATCATCTCGAACTAATATCTTCATACTTATGGATTTTGTTTAAGAAATGTGAAACAATTCATTTACCTTTTGTCCATCTTCAAGACGTTTCTGCATGGATAAAGTCAAATATATATGAAAAGGGTATGCAGTTAATTATAAGTTGACAATGGCACTTGGGGGTATCCATTGGATACCCCCAAGGTACTAAGCATGGTATCCATTGCTTGCCCAGGTTCAGGTCTCTGATAATCAAGAAGAAATGAGTTAGATGGGCAAGTCCAATACGTATTCCATAAAGAATAACTATTCCTTTGTGTTTCTTCTCAAGCATGGTATCCATTGCTTGCCCAGGTTCAGGTTTGATATGTAACAGCTTATTTACCCTGATGGCCATCGTGGTTAGAGGAATTTGCAACTGTATTGTAACTGTTTTATTGCAGTCGATATACTAATTCAATCGTTAAGAATGTTAACATTCTTCACCCTCCGTTTTACCATAATCAGAAATCAAGTTATCCAGCCAAACTGTAGGGGCATCCAGTTTATCTGTTAATACCTGAGCCAGACTTAAATGTTTCTTGTTATTATAATTTACATCCAAGGTATCTAGGTTAGCATACACTATCGCGCACATTTTTTTTTTTAATCTACACACATACAAATTAATTAATTGAGAAAAACCGATGCAACGGTATCTAAAAAGGCAATGCAAACCTATGCAATAACTTCCCAGCCGGTTCTTTAATCGTAATGCATCTTACCGCGTAAAAGCCAACCTCTTAATAAAATGTCAACAATAACGGCACGTGCTGTTTACTTCCGTCCAGCTGCAAAGTGGCGCGTGCAACCAGTGGGAAGTATTCGATTTAATGATAATGCATCTTTTCCCCATAGCAGGCGAGCTGTGCAGTGGAGAGAGCTTTCGCACGGCATGGTTGGCGGCTTAACTTGAATTTCTGCTGCTGGAGGCAAATAAGGTTCATGGTCTCGGCAGCAGCTCCCATCGGATTTACTCCGAGACAAATGACCGTACTTCGCAACCCATCTTTTCTGCCTTGCAAGAGGAAAGTCACTTCTATTACACTAACGAAGCAGCAATTAGGTTGCTATCATAATCACATTAGCCATTTACTGCTCAACGCGGGCTGCGTCTCTTTCCCGTTTCAGCCAGCCCTGAGCAAGGGATCGTATCACAGACTACGATGCCTAGAAATGTAGGATTATAACAACCTTCTGAGGAAGCCCCGTCGTTTGCATAACCGCGGGCTTCTCTGGGCTTAATGGGAAACCTCAACTCACAACGGTTGTGTAAACAAAGGCCAAGCGAGAGTGGGCTACTTTATCGCGCACTAAATGGAGAAGGGCTGTTAGGTTGTCGCGAGCGGTGTGGGCTCCCTCCCAAGTGCAACTCTGTGTACATAAGACCGTCAGTACTGGCGCCAGCCCCGTGCCGAGAAGAGTCGATCAGGCGAGAGCAGTCCGCAGGGTGTACTGTTACGGCTCGCAGGGTCAATATAGAGAACCGCCACTCTAAACCTGATCCTTCTCTCTTGCTTGCTCGTTTGGCTGTCAGCAAGATTCGATCTCTCTCTCTCTCAAGCGGACCATTTCGGTTTTTCTATGTTTCTTAAATTTATTAAATTCTCGTCAGCAGCTTGACGCTCAATGGCCGCCCAAGAGGCTGCCATTAAACGATAAAATTAAATTCCATGTAGTAGTCACTGCATGCTGAGTCACTACCAAATATGAAATTATGAAACAGAAATATAGAAGTAGACTCAGTACTGAAGTGGTGAGAACGGAGCTGAAAGTGTGTGTATATATATATTGTCTTTTTATACTCAATAAGTCACCGTTAAACGTAAAAAATGTAAGGTAATTAATTATATATGTTAATGAACAATATGAAAATGACCTTTAATTTCAAAAGAGATCTGGATGGTAATGGGATTGTTTCAGCATCTAACGATTTGAAATTCAATACACACGGATGATTGATTCAAATTTTAAAAAAAAAATACATAAAGTTACATAAAACTCCCATAATCATGCAAAAAGCAAAATACAGTGCACGACACTTATTGTGACCACGGATAATGCTATAATTCGTTTAATGTTATCAAGTTTTATGACGTACCAATCAGACGTAAATTACGCAGCAAAAGCGTCGTTTATTATAATCAGCGATTAGGCTTATGTTATCACTTTTTTGCCTTATCGCGGTTTACGCATGTGCAGTGGAAGTTATTACGTCATATCCCGATTTTTTCTTAATCTCCGACACAGTGCTTGTCAGTATCAATATTCAGTGAAAGAAAGTACTGTACTTTATCTATACTCCTACCGATCTGACTGTTTTACAGTAGAGCATTAACCCTTTAACCCTTTTCTAATTCTTAATTTGAATATTTTCTTTATTTGTTTTTAATGGTTTTTATACACTTCCAAAAACGTTATGACGATTTCATTTTTATGGATGACTTTCTCTTTTATTTTGCTTGATTTTAATGTTTCTTTCTGTCTACTTCCACTTTTTCATGTTCACATTTCCACCTTACATCAATCAACAGCACTGAACAGCTGCATTCTTGTTTCTTCGGGTATTGTTATCAGTTTAACTATGTGCCAAAGTGATCACAATAAGTGGAATCCACTGTATATACTGTACATTTCAATGTAGGTGCCCATTATGACACACACACACACACACACACACACACACACACACACACACACACACACACACACACACACACACACACACCGAACAAATGAGCATTTCCCCGTGAGGATTCGCTAGGTGCGTTTTGGCACCATTCACTCACTGTCGTCTTGACTTGTTCATCTGATGAGAAATAGCGTCCTGCTTCAGTGGACATAAAAGGTGAAAATCAGTGGGTGAGTATGGGAAAGGAGTTGGATAATATTTTATATTGAATCTCCAGTACCACCTACAAGAGAGGAAGAGCGCTACGAAAGGTGCATTGTCGTGTCGCGGATGTGCACCTTTGGATAGCAAATCTTTTCATCTACAGTTAGACTTGCACAGACTTCATATTTCGTCATAATTATTCCATATGATATTATAGGAAAATTTCAGTTGATTTCACCTCTTATATACACAAAACATGCATTAAGATAGTCTTTGCGGATAGCTGCAGTGACGCCAATATCTTGTTGTTGTTTGTTATTTGATTTTTAGGAGCATTAGCAACTAAAGCCATATTGGTCCGGAGATATGCGGTGGTCCCTCCCTGACCTTTCCGCATCCTCCGTATTTGGTGGTCACGGGCTCGAACCCCGGTCTAATCAAGAAGCTTGTGCTACCCACTGCTGCTCCTGCCTACCTGGCTTCGGAGGCGCCCAATATCTTGTATAGATGTGCTTAAGGACAAACTCAAAGGGCAGAGCAACTCATAACTCCAGCTGCTGGCAGACAATAAGGAAATAACATGCCAAAATGGTTTCGTTATATTTCATATTTGCTATAAACGTAAATAATAGTATACAAGGATAAGATCTTCCCTATGCCACTCACTGCAACAGCAAAGATGTATACAAGAAACATGAATAAACAGATCTGATTTCTGGCTTGCTTATCAAAGTGAACCCACAAAAATCATACTGAGACTTCTGACAAGTTTCTTTCATATCAAATGACACATCACCTTCAAGCAAATAGATGCGGATCACCACTGGATTATTAATGACCATACACATAGGAAACAAACACGTCATTGAACAGCTGTAGTACAACGAAGGTTCATAAACCAAACTATGTCCACGTGTTGACGCCATTAATCTGGTTAAAGGGCAGACTGCAACACCCTTAATAAGACCCGTGATTGCAAAAAAAAAGTTTTGCTCAGTCCGAGATCTCTCTCTCTCTCTCTCTCTCTCTCTCTCTCTCTCTGGGGATCTCGGCTCAGAAAAATATGTATTAGTGTATTAGAAATTGTATAGAGCAGCAAAGGTGCTCAAAAAATTCTTTTGCGGGCCTCAAAATTACACTAGCTAAATTAGACAACCAGAATGTAAAATACGGCACTATTGCTTTTTATGACATTAGTCAGCCTCAAAGTTGTTGAGAAATAAGAATACACCCAACACTATTGTAGGGACAAAAAATAACACAAATGTACCTCAAAACAAATGCGGCAAATTACATTTCGGGTTATTCTTGGCAAAATGAGATTATGCTACTTGACTAGATACACTCAAAATGTTCAAAATAAAAACAAAATAAAAAAGAAAAAAAGAAACAAAAAGCGACACTCATCTCCCGCAGTGCATATGCACGACCCCCCACCCAAGGAGGAGGATGCATACATCCAAAAGTGCAACTTCCACAATAAATTAAATAAAATAGGAAATTCATAAGTAGCACTTCCTCAGGGAAAACAAGCACGTGTGAACGCTAAGGGATCATATTTTAGTCGTTGACTGTTATCCAGCCAAAGGTAGAGTGTCCTTATACAATCTGAATTCAAAATGAAATACAACGAACTGAACTCAAACGCAACTTCTGCTATGGCTACCCTCCCTACAGTCAAAATACGGGAACATAACGTACAAAATGCAAATTTGAACGTCGACCCAGGTAGTCTAAACCAAATGAAAATTAATTTTAAACTAAACCTTAATAAATAGGATTAACATACAAGAACCAAAGGAAGTAATAATTTAAAACATAATGAAGAGAACAAGAGGTGGACATAAACGTACAAACTAAAGAGAACAGAGTGGGCAAGAAGAACGTAAAAATCAAAGGGAGGAAAAAATGAAATGCCAACAGAACGTTATGTTCATATCAAAAGTAACCTTCATATAAAGATACAATAATTATGTCTCAAGGACTATTGTAGGGGGAAAAATACTAATAAAGCATGAAACTACAGTGGCAAATTCATGCTACAATTAGAGTTATACTTGGCAAAGTGCGAACAGCTACCAAAGTACCAAAATAATCTGGCAATCAAAATTAAATACATTTCTTATTTTTATTTGATTTTATTTTAAATGTTAGAGCACCTTGGTATTTAGGTAGCAGAATCGTACTTTGCCAAGTTAAACCATAAAGCATGAAACCAATGCGGCGTTTCGCCGCATTGGTTTCATGCTTTATTGCTGTTCTTTTTGCCAACAATAGTCGTGGAGACATAACCACGTGTGTCTTTATAGTAAAATTTACACATATGGCACAGCTGCACATGCTTCTAAATCGGTTCTAGAAGTTTTTACTGTTTGTAGTAGTTTTTTTTTCTTTTATTAATATTCAAAAATTAAATATAAATTAAATATAAATTTAATAAATATTTTCTTATATTAAGCTTAAATGGTTTTCCGAAGGTTATTTCATCCTAAAACCTTTTGGCTTGAAAATGTATCTACAAAAAAAAGAATAGTCGACTTCGAGTGTCTTAAGTTTAATGAACAGTGGGAGAATAAATATTTATAAATCGACAAGGTAAAGGTTTGTACTTGATTAGCTGTATTAACAAAAGTTGTGTCCTCTATAGCCTAAAAAGAAAGACACCATACATCTTCATTAGTTCTTGAGGAGCAAACCAATACGCGACATTAAATCAATTCATTCCGTATACAATCCGTAGAGGTTCACAAAACGCTACGGTAGCACAGTTGGTAGAATCTCAATCCTCCCCACACCGGGTGGAAAACACCTCAATTCGATTTCCGTCGATGACGAGAGGAATTTTGTTTTTGTTTCCCCCCCCCTCTCCCTCTCTCCCAGAAACTCTGGTTTATTGGCCAGTAAACTGAACTCAGAACACACGCAATTTACAGACAGTATATACGGCGAAATATGGCCTTAGTTGCTGATGCTCCTAAAACCCTAGTACAACAACAACCCCACGCAAATTTCTAGGGAAGCCATGTTTTTTAACATCATTTTGCTCATACCGATACCGAATTCTCGTTTCAAACTAGTCGTCTCTGTATAGCACTACTTTCTAACAACAATTTAATTTATTTCAACATAAACAGAATTATCCAAAGGAAAAGTATCTATTAATTTAAAAAGATAGGTGTCACTGTCCTGACAGCTATTTAGCCTGTAATGCCGTCTGGTTAGAAGGCAGTAAGACCGATAGACTTCAAGCAACATATGGCAACTTTCGTACAGCAGCTGCGTTTTCTGTTTTGCCAAGTTTCACTAAATGTTGGTGTTCATCCGTCCTCTCACGTAACGGCAGTACCGCTGAAACAGCTGTCAGGGCGGTGACATCTCATTTCAAATAAACAGAAAAAAATGCTCCCCTTTTCGGAAATTTTTTTTAAGAGTTTTGTTTTCTCAAGTTTCTCAGTTAGCAAGCCAGGAATGCTAAAGAAGGACAATATTTCTAATATTCCTTAATCCAACTCTCTGCCTAAGTTTATAACTGAAACTTTTCTATAAAATAAGTGATACAAAATGCTTATAAGGTACGCAATACGCTCAAATGACATACTATTATGAATCTTGGCACTATACGAGTGTGTGTGTGTGTGTGTGTGTGTGTGTGTGTGTGTGTGTGTGTGTGTGTGTGTGTGTGTGTGTGTGTGTGTTAGACACACACCGAGCAGGCACTTAAAAAATTAAAAAAAAAAAAAAAAACTTGGCACTCCATCAAACACGGAAATTATTCACGTGTGATTATGAAGCATCATCGAAAGCATTTAAATTTAAGCCCTTTATTGAAATGCTTTCAGTTCTCGCCCTTTGGGTTGAATATTTTTGAAGCAGAGAAAGAAAATAAAATGAGTATGAAAAGCATTTATCTAGTTATATTGGAAGCACTTTTTTTCCACAAACTGATGAAAATGAAAGATAACTCTTAATTCGTTTACAGATAAAGCATCTCCCATCTCATTTTAATAACCGCGTTCGCGATTACCGAAATGTTTAGTACCTGATGCTTTAAATGTTGCTTTTTACTCAAGGGTGAGGAAGGTGTGGTCGAATAATCTGATCTCCAAGGAGTCCTTATCTCACCACGTTTGATTATTTTATATGGGCGATACTTAAATAAGTTCGTCTACGTTAACGAAATTCTTGATTAGTTTTGTACTGGACATTATGTGGAGTATTAACTATAAATATAATATAATTTAAAACGGTACTTTTTTCAAGTGATAAAGTTATGGGTTATTGGAACAGTAAAATGACTTTTTTTTTTTTATGTCCCAATCCTGCACGGTACCCAAATAAACAAGTATAGCAGCTTTTCGCTGCGTACACTACCCAAATAAACTAGTATTTCGGTGAAAACAAAATTCCATAGATGAATTCAGAAACATCGCCATACTATTTTATTAGGGTACTGAACAGTATTAAGACATGTAAAAAAATTCTCACTTTACTGTTTCAATAAACTATAATTCCATATAATTCTAATAAAATTATAATTATATAATTCTACCATGAGGAAAAATATCATTTTAATTATATTATATTTAAAATTCGTAATTTTTGGCATCTAAGAAAGATTCATATTACTACAACTGTAGTGTCTATAACACTGACATACTTTCTAATTTGTATGGAACCCAAATACCACAAGGATGCTTACAGAGCCATGAATGATACTAGCAATGAAATACGGGAGTATTGCATACTACGACACACTTGGTAAGGTTTCAACATTTATAACAAGTCTGGCAGGTCCTCTAATTCATAAGATACAAAATTATAACAACTAAATGGTAGAATGAATATAAGATCCTCTAATTACACTTGTATAACAGAGCTTTTGGTCACCCCAAACAAAATTATTGTTTTAATGAAAAAGCAAACAAGTATTTTTTTAAAAATCCCTACTGCAAAGATGTAGCTATCTGCATACATAAAGTAGACACAGAAACAAAAATATTTAAAAAATAATTTAAACAATTTAGAAAAGAAATAGTACGCCTATACTACTTTTGCATGGTTTGATCAAAATCACACAAATAATGAAATTCAGCTGCCCCACCACTATTACTATTCTAAAGCAAATACATTGGGATCCTTTTTCAATATCCCTGTATTGCTAAAGTAATTCCAAAACACTACAGTTCCGAAAATTATAATAATAATAATCTAATCTGACAAAAAACTCTAACACTTTCTAATCAGCTTTCAAAATAAACCCACGCTTTCCCCATTTGTCAGCAAAGAGGATAAATGATTATGTGCGTCCGCTTGCCGCAGAATAAAAGCAATATTTTACCACTGCAGTGTCTCCTGGATCTTACATCTGTTCTGTTCACCAAAATGGCCGAGAAAAAGTGACTTGTAAAGTAAAGTAAGATAAACGAGAGTGTAGAAGATAAATGATTACAGAGAGTACCAAGGATGATGGAAATACATATTCTTCAGCGGCCTATCTCAAACCTTAATGGCCATTTTCAAATAAAGTTAGGGAATATCTCCTTTCCCATAGCGGTTTGTTACTGTCTGCCGCCGTCGCTTACTTATCAGACAAGTTTCAACAGGCTACTGTCAATTGACTTGTTCCAAGGTTTTTTTTTTTTTTTTAACTCCCCCCCCCCCGAAATAAAATCATGTAGTCGTATTCAATATTAGAAAAATTGTTAGGAACGTTTATATATTATACAATACAAGTTAGTGGAGCGCTTATAAACTCTTTCTGAAAGAAATACGCTGAAATTGATTGTTTTTAGGCGCCTTAGCATATATTCATAATACGCCCATTCTCGTCATCATGTCCGTCCGCATGTAATAACTTTGATTTTATATTTGAGATGGCTCGACAAAAGAGCAACCGAAAATTTCATTAAAATCGGACCAACAGAAATCCAGAAATTATTATCTGTTCATTTATTTATTTTTTCCATACATATCACATAAGCCATCCATATACCGTACATTGTAGTTGACAGAATAGTGGATTTTAGTTTAACATAAAACAGAACAGTAGATGTTAGGTAAACATTAGTTTTGTAACCAAAACTAATTTAACTAAAGCGGGGTCGTACTATGATGAAGTTGGGGTCCCTCTCCTACCCAGTTATTACTGAGTAGGGGAGGGACACAGTATCGGTATCACTTTTAACATGCAAATACATCCCAAACATGTTATTAGGTCCGGAAAGCAACGATCAAAAATGATTTGTATTAATAGCACGTGTGTGTACAGTTCGTTACCTTGACGACAAAGTAGCAAGCTGCTAATATGAATGAGTGGGATTATACAAAATTAAATAATAGGGGAGAAGGAAAGGAGCATACAATAAAAATATTTACAACAGTACAACAAATGTCTGTTAAATTCTGATTCACTTTCAGCAAATTGATTATCTTCTTCGTACAGAATACGTAAATTTATACGGATGTTTGTGGGTGCATGTTATATGGATGTGTATGTGGGTGCATGCAGACTAATACTAGTACAGCATGCAAAAGAAACATTTTGACAGCTGATCATTACATCAAAATAAATATTTAGGTAACTGTAATCAGCTTACACAAATATATCACGTTTACTTCATAAAAATTGGAGTCTGTTGTCGGACTAGAATATTGATTATTTTTTCCGATACCGCCATATTAAAGTAATGGCAAGCTAATTTCAGCATTAATCGAAGAGATTATAAAGATGGCACTTTGCGTCCATTATATAAAAATCACTCAATAAACGCAAAAGTTGCAAAAATAAGTTACAGATGGAGATATCAAAATTTCCGATAACAGATTAAAATGAAGTGTATCAACGTGATTAAAAGAAGAAAATGCATCCAAAAGTTGAGCATCAAATCAAAATTTGTGTCATTTCCATAAAAATCAGAGAAAATAAACAAAAAAAAAAAAAAAAACAGCATATAAAACAAATTAAGGAAATATAATGGGCAGAATCACTTCACATAAAAATTCTTCCCAAATATGTAAAAGAGGCGACCATATGAAGACACTTTCAAATCGATCTTCTTTACTCCAACTTTGGAATGCAAACTCTCTAAATTTATCGCATAAGCAGTTTTCAAAATGTCAAGGTTTAGACGCTGGCAAGTGACAGCTATCTGCTGTGCAGGATAATAAAGAAAACGGAAGGAGGTTCTACTAGTCGTTTAAATCTTTGATGTTTATTTGGGTTTGTTTCCTTATATTTTACACTTTGAAAGCTGATTTTAAGTTTTGCTGCGTAAACATATCGGTTCTCGTTGCCAGCTGAAAATAATATAGACAAGTTTCACCTCTTGTCCTGACAGGAAATACTTCTCTCTCTCTCTCTCTCTCTCTCTCTCTCTCTCTCTCTCTCTCTCTCTCTCTCTCTCTCTCTCTCTCTCTCTCTTCTTTTTTTCCCATTTTTAGTGATTTTCACATCATGGTCGAGTTAGCTCTTGGATAACAGTTACATTTCTTTATCGGAAACTCGTTTTTTAATCCTTCAAACCAGGCAAACTGGACATAGAGCACGTGAAAATTACCGATACGACACAATGACGATGATAACTTTAGCTGTCATCTAAACAATTCAACAACCCAACCCGACATATTTTTTAAAATGGATATGGGCTGTTAACAGCAGCTGTCTCGATTATATCAGCAATTAGCGTTTATCGTTACAGGTGTTTTGCTCCACGGATCTCCAGGTATCTGCAAAACAAGCTGAACCCAACATTTGGTAGAAAGAAAGAAAGAAGGAAAAAAAAAGGATCCGCCAAATTCAGAAGTTAACACGCATAATAATAGCAGTATTTTCTAAGAAACTGTCATATTTACTGGGTTTATGAATAATACAATCTTCCACTACAGTTTCAACAATTATATTGTGTAAGCCAGCTCAGGTTTATTTTTGTTGCTGATGGAAACAGCAATACGTTTGCCTTCAGCTAGTAATGTGTAATTCTAGAAACGGTATATAAAAAATAATGTGGGAGAGGGGGGGGGGTCGTCAAGGAACTCGAACTTGTATTTTTTATGACCACGATACGAGTTCATAAAAAATAATATATCACTCGCCGAGTACTTATTACAAGAGTGCAGTAACACACGAGTTTGAGTTGACCGTGGTTCTCGCTCACGTGATTGCTAAATACGGTTGATGGCAGTATTCATTGTCAAAATTACTGCTTTTAAACTCATCTGACCTATTTAAAAGTTCTGTTTGTACTCAGGAATGACATACGTGGTCATGCAGGAGTATATACAAAACTCCTTTTTTATTTTATTTATTATTATTATTTTTTTTTTAACCCACGTTACGAATTTAGAGATTTACTACTTAGAATCACCTCATGTAATCGCCGCCTAACCACTTAAATTTAGAGCTTGAAGTTGAAAATTTATTGGATACAGTATAACTGAACTGCAGGTTAGGGAGCCAAGTAAATAAACTGACCCTGTACTCAATTACTTAGAAATCTAGCTTTATCTTGATGACCTTTTGAAACAAAACTTGGGGGTTCGTCTCAAGTTTTGACACTAGTCCTTATGGTTCCATTCGGCGGCTAACTTGAAAGTGAATATCTGACACTTACATATCTACTTTTCGGGACATTCCACTGTGTTTTAACGACTAATTCTGAATAAAGTTACTGGTCTCAAGCTTTTCTACAATGAAGGTGTGTTATTCCTATAATAATTTAGAAAAATTATTAATAATTTTTCTAAATTATTATAGGAAAAAAGCTTAGGAAGATTACTGAAGAAATCAGTTTTACTAAGTTAAATTTAAGATTTACTATTCCGAAAAGCATGTTGATTAGTAAGAAAAATGCGATTTGCATGTTCCTCCCGGCAAGCATGCTGGTTATAACCATGTGCTTCCACACCATGTAGAAAAGACCAGGGTTCGAAGTTCGAATCAAATAAATTCTCTAAGAAATAAAATGGAATTATAGGAAGTAATCCTTTAGCCTATATATATATATATATATTCGATCACCGGACAACAGTTACGCAGTTTTTGTTTCTAGAAAACTCAATGTTTTTCATCCCATTTTGTTTTGGAACGTAAAGATGAAAATGGGAAGAGCATATATAATCAATGACACGTTCACACTTAAAAAATATCAATAACACTACTTAAAATAAATTTATGAATCTAGTCATATTTCTCTAAATTGAAGAAACAAGTATAACAGGGACTGCACAGCGGCTTTGTTTCATTATCACAATTATAAAGGCTGGTGGTAGCAGCGATAAGACGCTTTCTTTGGTTGGGTGAAGAACTGTTAAAACACATTTTGCAACGTCTCGGGATTGTCGCAGCTGTAGAATAGCATATCCAAAATGAAGCAGAGTACCAACAACTGAATACGGCAGATGCACAGCCGGAAGGAGGACGGTGTCACCCAACTGTTAGTGTAAGCCAGAACCCTCCGCTGATTTGTAATATCATCAGTCACAGATTTCCGGCACACACCAGGTGTCTCTATAGTACCAATAATACGAAGCGGACCTGTGTCCCTTCTTCCACATGGACGCTCATTACGCCATACCCTTAAGCTCCTAGTACGAGAACTAAATGTTGATAGGGGAGTGCCTCTAGTCTGACACCTGTCAACACGCCGATTTCCCTTCCTCATACAAAAGCAAAATTAGTGTACTGGAGAGTCATTTGCAAGTCGCCTGGGACAGCCCTCTACCGACCTCCTTTCCGTGTAAAAGCGGAAAGGATACATGACATTAAATGTTTAGTTAAGGATGAATAAACTATCTATCCAACAACTCAGAATGCCTGTTAAATGGAGAAGAAAATTGAAGGCATTAAAAAAAAAATAACTACTGCGGCGTTGCCACAAGTCGATTAATCCTTAAAATATAAATAGTAAATCCTTCATCCACCTTCTTACAATATGCCATCTCTGAGAAGATGCTACTATAAAACAACTACTATCTTTACTTAAGCGGGCTGTTAAGTAATACACTCTAAAAAGCATAGGAACTGCCAAACACACATATATCATTTATTGAGTTCTATGCTGAATTTTTATTTCATCAAAAAGATTTATTCAGTTAACTACAGTATACAGATTTCACGGTTGTGTAACATATACCTGTACAACTACTTTCTTTGCTATCGGTAATACGGTCGAGATTCTGAATTCAATTTGCTGAAGTCTGAAAAAGTAAACTTAGGAAAAAGGGTGTGGCTTCGAACAATGTTCCCATTCATTCCGATGAGGAAATCACTGATGTTGAATTACGACATTCACTCTGCGGACCGCTAACTCCGTATTGCATTGCATATAGAACAACAGCTGCCTGCATCTCGGTGGAAAGTTTTATCATGTCAAAGTTTTATCTGTCAAGGATGTCAGCGCAGCCAACTTTACATGGCGGCTACTGACAAGTAGGACCAAAAAATATTTTATTTACAAAATCCTCTTGCAGGATCACCTTCATATATTGACTGATTTATAGCGGAATGAGGGTTAAGTCCAGATATCTCATCAACTAAGACCAGATATGAATATGGTACTCCTTAATAATGATAAAATTTGGCCATATTCGACGTCTCTCACGAGTGGCGCCGGGAGGCAGTCAACTCTTTGCCTCATCTATCAGTTTCTCCACAGAGTGCTATTTAGAAAAATATTGACCGCTTCAAGGTTCTTGTATACAGGCCTTTTGCTGTGGTGGTACATATTTCCACTTCATTTTAAAAAGTGAGATCGGAACGTCATATTGACAATTAAGCAACACCACACTGTTCACTTCCTCATTGTATAGGGATGTCTCAGGCATGTCAGATTCATTCTGCACAGACGGCTCAATATCGCATACTCACACCTCTGAATAGGGCAAAGCAGACCAGTAAATCCACAGGACATTCGTCGGCCACTGCGCATCCACCTCAAGAAGTGCAAACTAAAGGTTCAGATCATGAACTTGAAGAAAGTGGACTTCAGATATCTTATATATAAACATATTATATCTTATATATAAACTGTTGCCGGCCAAAGTGAATTACATTAGTGAAGAACATGAAGCGCGCTAACAAGGGATGGTACACATCCTCCTGACTTCCAATCAAAGTTACACTTACTACAAGTTTGGAAAAGGAAAAAAAAACTAGTCGTAATAATTTTTCTAAATCATTATAGAAAAAAAGCTTAGGAAGAATATTGAAGAAATCACTTCTCCGAAGTTAAATTTAAGATTTACTAGTCCGAAAAGCAATGTTAACAATTTAATGTTCATTAGTAAGAAATTCGGATAATAAGAGAGGACTGCTCTTTTATTTCCTCTCCCACGGTCCCGTAAGCCGTGAAAGAAGAGTGGCCACTGAATAATTTCTCCTATAGGCCACTAGGCGAAAAACAATATCTTGTATACAATGTACTGTTTGATTAGGTTTCATCACTTTCACATATATGAATGTATCGGGCACACGAATATTATCATAGTATATGTTGATACATAATATCCTATTTTGTATGCTTTTTAAATAATCTCATATTTAAACTTATTATTCTACGCATTGGTAATGAGTCCTTCCTTTTCATATACCTGCGCATCGCTAAATTCCGGATGTGAAGTCACGATTATTGCAGTGTTTTTTTTCACAACGCGGTCTCACGAAGCAATACATATTCTATTCACAACAGTCTTTTGCCGGGCATTGTTTCTTGCAGTGATTATGCACAATTTTAAAAATAGCCTGTATATCGATGGTACCCTGGAAAAAGTAGTTTGTCATGCAATTACTGAACGATAACAAACAATACCATATGTATTTGTGAAGATGATGCATCAGTATTGTAGTAGAATACGTATCTTGCCAGAGAAAGATGAGAAGCGGTTGACTAATTTTTCAGATTGGCAAAGGTAACACAGGTCGTGAAACCCATCGCGTGATCGACAAGATGGGCTTCCTGATCTGATCGAGTGTAAAAAGTGCTCACTAGCTACGGAAGCCACAGATATACGGGAGTGACGGAGTAAAAAGGATGAGGGGAGAGAACCAGTTCGCTTTCTTGTACCCTGTTCGATGAACGAAATAATAATGCAGTATTTCTGCTAGTACTGGTGAGCTGTTTCGCACGATAGCTGCGTGATCAGTTTTAAAGTACAGACTCATACGCACTGCATGTCCGAATCCAGGTATTACTACAAAATATGTATATATAAGATAAATTTTGGGGGTGATTTCCGGAGTGGTGATCGTGCCCAAATAGTGTATAGGTTGTGGTGACAGGACTGTTGTCTACTAGTCACTCTGCTGCTTTTTTTAGGGGGATGTCACCTTCTTCCCCCACTGTCTGCCCTGTTTCCTCCCCCTCCATTTCCCATACTTCTCCTTCTATTTCCCTTTCTCCGTTCATTCAATTTTTGAGATTTCAAGTTCTCTTGAAATCTCAATAAGAGTCTCAATCTGGTTGTAGAATCTGGCTGCCTCCACGTGGCTTGGGATGGAAGTCAGGGGACAGGGGACCAAGTGTTCCATGCCCCCTGGCTGCGAAAGGCCAGGCACCAGCACTCAGCACCCAACATAACAAAACACACACGTACACTACATAACACACACACACACACACACTGTTGCCGGCCTTGGCCAAGTGCCTTCAGAAGCTACAGCGGCGTATAGGGGAAACCCTGGAGGCCGCAACAAAGTACAAAAATAAATAAATTACTACAAAATATGTTAATATTTTGATAGTTAAGGCAGTGAGGAGTTAGTATATCGCGTCTGTAAATTTGGGTTAATTCTATTATCGGTTTGCTGCAGAAAATCCCATGCGCACAAGAATACCTAAATCAGCAATGTTGTAGAAAAGTCCATAAAAGTAAATTATTATTATTATTATTATTATTATGTCTAAGGTGGCACCTAGATTTCCGTCTATCTCCACCTGATAAACTGAATTTGTGCAGAACCTCTGCAACACAGACCTGTATGGCAGGTCTCTTTGCCACCAGGGAGCAGCTGGCACCTGCACAGCCGCTCCCCGGTGGAGAAGAGACCCTAATGGCCGCCCATAGTCACTTGGTACTGGGCCTGGTCTTCTATTTTAACAGTGCCTCATGCACAAAAATCCCGCACCCACCGGAAGTAGTGCTATACCGGTGGGTGCCAGCAATCCCGCTCCCAGGCTGCCCACACCTCAGAGCTAGTAAAAAAAAATAAATAAATAAATAAAATATTTAATAAAATAAATAATAATAAAAAAAAATTTTCTGAAGCTGGCCAAAGTCTGCTGCAGTATCTTTCTGGAAACAACCATTATCGTAAAAACATCGTGACAGGAATCGGACACAAGACTTTACAAAGCGGAATGTTAGAACAGGAGTAGGAACATTTGAAAATAGCCATATCTCGCAGACCAGATTAGATCACAAGTTTATACGATAGTCTGGCATAAACAGAATAGTGAACGAAGCATGTTTTCTGCATGTCTTGTACAGGATCAAAACAAGAATAGCTAACAGCAGACAACAATCCATAACAATTCTTCGGGCACTCCTTCTCCTTCGCGGTGGCGCACTGGCAATATGGTAGTTTCACCACCGAGAATGTGTCATGTGCATTTTACAGTATGTTTAATTGTTACTGGATGACGTACAAAAAGTCCGTTGATCAATAGGTCATTAATCTTGTTACAGAAAACCATAGCTGCCAACTTTTGACTTTCGAAAAGTAGGAAATTAGGAAGAAAGTGGGAGGGTTTTTTTTTTTTTTTTTTCAAACAGGCAAAAAACAACTATTTTTTAAAAAATAAGTTCTTCCCCCAAAAAAAGGAGAAAAACAGAAGATTTATCGAAATCATAGAGCTTACCTAACATTGTTTGGATTGTCTCTTAGCCATCAACGATTATGGTTGTTTCAAGAAAGATACTGCAGCAGACTTTGCCCAGCTTCAGAAATGCTGAGTCAAAGTTTTATTTTTTAACGTTTAAACCACACTGCTGTTCGGACTTGGCTGTACAGAGTATTTCCAAAACCGCACCAAAAAGAGAAGATTCTATAACCCCCCCCCCCCATTTGGTTGAATATCCTCTGACACTCAACATTACTATGGGGTATTATTTAAAATACCTAAAGTAACTTTAGAATATTTTATTATATTTCATGCTTCATTGTGTACTGGCAATTCTCCGACCAGGGTTCACTGTACATCACTTCTTTCTTCTTTCATAATAGCGTTTAATACGCTCTCACACTGAAATTGGGAGAGCTGATGTGTAACATATCTATTTCTTTTATCTTTAAAAGTTTCTACTCAATGGCATTGAGTAGAAACTTTTTATATTTTTTTCTAAACTGATTAGTTTCAATTTGATTCAAAAAATTATTCTCCAAATTGGATGAGAAATTGGTTCTAATGCAGCGGTTCCCAACCGGTGGTTCGCAAAGGTGTTCCAGGGGGTTGGCACTAAAAATTCCGTATTGGCGTCTGCTTAGATTTACACTGGCTGGCACTAGCCTTTGGCCAGTGTAAATCAGATATTAGGGCAGATATTAAGGCAGTAAGTGCGGGATCAGATATATATATATTTACCCCCCCCCCTCTTTTTTTCTATTTTTATTTTTTTTAATTTTATATTTTATTTATTTTTATTTTTCTAATTTTTTATTTATTTTTTTATCATTTTTTTATTTATTTTATTTTTATTTATTTATTTATTATTATTATTATTTATTTATTTATTATTATTTTTTTTTTCATTTATTCCCCCCATCCCCCTTTCTTCTTCACTTTCTATTTGTATTTATTTACTTATTTATTTTTGCTGGTTCCCTGGGTTTGCGCTGCCCGATGGACAGGATTTTATTATCTAGTAGTTTTTATTATTTTCTTACATATATATATTTTTTTATTATTTATTTATTTTATTTATTTTATTTATTTTTTTTTTGTTGTTCTGATATTAGGGCAGTAAGAGCTGGTAAACCAGAACGTTCGGAGGGCGGTCGCGATACATGCGTAGTTGTGGCCTACCTCCCCGTGGTGTAGACGGACAATGGGCAGGCTTTCGAGGTGATCGCCTGCCTGGTGACAAAACGGCCAGAAACAACTAAACAACACACACACTTCACGAACATAATATTACACACATTTCTGGCCTTTTACAGTGCTTTCTGTAATCATCACAGTGTACAAAGGCGGAGATGAATTGACGTTCAGGTGCCGTCCTACATAAGATACTATACATGTCTACATGCTTAGATTTACATAGATATATTATTGTAAACTACAAAATATAACTAATAATAAACAATAAAGTAAAGTAAAATTAAATAAAAAGTAAAGAATTGCCAAAGAAATAAACCAAATCTCCCACAATTCATTATAATTACTTTACTATCTTACAGTATACCATGCTAAATAAACATCTAAAATTATTTCTTGACTAAATGTCTAAGATATAAAAAAGGTTGTTTATGCATGGTAATGCGAGATATAATCAGGTGCATGCATACTACCTGTGTAGTAGAAATGATGGAAGTGCATTACCCATGCATAAACAACCTTTTTCATACTCTTGGACGCTTATTCAAGAAATTGTTTAAGATTAAACCAAGCTCACCACAAGCATCTCTCATATTGTGGAGTTATACTTCATAACCGGGTTGTAGCTACTGCAACAACAGGATACTTGCCCACCCACCGATGAGTAAGCCAACGAGCTTCGAAAGTGTGCCATCTAGGTGGTAGTAACCGCCGAGAATAAGTAACATTAGTCTGGTGAAGTTAGTTATTCAAAGCAGCGCAATACCGCAGCCACTCGTTCTGAAGGTTCATTCTCAATATCAGATATGAATAAACGATGCATTCATACTACTTGGGTAGTTGGAAGGGCATTACCCATGCCTAAACAACCTTTTTAAAAAAATATGTTTTCCTTATTTTTTTTTTTATTATTTTTTTTAGAACCTATAGTACTTAGTACCGTGCATGGTTTTGAAAAGATGAAAAGATATTTGGTGGCATTAGACTTGAACTTCTGTAGATTGTAATTTTCAAGAAATACGCATGAAGGAAGGTTGTTCCAAAAAACAGAAGTTGAATGAATAAATGAGGAAGAAGAAGAAAAGTTGGACAGTAAAAGGTTGTTCACTGGTTGCATCACGTGTTCGGACTGCTTTAAAAGTGAGAGTGAGAATTATAGAAGCCAATTCAGAAGAACAGTGCCCATGGAGGTATCTGTAGAAAAGACATGCGGCAGAAACAGAACGTCTAAGAGACAGAGTGGAGAGACTCTGTTAGAGATGAGTCATTAATTAACCTAACTGTCCTCTTTTGAATTGAATCTAGTAGCTTGCGAGAGGTTTTGGGGACGCCGTCCCAGATGTGAGAACAATATTCCATGGTAGGGCGGATTTGCAATTTGTACAGAGTGAACACCTGCTAGAGCAACGCCGAGAGCGAAAGAGAAAACCAAGTTTTTTAAATGCAGAGGAAGCAATATTTGTAATGTGCTTGTACAAAAGAGAGATTAGAAATCACGGTAATCCCCAAGATCTTGCCTAGAAATCAGAGTGTCATCGAAGATAAACATAGGAACAGAAGAATCCGTTTTGCGAGATATAAGACAGGACTGAGTTTTAGAAAGATTGAAATTCAATTTTCTTTGTCCCACTGGGGAATTCCTGGAGATCAGCATTTAAGGATTTGGCAGTGGATACTCGAGAAGTTGAAGCTGTTTAAGCAGGGCAGGGTTTTTCAAACTGGAAGGTGGAAAGTAATGTGTTATCACCAGCAAAACTATGGATAGGATTTCCGGTCAATGGAAGAAGGCCATTAATATACAAGAGGAAAAGAGTGGGAGAAAGAATTGAACCTTGGGAGACACCAGCATTAGTGGAGAAGTAAGAAGACAGAGAGCCGTCTACCATCACCTACAGTGATCAGTCAGAGAGAAAACTGGATACCCAATTACAAAGCTCACAATCCATAGGATGGAAGCTTATTTAGAAGACCTTTATGCCAAACACGATAAAAAGCCTTTGAAATGTCAAGAGCAATGGCTTGAGTTTTACCAAAAACTTAGAAGTTTGCTTTATGGATAATAACTTTGCTAAAATAATTTTTCTGATTATTTCTGGTTACAAGCAGTGTATTGAATTAATTTAGCTAAGTTGTCCACTTAGAAACAGGTCTGCTATTATAAATGTGAGATTGTAATTGGGTCCACTGCTGGTTTCGTTGAATGACCCGTTTGCTATTTATGCGTTGTCTTCATGTATTAATTTAACGCTGACCTAATCTGTAAAAATGACTAATCCACTTTGTGACGCCATTACTTGTATGCCTCAGCTGTTCTGCGGTACACTGTTTCCATTTACTTACTTTACAGTTGTGTTTTCTTAGAAAATTTTTGGGGTTCGGTTGTTAAGAATTAATTTTTGAATGCCTCTTTTATGTACATATTATGTAGTAGTCATATAACAGAATTTGAGGGCCACAAGCCTCACGTTATGAAAATTATAAACTAATGTACAAATTAATGCATTTGTGTCATGTCTGTATATAGCTAAATTTTTTGAAGCAAACAAAGGGAAAATCGTTGTGAAGTTCACAGTATGAGGTGTTTTGAAACCATGCTTTATATGGCTTCGTACAATTTTAGCTAAGCACAAACGTGATGCAAATGTACCCGGCTCGTACGTTAGTAAGCCACACATTGTAAGCACATTGTCTCAAGCGATATGACATAGAAAGATAAAATTAGATGACTGTACCTGTATTTAAAAAGAGCACTCAGTGAGATGTTGCAGCTAGTTTTCACTTGGCTATTTGCAGGCGTTTCGTGGGATGATTTGATGTCTAATTCATCACATTAGTTGTCTAGTGCTCGGCGAGCGCTCAGCATGTATCTCAATACAAGGCCAGTGGCGAAATTACAGCGGGACAGCTGGGAGAATGACCCGGGATCAGTCCTTCACCGTCGTATTACAGTTGGTACCAAAGAGTTTCTCCGTCTGTTTTCATAACCACTGCTTTTTCCCCTCCGTCTTTACTTTCCCACCAAAGCGATAAAACTGCGTTAAAACCTTGATAAAAAAAAAAATTACATCTGAATTTTTTCTTAATTTCGTTAACGAACACGGCCGTGATAAACATCCGAGAATAGTTTGCCGTTATTGTTCAGTTAGCCCTAAAAGAAAAGCAGACTTTATTCTGTAGGTTTTCATTTACAAGGCTTACAATGTGAAAGGCTTGTGATATGGTCCAGAGATGATAACCCTTGTCAATTTAGAAAGCAATGAAGATTAATAAAAGAACTCAAAATTTAATATGATTAAAGATTTATTTTCAAAGAAAATAAATTGCGCGTTTTCAACTCCTAACTTGCGTTGCCGATAGTCTAGAAATACGAGCCATTAGCACCTCCCTACTCTGTCGATAAATTATTAAAGGTCACCTTCCTTGTCGCTCACAATTACAAAAGACCAGTGAGAGACAATACCTATTGAACGTCAAAACAACAGGTTGATGCGATAAAACTTTACCGTAATGTGTTTTATACATGCAGTAAAAAAAATAATAAAATAAAATAAAAAGCGTTAGGGCAAGTTTATACGTTATATCATCCAGCTGGTTTGCATGCTGATGAAATCAAAGAAAGTGTTACAACTTAAAATATTTAATTCACTGAAATATACAAAAATCAGTATGACTTTATTAATAAATTTTGTAAATTACGGACTTAGTTTGGCGGTCAAGCCGACTTTCTGCCGTGACTTATGATTCTTATGACTAAAAATGGTCAAGAGTCTGCTAATTCCATACCGAATTTATATATAGCAAGTTGTCCAAGCGAATTATCGGAAGCGTAAAGTTATTATTTATTTAATTTTACCTTAAATAATCGCATTAGATTACAGCGGTTCCCAACCTTTTTAGACTCGCGAACCCCTTTCAACAGAATATTTATATCGCTGACCCCTAAGCCTATAATTCTCTGAAATCGTATAAAAGTACTGAATTTTCATTATAAAATATTTCTAGCATTACGGTATAAGCGACATTGCGTAATAAAAATTATTAAGTATTATTTTTATACTTTGTAACGCAGTTACTAATTAGTCCAAACTAGATTTTGAACAGGCTAAGAGTGGAAAACTTGCTTCTTGTCCAAATGGTAGCCGAGCATTCTGGTTCTTCCAAAGCTATTGGCCGCAACTTTTGCCCATCTCTGTTCCTGCCTCTGTAAAACCAGATGGTTCTACTGCCACATCAACCAAAGATGAAGCTGACCTGCTAGCAACCTATTTTTCTTTCAACTCATGTATTGACAATCTAGGTAAATTACCTCAAACCGTTCCCAATACACTCCATTCAATGAATCCTGTGGTTTTCCTCAAAAGTATGTTAATCGTTTTGATGAATCTGATGCTACGAAAGCTCCGGGTCCTGATGGTATTTCTTCACTTGTTCTCAAAACCTGTGCCCGTGAACTTACTCCTGTTTTGTGTCGTCTTGCTTCACTTTCTTATATCAAAGGTATTTTTGCTTCTGCTTGGAAATTTGCTCATATCCAGCCAGTTCCTAAAAAGGGTGACAAAACCCTTCCATTCAATTATCGTCCCATTGCAATTACTTCTACTCTTTCCAAAGTAATGGAGAAATAAATTAACTGCCAACTTTTAAACTATCTGGAAATCTTTCATCTGGTCAACGATTATTTTACGTCTAGTAACATAAAATAATTTATACACATTCTACAAAAAAGTGAAAGCGACATAGCTCGCAGTTACTATGAGTAGCAGTAGCTGGAAAGATGACTGTTATGCGAATATCGACAAGTGAAATGTTAAAATACTATACGCATTTATTACGAACTCTTCTCTTCTGTTTTGGGTATCTGCCATTCTAAGTGGGTATATGATCAAAGCAAAGTAGAAACAAAAATCGTTTACAATTTAAATTACTAATACTTGATATCACTTTATTCTGCTGCACGTTTGATTCAAATGATTTAGGCTCAAAAAGGTCAAGTTCTTCGTAATAAAATCTGAATCTTACAATACAATCCAGTAAGGCATCAGTGTACCACGTTGAACTGTAATACAGAAAGTAATATCCCTTTACAACGAACTTTTCGGGATTTCATGAATCATTTCGTTATAACGAATATCGCTAAAAATTATTTTAAAATAACCATTATTTCTTTAAAACCGATGAGAAAATAAACAAAATGTACTACAAAAGTAAAAATATTTTTTCAGATAATATGGTTTTGAAAGCATATTTTATTTATAAGAAAATACCATACGTATAAATTTACGTATAAAACCACACATTCAAAAATGAGATACAGTTATAATTTATTTATAGTAGAGATAATACAGAAGATTAAATTTAATTAATGTTACTTTTCACATTATTAAGTCGTTTTGGTTTCAACGTTTAACTTTTTTTTCCCCCCATCCATTAATATTCAGTTTTAGTACAATCGAAAATGTGTGGGTTCAAACTACAGTAACACTGTCTGATGTAGCCGAATGGTCCGAGTGGACTAACGTACGATGTTTGAGCGGACTTTGGTTCAAGCTCGCGTGACTGCTAAATACAATTAACGATAGTATTTATAATTTATTGTAAACTCCTCCTCTGACCTGGTGGTCATGCCGATGAATAAACAAAAACACTGTAAGCTGAATCATATTACATAGTAATTGTAAGGCTCGCCCCAGGAATAAATAAAGCGCTTACAGCCTTACAGGAATGCATCCGAAGTGAAAGGCCTTAAATGATGAAAGCACCTTTTTCTTTCTTTATAATGTGGCTTCGTTCTTCGTAATTTTTTCGTACGTTTTCTTCGATTTTAGCATTGTTTTAAAAAATTCTTTACAATTAAAAAAACTATATACAGGGTGTATATAATATGTTGGACCCACTTCAGAGATGGATTTAGACCTAGAAACAATAAAAAAAAAAAAAGTTCAAGAAAATATAGGTCTGATTTCGTCCACAAACTGAGTTAGCATAGTTCGCTCCATTCAACTGCTTACAAATAATGCGCGATACCTCGTAGAGGGCCTTGCTGTAGTAATGTAAACAAGATCCCGTAGTGTTCATTGAGTGATTTCATTTAATTCTCCTGACCAGGGCACCACATTTGGAGCTTGTTATAACGTTTTGATATTGTGCATTTGTTATGATAATGGAGGCTTACTCAAATCGAGAGATGGCAGATATTCATCTCACGTATGGACTTGCTAGATGCATGCAGCCGAGGCAAGACTGTATGCAGAAAACTTCCCTAATCGCCATGTGTCAAATAAAAAGACCTTTCAGAGAATATATGAACGCCTTGCGGAAACTGGTTCATTTAGAAAATGAATTTCAGATGATGACCCATCAACGCCAAAACAGACAAGACACCTGGAACTTTTGAGCGGGTGAGGAGGTCTATGATGAGGAGTTTGCAGGCTTGTATTTCAGGCGCACGGTAATCACTTTGAGCATTTCCTATGTAAGCAGGTAGTTGTTGCAACAAAAAATGGTTAACTTTGAAACAAGGCGAAATCAACATAATCAAACCTATGTGTACATGAACTTTTTTTTTTTTTTTTTGTTTGTTTGTTTTTAGGTCCTAAACCTATCCCTGAAGTAGGTGTCACATATTATGATGCACCCTGCATATAAACTATTACCACTGAAATTCATCATATTACAAACCGGATTATCATACATCATATGATTGGGAAGGTGGCAAAAAGATACCAGTACGCCATACCGCACGACATTAAAAAAATAATAAATAAATAAATAAATTGGCTTTGAGTATAAACATGACCAAATTCTTTTGCAGCAATTTTTAAAACACCCACCCACCCGCCTTACGTTTAATCCGTAAGGCGGGTGGGTCAAATACTGCTATGAATCCGTTCATAGCAGTATTTACAAAATGGGGAATACACAGAGTCATTAATAATTTTCGCATTTTTTTTTTTTTTTTTTCATTAACGTAAAACATTGTGTGCATAGTGTACTTTGTGAAATTAATTTGTTGTACTGAATTTTCTTTCACACACAGAGCTATCCGGCACTTTGCCCTTACTCAGAAAGGCCCAAAATATGTGTTAAACGAAAATCTTTATTTTTTTGTTAATTTGTTAAGCGATATTATCGGTAGTACTAAATGTTAACCTTGAATACAGTACTCGTGAGAACTGTGAATTCAGCTGTGGCTACAACAAATGTAGACTTTAGTTTGCGTCAACGTAGATACACCTTTTCAGTGTGAACAGAGTAGGAAGCTCGCGGCGAAGGCGCAGGCGCAGTTACCGCTTGTTGTACTTTGCCCCAGGCGCCAAAACACTTAATTGTGGCTCTGATGATAATAATAATGGAAATCGTCTAGGACCTGTAAATAGCGAAATTTTTGTTAAAACGGTATTCGTTGTAACGGGATTTTACTGTATAAAGCTGTTTTGTGGGGAGAGATCCATGGTTGCGTAGCTATGATATTAAGCTTATAAAGTCATTCCCATCTCGATGGAAAATATTTCTCAACTTCGACAAGTACAAAATAAACATAATTGCTATTTTATGGCAGTAGCGTCTCTTGTCATTCTTATTTTATATTTTTCCTCTCTCTTAATTTTCTTTTCTTTTTTAAAAGATATACACAGTATTTGTTATTTTTAAGAATGAATGAAACCTGTTCTCGGTGTGTGTGTGTGTGTGTGTGTGTGTGTGTGTGTGTGTGTGTGTGTGTGTGTGTGTGTGTGTGTGTGTGTGTGTGTGTGTGTGTGTGTGTGTGTGTGTGTGTGTGTGTGATATCGGCCTCAGTTCCACAACTATAGGCTAAAGGAGTACTTCCTATAATTCCATTTTATTTCTTAGAGAATTTATTTGATTTGATTTAGGGACGGAAATCAGACTTAAGAAGCAGTCTGTATGGGCAGAGCTAATAAATAAAGCGTCTGGTCAGTATGACAAAATTCATAAAAATGGAATAAAAGAATTTCTATAATTGAATAGTGAGGAAAAGTTATGAAGAAAAATACTCATTTCTTTTTCATTACACGCTCACTAAAGTTTCTAAATTCAACTTCACAAAAACTATATCTTATTATAGTAGATACATCGGCTTTGAAACTGTTTCTATAAATAATACAAAATCAATACAAATGGATATTCTGACTCAGCGAACTATGGAAAAATCATCGGATATAGTCATTCTGTTACATGGAGAGAGAGAGAGAGAGAGAGAGAGAGAGAGAGAGAGAGAGAGAGAGAGAGAGAGAGAAATCAGTTGTCTATGGCCCAGGCAACAACAAATATTACATACAAGGAGATTTCCTCGCATTAGAACCTAAACGTCTCAATCCAGCAAAAGGATTCCAATAATCTTCCTTGCAGCTTTCAAAGAGTCGGATTAACTGGTGTTTCATAGCATTGGTATCTAAATCCATTTACTGTTAGTACTCTGTCTAAACTGATGCACCATTGTGAAAGAATAATTTTCTTCATTTTATTCGGAAGCAGAGGGAGACAGAACAAGAAGGACTAAAAGGTTACACAATTCAGCCTAGATCGAACTACATTGAAAACCAACTGGTGAAAACTATCAGAGTTCGAAAACATCCTTTCTCGGAAAAAGTGAATAACGCTTTTCCTCAGCTGTAAATAAATAAATAAAAATAAAGTTAATTGTTTATATTCCGGACGGACCACTTGCTATATCCTGAAATAACATTAGCACATTGAAGTAATAATAAACTGAATACACTCTTTCACTCATTAGTCAGTTCAAAAGAAGTAAACTCAAGTTATGTACCCATCAGTACATTTTCTATGAGTCTGGAATCATAATTATATTTTACAGTTAAACTGAAACGTCGTTTTACTTCAGTGATCAAGGTAGCATATATTTATAAGTTAGGTAACGTTTGGGTAATTATAGTAATATAAATTATATTTTTGTAACAGAGTGTAACAAAAACACACTGTTCTGAAGCTGTCTGCTGTATAAGCAGAATGTTCTGAATGTTTAATATTACTTTTGGCAAGGCGGTGGCTCTGACCTGATAGCCCGCTAATTGCTCTCCAAGCTTTGTATAGCCACTTACATCCCATCATCACTTGTTAGTATATACACATATATAAAACCATCATATGATAAAATAGAACAAATTTAGTGGTGTTCTACAGTCGTTTTTATGCTCATTTAATATCATAAATTCAGATATTATAAATAAATAAATTCTTTATTGCTAATAAGTACAGGATATGTACTAGAGACAATAATACTCAACACGGCGACATGGCCAGGAGTTTTACATTATAAATGAAATTATAAATGAAATTAATTGGCAAAAAAAAAAAAAAATATGAATTTGTCACAATTTAAATATAATAATCCATTTACTAACAAAAACGGAAATAAGTATTAGAAACTACGACCGTAAATTTCATTTTAAGATGTTATTTCATATACAAAATGCCTGTAAATTATCTTTCCAGTGTATACACATACTTCAAAATCTAAATATTGCTGCAAAAATCTTTTTTGAAGTTGTTTTATTTGAATAAATGATTTTGACTGTGAGAAAATACCGTGCTCTACAGCAGTATGCATGAGTAATTAGTACGAAAAAGTTAGTAATTAAAAACAAACAAACAAAAATGCTGGTGCATTTTTGTTCATGAATCTTTCTGTTACTACAGAACGGCATAACAGACTAACTCAAAACAGCAACCAAATAATCAATTCAGCAGTTGTACGTCTACCGAGAACAGCCACTATGGTCCACTCCACAACACCTGCTTCTCATCCTGCCATCACCTGCCGGGCGAATTACGCACTGTCGCGGGGAACTCGTGCTCCACGTGGCAGCTGGAGAGCCTGGAGTTACGATAACATTACTGACGCCGATAGGCAAACTAATGTAGGAGAGATAGAAAGTCACTCCAAGAACGGGGCACTCAAAATCATGGTCGAGACAACAGCAGCAGCAGCGGCAGCTATAGTTTCAGAAAGAAAACGAGAAAATATGCACCCCCCCCCCCCAATCGTCATTTTATTTTTTGAAATTTGTTTCTTTTTTGTTTTCCTCTTCAAGTTTGTAGGACTGAATTCATTTATGCTAATGAATAATTATGATCCCTAAGCGCATCAATGTGAACTTATTCATATTGAATCTGTGCTTACTATTCATCATTGGAACCACGGAATGGTTCCAATATTCTCTGGTTCCTAAACCAAATTAGCTTTAAATTGCATTGTAATGTAATTTAAAGAAACAAGTACGGTGGACGAAGTCAAATCTTCTTTATCATGTGAAAGGAAGAAAAAAAAAAAAAAGGTGGTTTTTTTTTTTTTTTTTTATTTAGCTTATTTTTGTTGTTATTCCTTAACTCAGTGGTTTTCAACCGGGGTGCCGCAACAACATTCTAGGGGTGCCGCAACAACATTCCAGGGGTGCCACGTAATTTGGGTTTAAGTTACTTAAACTTATTATTATTATTTTTAATGTATATGTTTATTTCATTGTAAAAAGGTGTACAGTATCTTTTTCATTTTGTGGTGATTTATAATTGATGTTTACTTAGTACCGCTATATAAAGAATAAAATTATATACTGTATATATATAATTTGTATTATGAAATGTAATAAATTAATATCATATAACATTTATATTTTTAATATTTCATATATATGTATTTAGAAAATTGAGTAGGGGTGCCGCAAAATAAAATAAATTACTTAGGGGTGCCGTTATTAAAAAAGGTTGAAAACCACTGCCCAAACTCAATGAATAAAACACCTATTATGGAACTTGAAACACGGAAAAATAATAGTGAAAAAAATAAAAATAAATAAAATAAAATAAAAAATTGGTGCCATATATAATTGTAATTACCTCTACTACACTTCAGTTTTGTAGGTGGTAGATGACTCTCATCAACCACCACTTTGCTTATTGGAGGCTTGCCGTGGTGAAACCCATGTTTAGTCTCTAGAGCAAAGTTTCCGGCATCCCCCTCCCCCCATACTTCTCCTTCAACCCATGCACGGTACTAAGTACTATAGGTTTTGATGCCTTTCGTGTTTAGGATTTTCATTAAAAAAAAAAAAAAAAAAAAGTTATATAATCGGAAGAAGTGATAATGAAGTAAATATAAGATCATATTTATTATCTATTTATTTATATCTACTTAATCATAAGAACAAGTAAAACTAGGTCTTTATAATCTCACTTCCAGTATATGGGCTACGGTAGAGATAACAACAGTATACATAAATCGATCATGTGTGTGTGAACCGCACAATTTTCAAATGTCACGATTGAAATGAACACTTCTGATACAACACTGAAGGCTGATAATGAGAAAAGGTTGGAATGATCCAAATGAAACAGTTAGCTAAGTGGCGGAGCTGTAATTAAGGTCACAAAGGTGTAATAACATTTTCATGATAAATCCAGGATAATTCCATATACATATAACTACTCCAAATATTTGGGATACTTTTCTTGTCGGCAGCACGATCCTCCTCCACCCATCAGGCAGTCTTGAGATCCAGACTCCCCTTAACAGTAAAAGGAATCGCCTTAAAAATCTGTGATCGCTTCCGGCTCAGGCGCTCCCAATGCTTCTGACGTTATTACAGCTGGAAATTGATCTTGACAGGATGGTAGAAGACAGTAAATACCAAAGCATAAGGTCCTGCCGATTACCTTATCTAATTTTGTGACCTCTGCTTACTTTGGGTTAAGCATGACATAAACTGTGTTATCTTCATTATTTTTTGTTCATGTAATATGCACTGACTCTACCGGCAGGAAGGGACTGTCTAGGGGTAGCACTGCGAGAAGTAATTCTGCATCACTGTCTTTCATTCTACTGTAATTCATTTAATTTATTATTAATGTATTAAGAAATTAATCTTATCATGAAATCAATAGATATAATTTATTAATTAAGCTAATGTAATTTATCCATCTGCTACCTATTTCAACAGCAATTTGTATACGCTAAACGTATTTATTCAATCACAGGTAATGCTACTGGCTTAACAGCCAAATTGGCAATAGCTATTGCCATATAGTTATGTATATTTTCTTACAAAAATAAAATTATTCGTCTAATCAAAAAACTCTTTTTAAGACTAAACATTGTATATAAACGTTTCGGCCAAGTAAATCTTCTTCCGTGCAATGAAAACAGGAAACCACTGATGATAAAAGTTAACAAAGACGTATTGGTAAAAGAGACGAAAAGATTGGATAAATCCCCACAGAGGTAATCAAGTCTTTGCTGTACATTGTTTCCTACCATCAATGTCATCACGGAAAATTTAGTTCATCTGCATAATTGTTCATTAATTGTAAGGACTAATTAGTCAATCTCTAGCAGACATATGGATTTTATTCCTACCCACTTTTTCATCCTGCAAACAGACAGTCGTCTCGGGATATATTCAATCTGAAGACCTCACACACGCGCCTCGCAGCCTCAGGTGTTTTGCACTATTCAAGCAACCTAATCGTGTGTTTTATTCTAGCGACAGGCGGCCATCTTGTTTCAAGGAAGATCAAGATAAAAATACTTCAGCTAGCATACCAAACGACACTCTAATATGGAACAGAAGAGTTCTAAATGGCACTTATAATTTGAATAGCAGCTTATTTCAATATGAGAGTACAGAAACGCTCCTGTCAGCTACCCAAACATAGCGAGCATATAAGAAGCCAGCTTTCTACTTTTGGAAAGTAGCTGAAAATGACTGAGCCATATTACTTGCTTATCCACTTTTCTATTAAAAATTTTAAACGCTATTTTTATGGTGTTTGTTAACTAGGCTAACATACCCTTAAATCTGTTTCATAATCAATCTTACATTAAATTTAAGATAAAATAATCAATTAAATGCGCCACTCTCTCGCCGAGTTCCACATCGTTTATCTGTTGGAAAATCTATTGAGCAATCTACCGTTTTCGTATCCATTATAGCCGCAATGACAGCACATGTTCACAGACTAATATTAAAATATATTAAACTTTCACGTATTTGTTGGAAAATTAATAATTTACTAACGTAAATTATTAAGTTTCCAACAAATACGGGCGGAGAACATGGAAATCGTGCGTGCAAACGTTTTGTTAAATACTCGGCCATGTCATAGACGCATCTTATTCGTCAACTGCAGTTCAAAAGACAACACACCTGTCGAATTATCGTAATGAAGCATCTGAAAATATCATCTCAGACGAATCTGCCCAAGCCTACCGCTAGAAGTGTCATCGGGGACAGGAGGTGTGGCAGTTACAACGCAAAGTTGTGGCATGGGCTTGGTATGTCACACAGTGTCATCAGCAGATTGTGTAATCGGTTTCAAGAAGCACAGATTCGTACACGTCCAGATCACGATCGTAGACTATCAACAATACTGAGGCAATCTCTCTCTCTCTCTCTCTCTCTCTCTCTCTCTCTCTCTCTCTCTCTCTCTCCTTGTCCGTCGCAATCGACACTTGAATGCTACCGAGCTATCCGGAACCTTTGCAGCAACTACAGGGACACACTTGTCACCACAAACCATCCGAAGTGCTGCTTTCTTATCATCTACACAGACATGGACTTTATGCAAGAAGATCCACGGGGAAGGAGTGCGATATTCAACTGAGTGTCAGACATTGTAGGGCAAGAAGAACATGGAACTCGAACATCATAATTGGACTACCGATGAATGGCGTCGTGTGCTCTTCACTGGTGAGTCCAGGTACAGTCTGAAGCTAGATTCTCATTTGGTCCTATTGTAGCCTGAAACCAGAGCAACCAGAAACTGTCATCTTTAAGTACAGAAATACAGTAAATTCGGTGAAGGTGGACTGCTGGTAGGGGGCAGCAGTAGTAATTGTGGTAGTACAGATATCATCAGGAACGGGATCCTGACTGCACGCAGGTATAGAGACAAGATTCTGCGATCTGTGATATTCTTCTCTTGCTGATGAGGCACCGACAACGCTCAATATGTTAGCGGATTAGGGTATTGTCCAAATTGATTGGTCTGCTTGCTCCAACGATCTGAATCCCATTGAGCACATGTGAGACGCCCTAGGTTGGCATACTGCAGATCGTATAGACAGTCAGCCACACTTAATCAGTTGGAAACAGCACTTACACAAAAGTGGCAACTCATTCCGCAGCAACTTATCGATACCTTTATTTTATCGATGCACTGCAGGTACTAAATATGTCTATACTAAACATACACAATACTAAAACCTTCGTGGCACTCTAGTTAGCATGATACATCACCGTCTGCCACTCGTTTAGTAAGGTCTAAGTTTGATTTCAGCCAACGACTGGAGGGATTCTAAAGTCCTCTTCATTCGTGGCTGCAATTAGCCGATCTCAGGCAGAGGGTGTAGGATTCCCCCGTGAGTTATTTTGGATTTTTCAGTCCCATAATATGCAAATCGGCCAGTGAACATACACTTCTGCAGACATAATACACTTATGATTATGAGCCATTAATACCAATAATAATACACTCTAATAAAGTCGTTTACGTCTACAACGGTGACAAAAACTGTTCTTTGACGCTTACAGTACTCTTCTTCGGATGTGTCATGTTACAAAAAAACAACGTTAGCCATCACTGAAGTTGCTGTGAACATGTTCGACATAACTGACAGGAACTTAACTTCAACTACATTATGCGGTATGCATGTCATCATATTCACAAACACCATTGCACATGCTGTAATTCTCTAACTGTTTGATCATGTTGCGCTTTAAACAAGGATTATAATCATACAGAGCGGTTTGGAAAACTGCTCTGTATCACTGCGTTCTGCGAATGAACCACAAGTCTGGAGAAAGATTAACCAGCAGGGGTAGCACCTGGTTAAAGTATGGCAAATAAACTGTTTCTTTACATGAACCTTGAACGATTTCAAAAATAGATGATTAAAAAAAAAAAATTCTATACTTCCATCTGCTCAGTTACGAATCAGTAAGTCAGGAGAATTTGTGTTCGAACAATCTTTCTTATTCTTCAACGCGGTCTTCTCAATGTTTCTTTACAAAGAGGGGAAACTGGAAAGGATTGTTTCCAATGTTATATTTTTATAGTATTTTTCATACCGATTGTACCTAGTCGGGTACCTTCAGTATAAAAATGTAATAACTTTGAAAATTAATAAACTGCTATGTGATAAATGAGATGAAACTAATCGGGGATGACTTCCTTTCAGAAATGTCTGTGCAGAGATGTATGAAACAGCCAATCGCCAACGGCTAATATGGTTTAAAGGCAAGAAGCCAGCATGAATCCACAAAAGCTAATGACTACGTATGGTGAAACAGCAATGCGAAAAAATACTTGTAAGTGGTGTCGACTGTTTAATGAAGTGAAAAAGTAACTTGAAGGATGAAGAAGGAAATGGTTGCCCGCACACGTCAGTCACTATTGTTAACATTGCCGAATCCGAAAGCATCGTCATGTAACTGTAAAATACATTAGTAAATTCGTAAAATTTCTTCATCATTTTGAATGACAATGCACGACTACAAATCGGGCAACTGATGGCAGACAAGATAGAATTGAACGAATGAAACACTTTACTGCACTCAATATCACTCGATTAAGCATCTTCAGATTTCCAAGTCTCTTCAATTTAAGCGATATTCTTTATTTTTTCTTTACATCAATGAATTTCTGTCTTATTCCATCTTCCCACCCAGTGGAGAATGTCGATGATATTTCCATTCTGATCACAAATAAAGACCCTAACCAGCTTCAACTCAAAATCTCTGCCTTGCTCTCTTTACTGCATAGTTGGCTTCAAAAGAATCAGCTTATACTAAATCCAGAAAAATCCAAATATATAGTGTTTAGAACGAAAACCAAACCACTAAATATAGATTTCGAAATAATGTAGAAAGGAAAACAACTCGAAGGGGAAATGATACCAAGTTTCTAGGAATCTGGCTTGATAAGCTGAGTTGGGATAAACAAATGATCACCTTAAGAAAGAAGACTTCGTCCCTAGAGGGAATACTCGCCCGAGCCTCTGCCTGGGTATCCCCTTCCTTTCTGAGACTAGTATTCCTTTCGTTAATTCAGCATCATCTCACCTATGGAATCATCTAATGGGGCACCACCTGTCAAGAAAACCTTGCGAGAATCAACTCCATTCTCAATCGATGCGTTCGTTCAATTTTAGGCCTTCCCTGGAATGCATCGGTTAGTTCGAGATACAAAGAAGCAAGACTCTTAATCATCTACCAACTGCTACAGAAAGCTGAGGAGGTCTTTGTCTACAATGTTTTGAAAACTCCAAACTTTCCTCCTCTCTTCAGATCCTTTTTCATAACAATAGAAGAAGAAATATCATACAATTTTAGAAATTAAGCAAACTTGAAAGTTCCGCTTTTCAAAAAAGTCATGGGACAGAAAACTATAAAATAAAGAGGTGCTAAAACCTGGAATAATCTTCCTGAAAATATCAAAAATGCCACTTCACTAAACCGATTCAAGAAGCTCCTAACTGAACACATCACTAGAGATGTCTGATTTGAATCACCTTAAGCTCTTCTCGAGAATGTTAAAAACATAGAGGAAATGCATTATCAATTTGGAAATTATATAAATAAGTTAAAGGAATAGTTGTCAAAAAAAAGCTTAACACTATGGATCATTTCATCATTTTGTTTTCTTTCATAATTCCAAACTAAAAATTGTACAGTTCATTAGTAATCAATTAATAATGAACTCTGTAATGAAATGTACAAATATTTCCGATTTATTTATGATTTATTCTATAGAATAATACCTATAAAATTTCAGGACTGTTTTTTTATTGTTATTTCATATCTTTTTCAAACGGAACATCCCCTAAAAAGCCTTTGGCTTATGTGTTCGCCCTTCCTTTTTGCTGTTATCTCCCAACAAGTGTTACATAAAATAGGGATAAATAAATTATCAATTATTAATATTGCAAGAAAACAAGAAACATTCCTTAATAATAAATATAATCAATAATGAGGATATATCAGCAGTGCGACAATGACATTGCCAGTATCATGACACATTACTTCAACAGAGTTAAGAAAATGTTTCGAATGGAGGTTATGTTCAAAAATAGGATATGTCTCTTTGTAGCTACAAAGAGATTATTTACTTATATGTGTAGTTACAAATATCTACATTTCTCTTACAAATATGGCCATTTTTTTTAATTAACTTTATCAAATATTCATTTTGGTATTTTGCGCTCCGATAAATTGTTATTCATATTAGCGGGCATGAATCGTATTAATGCAAGATCGTGCAATGGAAGAGTATGGTACAGTAGGACACCGCATTCATTAGAACCGTATTTCGTTTCGACCCTGTTAAGATATCTTATTTTGTTTTTACGGTCGAATTACAATGGTGAAATGTTCCGTAACATTGTATTAAACTCAAAATAAATACATATAGTCGCCAAAGTTGCTACAATATTATAAAAAAAAAAATAAAGATGTAGTATGAAAAGTATTATAAAATAAGGGGGGGGGGAGCATTAAACGTCGTAATACTGTATTTTACTGAATTTACTTGTGTAGGGTAGAAGGGTTTGAATTTTTCCGTATCGTATAGTAGCAGTCGAAGCTCTGACTGACGCGTATTCGGAGTCTCAAGAGCTCTGGAGTATCCTGGCTGAAGGTTTAGGTGATTCCCTACTAATATCTGACACGTTAGAAGGCTCACGGAAGGTTGATTGGTTTGATGTTTAATGGTGCATTGGCAGCTGAGGCCATAATGCTGCTACTTCTTCTTCTTCTTCCAGTCACATAACTCTCTGAGGAGCTGTTGTGGCCACCAACAAATTCCTCCAACTGCATCGATCATGTGCTCTACGAGCAGGGTCGCAAAGTGTAATTCCCAGAAGTTCACTGATCCCATCCTTCCACCTAGTTGCAGATCTTCCTCTGCATCTCTTCCCCTTCCATTATATTCTTCAACAGAAAGTTTTCCCTTCTTACTATATGACCAAAAAACTTGAGTTTTCTTTTGTTGATGCTATGAAAATGAATTTTATAAAGGCCATAATGCGCCAAGTCAAAATTGAAGCAGATAATTTTTTTTTTTTTTTTTTTTTGGTAGCCTATAAACGGGCTACCACGTCAAGAAAGTAAATAATACTTTCAGGGGTTGACACTGTGCTCCGCGGCGTTCCAGGGCACCGTAGCGAACTCACAGGGGCGCTGGATATTTTAAAATGTCGAGGGAAACACGGCGATATCCGACATCTGTCGGACACCACGTGAACTACTAGCTCGAAGTAGTTCACAGTTTCAACATTACTTATTAAGTTGCTTGGACCTAATTACTTAGTAAAATACTAATGCCAATGCTAAACAGAACTGTTAGGTATTTCTTTTGGCCTAGGAGCGCCGTGAACCGAGAAAGTTTGGGAACCTTTATACTATGGTATAAATGTAAATAAAAATTATAAACTTAAATCTTTGTATATAAATTGGGTGTAAAAAGTTAAAAACGTCAGACATGTTATCACTGTCACCTAAAATCTGACTGAGTGTAGATGGTTCAGCCAGATTATTAAAATCCCTAAAAAATAAATCGTGGTTCTATAAAAACACGGAGCAATATGGCCTTAGTTGCTAATGCTCCTAAAAACCAAATAACAAACAAACAAACTATAAAAACAGGACACTCTCTAAAAACGTGAAGAATAGTTAAAGTAGTATTACTCATTTCACACATAGGTGGGTCATCCGCCCTCAGAAAAAAGGAATGGGTTAGATGACTATGACCTATGCGGAGCGGAGCAAGAACCACTTCCTGTTTTCGGACTGCGTAGACCGGACTGCCACTGCGTGATTACAGGTTTCATGTGATGTAGTTTATTCGTGGCCTGTTCGTGCCAAGAATCTTGCCATTGGGAATATAATTTAGAGCGTATTATTTGCCTGTAGGCTGTATAGGGACTGACAGGCAATGATTATCCAGAGAAATGGCTGATTTGGCTATGGTATCAGCTAATTCACTTCCCCGGATCTCCAATGTGGCTAGGAACCCAGAAGAACCGAATGTCAAATTCTGATTCAACGAGAAAGAAAAGCATCTGCTGGATTCGAGACAGGACTGGATGAGGGTAAAAATTCGAGCAGCCCTGTCCCTATTTCGACACGTGCTTACTGTGCCCATTGGTAAATATCTCTTCCCGAGAGGGTTAATTGTTGAGGCTTAGAAAAATTTCAAAAGTAGGGTTCCACTAAAATTTTATTTAAAAGAACGTGCTCTGAAACAGCAAAACATTGCAGAACTACTGATAGGGTGAAACGAAACCATTTGTTATATGGCAACTATCAACATCTATAAACTGCTGCATTTCATTAACATTACGCTAGCTGCTGAGTATTTCATTACTTCTACGAAACAGTGGTAAGGGGAAACACACTCGTTAATTATTTTGCTATCTAGTGTAGATGCAATAAATGTCTTCAAGATAGTTTAATTATATACCTCTATATTATAATTCATAGTTGTCATCATCATGGTCGCTATCACATTGCTATAAGCATGCGTCACGCTGGCACAAACAGTGTTGCCATAGCAACTGCCAATCTGTCAACGCGGTAATCTTTTTTTCTTTTTCTTTTTCTTTTTTTTTTTTTTTTTTTTTTTTTGCAATGGGTAGTTTATTATAGTTTTTTATAATGGCTAATTTATTATACATTATTCTTTTCATTTTGCAACTCGCTAAATACACTGCATATACAGACAAGCTATTACAAAAGCAGTCAATGGTTAAAGCTAGCTAACATTAAAAAAAAAAAATGTTTATGGAAGGTTATGTATCCCTCAGCCACCCACAGAAAGTGTCTCACATCTAACATTGTATGACTTTCTGAGAACAATAAAATTCAAGAAATAAGCAAATAAATAAAAGTTCGTATGGCCCTGTGTAGTACCAAGTTGTCAGCTCAGTTAACTAGTACTGCAGATTAATATTTAGGTTAAATAACACTAATACTTCGTTACTAACAAAGTAAATAACTCTGTTAAGTAACTAACACGTTGTAAGTAACTAAAAACGGGGACTAATTTCATTAAACGCATTGTTACTGGTGATGAAACGTGGATTTATGGTTATGATCTCCCAAATGAAATAGTAGTGGAAGTCGGCTAACTCGTCCCATCCAAGAAACAGCAAAACAAGTTTGGTGAAATGTGAAAAATGTTCTTGTTTTCAAGAAGGGATCGAGGTTCTTGTACTGTACCCCTCGAACATAATTAGTTCGTATAAGAAGGCCTACAAATCTGCTGATTGTCCTTTTAACACATCTCTTCAGATGGAAATTTATGCTCTGACGTCTAGTTGTTGGTGAATTATAAGAATATGGTTAGTTGATTACTTTTGAGTCAAGCTAACGGGAAGAATGTTGTCCCTTTATGCAAGGTGCAATGTGCCCTAAAATATGTCTAAATTTTCATCGGCGAAAAACTGAAGTTTTCCGATGAAAAAAGCTTCCGCTTTCGACTGAAGGGCAATGTAAACGAGTCCATGGATAGTCAATGTCCTACAATGACAGAAGAGTTTCCAATAGCAGCTACTGGTGATGCGCGATATGCGTATGAGAGAGGAAAAGAGGAAGAGGTCAGTAGTGACTTGCCTCTAGCCGTTCATATTATAGTCGTCCATTGCATAAAACCGGTTTATGACTTGCTACAATGGCAGCTGTTTACCACCAATTTTCTCACAGAAAGTTTCTTTGCTTTCGATTCCCGTCGAACACTGGGGGAACTTTATGGAGACTTTATCGCTTGGGGGATACCGTTACAATGTCTTAGGCGGAGGAGTCGTTTATCTCCCACAGTGCAAAACCGGCCTATAATACACGACTTACGCGGCATACACAAAAAAATTGCATTTACCTCTACATCATAAGCATAAATAATTCCGTTTGGCAAAGAAATAAAAATAAACAAACAGAAATTTTTCGGCTTTGAAATTTCCTTCAACTGCCCATTTGGTCTATCGTAACCATAAAGTTGGTCAATCAATGTGTGGTTCAGGTTCGTGTCACTATTAACAATGACTGATCTTCGCGTTTCCTAAAATTATATTGTACGTATTAGGTAAGAGGTTTAACACTGACTGATCTTCGCGTTTCCTAAATTTACATGTATGTATTAGGGACAACGGAAATAAAGGAATAAGTAAGGAAGGAAGGAAGGAAGGAAAAGGGAGCAAGAGGTGGCTCATAATATTTATGGAAAAATTCTGCACTGCTATCAAGCATCTTATATAACATCAAAAGACACTGTAATGCCCAGAGAAAAATAAAATTACCGCCTTTCCAAAAAAAAATAAATAATAAATAAATAAAAATAAAATAAAATAAAATAAACTTTCATATGTGCTGGGTAGGATCTAAATTTTAATGTGTTTAAAGTCGAAGCAGTAAATAGATAACAAATTTATTCATGCGCATCACAAATAAAATCATTATTGGGTGAATGTTAATCTCATTAGGAGAAATGTATCTGAATTCCATCCTGTAATTATATTACAGAAAGAACCCAAAAATGAAAAAGCCTCAAGCCCATAGCAACTTTTTATCTATGGATTTCGGTTGTAAAGTTTTGCTTCTTTTTTTATAAGCAAATGAGATTTTTACCGTAATCTCAGTCCAACACAAAATTTACTCTGGAGTAAATATACACACAGGAGCACTTGTGGGGGGGGGACCTCACGAGACAACAGCCTGGCCCTGCCGTTCTGTACATTCAATTATCTCCATAACAATACGCTACTGCACGTGTGTAGTTCACGAAATCCTATTGCTTGAACAATAGGCACGATTTTCGGTGCATACTTGCGATTCACGCAAGCATTATTTGGCGATATTGGCATTTTACGTGACAGAAGTACATTTAAAAAACTTCATATAAGTTTTCAAAAGAAGCTGCTTTAAAAACAAACCACCCATCCTAACATTTTATAGTGAAGATTATTCATCCTTATACGAAGCTCTCAATTAAGCCCATCATTGGTTATTCTAACGAGTTTGGTGTCCTAGTGTTCCCCATAACAATAAACAATACTTATATAAATGGCTTGAAAAAATTCTTTTGAATTTTTTCAAGCCATTTCCAAGTTAAAAAAACATCTATGAGTCAAAAGCAGGCCCATATTCCATAACAATGATTATGCACTTCATAGCCATTCACCATTCATGAAGCAAAGAAGAAATATAGTCATATGCGATTTATCATTTAAGATCTGGCCTTTATGTAAAAGTTAAGTGCAAATGCATCATTAATACACAGCCAATTCTAAATAAGCAAAATATTTGCAAAGGCGGCATCTTTTAAGTTATATCTCATACTGTGAATACCTTCACAACGAGTTGCCATGATATTGCACTACTTCGAATAAGTAACGCTTCACCTAAAGGAGAAGACTAATGTTACTTATTCTCAGCGGATACCACCACCCAGACGGCACCGTTTCAGGGCTATTTGGCCCTTCTTCGGTTGGTGGGTAGGTACCCAAGTGATGCAATGATGGCAAAACAGTTATGAAGTATAACTCCACAATAATTTGCAAATATTTTGCTGATTTACCCCATCAGGCATCTCTCATATTGTGCAGTTATACTTCATAACTGTTTTGCCATCATTGCATCACTTGGGTACCTACCCACCCACCGAAGAAGGGCCAAAAAGCCCTGAAACGGCAACAGGGGGAGCCTGATGATGTCCGGAGTTTCCAAGAATAGGTAACAACAGCCTTCTCCACTGGGAGAGCGTTGCCTATTCGAGAAGTTTATGAGTTTTTGAGTGGTGTGAGTTGAAGGAGTTACTGTCCCTGTAACTCTTGTAAGAGGGGGAATTACTTTCCCTCTACCTTCTGCTTTTCTAAGTCTAATAGGGACAAGTGGATAGTCGAGTTATTATCCCACACATATACAAAATAGCCCTGAAACGGTGCCGTCTGGGTGGTGGTATCCGCTGAGAATAAGTAACATTAGTCTTCTCCTTAGGTGAAGCGTTACTTATTCGAAGTAGTGCAATATCACGCCAACTCGTTGTGAAGGTATTCACAATATGAGATATAACTTCAAACGATGCCGCCTTTGCAAATATTTTTCTAATTTAGAATTGGCTGTGTATTTATGATGCATTTACACTTAACTTATACATAGTCTTGACTTTCTCGCAGCCTGAGGTATTAGCCCTAAACGCACTATGATCTTGACTTTCTCGCAGCCTGAGGTATTAGCCCTAAACGCACTATGATCTGGCCTTTTATCTATTTATTTATTCATAAACTGACTCTACTGTGCTACTGGAATCTGTTTGATTGTACATTTCGAATCGCAACATTCGTACACCACAGACTTTCCCTTTGGATTCACATCGAACCAACCATGGACTCCATGGTCTACTCAACAGTATAGTGGCTGAAACTATAGGTGACCGAAGTATCGAGCGAGAGGCGAAAGGCTCAATATCTTAATGGTACAATGACGATTATCTACAGTGGACTCCCTCTTAATTTGTCCTTAGGCCTAGTCAACCTACTTATGGCAAAGTCACATGTGTAAATATGTAATATATTTTATTTGATTTAGTTCTAATTTGTAAAAAATTAATATCTCCTATGGGAGGTATGGATTTTTAGGGTTTTTTTTTAAGCAAAAAAAAATAAATAAATAAAAATAATGTTTGCTGATATAAACGAAAAGTTCAGCAAAAATCGAACAACCCGTTCTCCCTTAAACCCTCTCTGTGGGAATCTATTTATTATTATACAAATAGTTTGACCACCACTTCAAGATTTATCCAATTGTCATGAAACGATTATCTTACTTAAAAACATTTCGCACAGATCATATGTTAATTTTTCTTAATCTAATTATAAGACTTTTGCTAAGCAGGAGGTTTGATTTTCTGTTCGAGTATTATGTCAGTAATGTGTTGAGTTGTGCCGAAATGGGGGGAATCGTTTGTTTTTTCACCCCTTATACGTAATTTCGACAATAGCATCATTCACTTCTGAGCTATATCAACTATTTATTTCAAATGGGTTTAATTTCGATAAGATTTCTGTTTTACGACAATAGCATTTTAAAGTGGACACTTTCTTTTAGAGGCCTTCGCTCTAAAAAAAATTACTGTACTGTTTCTAACTACTATCAATACAAACGTTCCCTGAATAGGACAGAAGGGTTTTAATTTAACAATGTACAGTTCTTGAGCCGGTATTATTCGAATTCATTTGATATGAGCAAAGAAATAGAGGGCTGTTTATCTATAGAAAAGAAATTAAAAGCATTAGAAATAATGGTAATGGTGAACCACTACAAAAAAAAAAAAAAAAAAACCTCCCATGACTTTACTCCGTGGCCCATAAGAAGAGGAATAAACTCACTCTGCAATATATATATATAACCAGGAATACGGTTAAATGAACTTCGTCAGAAAACCACACTGCGTTTAAAAGACACAGCGCATTCTCGAGGAAGTCAGAAATCTCGTTCAAAAAAAATATATACCAGGGTGCGTGTGTGTGTTTCACCATTTCATTTAAAAGGAGAGATAACTACATCTTACAAGGATATGCTGGTAATTCCGAAGGGTACGTTTTTTCTTACCGCGTTATAGCTCATATTCATGCTTTGTGAGAGACGTCACAAGCTTTTCATAGAAACCTTCAATGTTTGTTTGGCTTCATTCACGTCAGGCGTGCGTATTGATGGGCATACAGGCGTCCTTTCCGCGGATCAAGTAGGCAATCCTTTTCTTCAAACTACTGTACTTCACTAAACGGCAAACAGCATTTTTCAGTGCATTACGCAAACCCAACTCTGTGCAGAAATTTCTCTGTAGTTTAACCACAGGATTCCACTTTTGTAGGAGGAAATACCGGTATGAAAGTAACAGGGTTCAGTTGGTAACAGACGCGAGACACTAAAAGCGGCTGCCAAGTGGCCATATTTCTTTTACTATATAGTATTCGTAATTACTGTTTGTTTCTTACTCAAAGAGGACACCTAAAAGATAGCACGACGACGAGGAAGAAGAAGAAGAAGAAGAAGAAGAAGAAGAAGAAGAAAAATTTGTAATATTTTTGTTATTTGACGTAGAGAAAAGATCGTAACAAAAATAAGAATAAACCAAGAGCAATAACAATTTAATAAGTATTCGTACTTAATATACCAATACTCATTATTTAATCATAAAAATTAGCATAAAAACACACCGACTGACCAGTTCATTAAAACCATAGAGGTTTGGAGTATATGCAACATACGTAAATTAACAAAATATGTGAAAATCGAAGAGATCACATGATGAATTGTGCAGGAAAGAATAAAAACGATGCAATCCATTTGAGTCTTTAATGAATGGAAAAATGCCCGTCAACGTCCGTTAAGATACGCGACTACGGCCATAAATGTAAGTTGATGGAGCAAGGAACTATGTCTGGAGGGGATGAGGGGATTATCAAGTGTAATCGTCGTCAAATAACGGAACAATTTACCCTGCAGTTAATGTGGGACACGCTATGTATCAATATCACAGAGTGTCAGTACACGCACCATGCGAGGTCTACAAATAATGCACTACGAGACCTTCATGAAAGCCACTGAACACCAACCGAAAAATATGGCTACGTTGGCCCCAACGCAAAGGATGGGGGCAAGAAGACTGGAGCACAGTCACACTACGCTTTTCAATACCGATGGAAGAGTGCACATAGAGAAAAGCCACACGAAATACCGGCGTTATTCTGTTATGACCCAAACAGTACAGGTTGCTGAGAAATGTGTAATGGCATTGGATATGTTTTTGTGGCATACCATTAGTCCCCTATGTATGTATGTATTATATGTGTGGGCGGCTCCTAGAACATAAGTTTAACTCCGCCTGGTTACTTTTTACTTTTCTTTAACAGACTGTCAAAGTAAGGACAGTGTATTTCCCCTAACTAATCCCAACGGAGCGCACCGTGAACACTAGAGCATCCGGCTATCGTTGCGGATCAGGTATATTCGGTAATGTTGCACGTTTACCGCTATGCATAGGGATACTTTCAAAATGAGAGTAAAACGTTCCACAGCAACAAATGCGTGAGTGTCTTCCAGAACACGAGGAATACTTCAAGAATCTGCCCTGGCCAGCCCAGTCCTCAAATCTCAAACACTTTGAAGACACTACAGACGCTCAATGTGATCGTATCATTGGGCATCTACAATACCTTCAAAAATGAAAGTAAGTGTTCTATTCTGTAAATGCTAAGTCATAATTCACATATGTTATAGCTCACCTGTGTGTATGTTACAATAAACCCCAAGGGAGTTTACAGATAACTTCAAAGCAGACATTGGGTGTAACATCTTCGAAAATTTGTATTTTTTAGCATATAGTATGTCAACTTGAAAAGACAGCACTTTTACTATAATAATATAGAACGCAGAAGTAAATGTTCTTTAAACAATTGCGACTGTTAAAAATAAAATCAATTTTTTGGCAAAGTGGCAAAGAATTGTAAAAAAAACGTTACCACCATACCCAGTATCCCTTATTCTTTCACAATGGCAACTTCTTATTCTATACTGTAGAGTGTAGACCATTGTGATGTTTGGGGTAAAAAAGACGCGGTTTGAAATTTACTAATATAAATTCGAAACATATACCTATGGATTATTATAATTTCAGTTCCGAGACCATGGATTAGAAAAATATATATCAGATGTGGCAATAAAGTTCCCGAAATGGTGCTTTTGCAGCCTTGTTCGGCCAGTTCGAAAATAAACGGAATTGGTATGTCGTAGTTCAAACTTCCTCCAACAGATGGTGATACAGAGATTGTCCAGTAAGCTGCGTTCGTTAGTAGCATTAACGTTTCGTGTCACGATTTCGCAACTAAGCAGCAAAGAAATAATATCAAATTTTGCTTGAAACTGGGAAAATTTACAACGGAAACGTATAAAATTTTAAAATCTGTTTATAGTCATGAAACAGTAAGTCGCACCAGTGTGTGTTTGAATGGTATAAATGGTTCAAAGACAGACGTGAGGATGTTCGCGATGACCCAAGAAGTGGGCGTCCGTTAACCTCTCGAAATGAGGACAGAGTTGCAGGAAGTTCGGGAAATTGTGGAAAGATATCATCGTTTGTCATTTTTATAGATACAACGTGTAACAATAAAGTTCCCGGACTGATGTTGTTGCGGTCATGTTCGATGAGTCTCAAAATAAACGGAAATGGTATGTTGTAGTTCAAACTTTCTTCAACAGATGGTGGTAGAGAGACTTCCAGCAGGCTGACAGGTTGAAAGTAACAACCAGTTTCGTCAGGAGCGTTAACGTTCTTGTCACGAATTTGCACTGCAGCAACGAATGAAAATCAAATTTTGCTTTAAAATAGGAAAATCTGCAAAAGAAACGTATAAAATATTAAAAATTGTTTATGGTGATGAAAGGCTAAGTCGTATCAGTGAGTTTGAATGGTATAAGCAGTTCAAACACGGACATGAGGATGTTCCCAATGACCCAAGAAGTGGGCATCCAGCAACCTCTCGAAATGAGGACAGAATTGCAAAAGTTCAGGAAATTGAGGTAAGATATCGTCATTTGACCATCAAAATAATAGCATGAGTTGAATATGAATAATGATACGATTCACCAAGTTCTGTATGAAGATTTAAGGAAAAGAAAAGTCTCTGCAAAATTTGTGCTGCACAGCTTCACGGATAAGCAGAAGCAACGAAGAATGTCATCAGTTAATACTGTTACCATTCTGTTCTAATAATACATAATTAACACCTAAAATGTGCGTTCATTTTACCACTCTCAAAGCAAAATAATCGAAAGCCATCTGAAAACGAAAGACCTATTATGTTAATAAATATAGTACTCTATTCAGGTTACATGCAAGAATGTATGCAAAAGTGGCCTCATATTTCTTCAATTATATCTGAGTCTCACTAACATGCTTTTAGGCCGGAAAAAGGAAAGGGGTGGGGAAGATCATGTCCACCAACCTGATTACACTTTGGCAATTGGATTCTACTAATATCCGGGTAGCAGGTTAATGTTGTGTATACAGATCTTTCCAGGACTCAACGTGGTTTAAAATGATTTACTAACTAACTCATAAACTTTATGCTTATCGCATTCGTGACCCTCCTTTAAGTTGAATCATTAATTACGTATCTCATATACTAAGTTCTGCGTTATGCTGAACAGGTGATATCACTAAGATTTTCCATAGACCCTCTGATGTTTGGCCTTTATATCACTGACCTTCCTAATGGGCACGACTATCCATGACTACAATTGTGTTAATAAATTTAAATTTTATTTATGTATTGGCATTATTAAATGGACAGGTACATTTACAATTGGTTTTGGCGCCTCCGTAGCCAGGTGGGCAAGAGCAGCGCGTAGTCACACGCTTCTTAATCAGACCGGGGTTCGAGCCCGTGCCCACCAAATACGGAGGATGCGGAAAGGTCAGGGAATGACCACCGCATATCCCGGGAGCAATATGGCCTTAGTTGCTAATGCTCCTAAAAACCAAAAAACAAACAACAAACAATTGGTTTTAGATAACTTCTGTATTTAAATGCCTTATGTATAAATACAAGAAAGAGCAAACGATTAACTTTCGCAGAATCAATTCATATATCAACGGTCAAAATATTAAAGGACGTATGACATTCAAGATTCATTCATCTGTAAATTTTTAGATCGTATATAAAAATTTATAACTGAATGAGAAAAGCATGTAACATATTGAGTCTTGTAAGCAGATTTTTCTAATGTCTTAAATATTCTCAATTACTAAAAAAATTGTGCACTGAGTATAACAGGTCAGATGTTCTAATTTATCAGATGTATTACTATCATCCAAGGAATCGACCGTTTCGTCAGAGATAGTGCCACGTGTCCACATAGACTATATAAAGCAGATACTCGCTGTTGTTGTGGGTGAAATTCAGCAAGAGAATGCGATCCAAACCGTGACCTAAATGACTTTGGGGTACCTATAACAGACGACGCCAGACGTGCCGGTGTAAATGTTACAGATACTCCTGCTCTTCTGGAGTGTTCAAAGTCTACGAATGGTGCAATAACCAGAAAATATCCGGCCAACAGCTGTCCTGGGCCGAAGACAGCTTGTTGATGTGAGAGTCGGATAGACGTGGAGGGTGAAAAGAATCATACAGTCTAATAGATGGATCACGAAAACGCAGCGCAAGAGTGGTGTGCCAAGGGGGTAAACCGGACGCACAGTGCGTCGGACCCCATCACGGATGATAAATAACACCAGACAACCTCACGAGTTCAACTCATGTCAGCTAAAAACAAGCAGCTGCGGATGTAGTGGATCCGAAACACAGACACTAGACATTTCGGGAATGCATAAAAATCTTCTGGTCCCACGAATCCAGGTTTTGGTTGCTCCATGTTAATGGCAGAACTACGGTATGGCGACACCAGCATGAATAAATGAATCCATCGTGCCAGGGGTCAAAATAGCAGGCTAGTGGAATAAGCAGCTCGTTAAGCTGCCTGATACCCATGAATCAACCTTCATTCTCATTTTATCCATCTGGTAAAGGTTACTTCCAGTAAGATAATGCGCCATGTCACAAAGCACGGTTCGTTCGGGAATCACTTCAGGAGTATGGGGGGCGACTTTACCATAGTTCACTGGCTGATGTTTTCCCACAAACGCTCAACTTGATTGAGCATCTGTGAAACATATTATCAGCATCAAATTATTAAACCAGCGCTCTACCTGTATACAAAGTGAACAAGTAATATCTATAGGATCATCCTTGGCGCCATTATTATTTTCAATCTACCTAAATGATATAGTAACTGAAAAAAAGCACTGTGAAATAAAAAAACTAAATGCTGATGATGTAAAAATATATGCTTCTTCTATGAATGACTGATATATTACTGAATAAATACTTACTATTATTGGACAGATAGTTACAAAAGAATAATTTAAAGTTAAATCTTCTTAAATGTTCTGTAGTAACATTTTATAATAGGTACAAGGGAGGCCAATAAGTAACGCACTATAAGCTATAACATCTTTATTATCTGAGATATTGTAACTATACTTCACATACACAAAATACAATCTTTAAATTTTGTGTAAATATCACTCAATGTAAGAGCTACCACACTCACTGCATTTTCTACAGAGTTCTTTCCAGGTAGCAAATGTTTTGGTAAAAATCAGGAACCTTGACGATTATACCAATGTTTAATGTTATAAACGAGTTCCATATCACTCTCAAACTCCATATCACTAACAAACAAACAAAAACAAAAAAACTGATTGGAGCGAGGTCAGGGATATAGGGTTGGGGCGGTATTATGCTCCACCCCAACTGAGTGGTCTTTGAGGGTGTCATCTGTGCTGTTTGCGGCTTTGCGTTATCCTGATGAAATTTGATTCCTGTCGATGATTCAATTCAAGTCTTTTAATTTTCAAGGCCCAATTAAGCTTTGTCAGGGACAAGGAATGTTTTTCTTTATTGATGGTTGGTTCCACTTTCCAAGAAATCGATAAAATATTATGCCATTTTGATCCCAGAAGAAGGTGGCCATAAGATTTGTAGATGATTTGGAAAGTTTTAGTTTTTTGTTTACAGGTGATGCAGGATGTGCTCAATTCATGGATTGCCGTTTGGTTTGTTGGTTATAATGGAGGAGCCAAGTTTCATCACATATGACCCCTTTAATGCAATCAGGACCGCCAGCACCAAACCTCTCCGAAGACCTTCACAGATCTCTTTTCTCGCAGCCATCATCTCTCGTCTGGGAAGGTTAGCACCCACCGAAAACAGATTTTTCTGTATCCCAGTCTGTTGCTGATGATGAAAACACTTCAATTTGCCATTTTCGCAGAATTCATCACTTGTCTAGTGGTTACGCTTCTGTCATTAAGAATGAGCTGGTCAATAAGTTCTCCGTTTTCACTGTTTGTGTGGTTAGGAGCGAGAGTGCAATAGCACGCGCTCTTTGAGCCGGGGTTCAAGCCCGTGTCTGCTGAATACGGTTAATGTTTGTATTGATAATTTATTGTAAACTCTGACTAGTGGTCGTGCCGGAGTATAAACAAGAACTTTTTTTCTTTTTTTTGTGTGTGTGTTTCTAATGTCGAAATGACCTTCTCGAATGGTTTCGGGAATTACTTCGATCAACTGTCTGGTCCCCATAAACGAATAGGAGTTCTCGTTGGGTAAATGTAGCCGACTGATCAACTGATTTGAACAGAACTCCATCAAACACGTTTCCAGAAAAGACGGTCACTTTGTCCATAAACATCTGAAGGTGTGAATGGACAAAGTGACTGATCTTTGTCCATCCACATCTTCAGATGTGGATGGACAAAGACCAGATCTGCAAATACCAGAAAAGTAATAGTACGTGTGCAAATAGGTAATTGGTAGTACAAAAAGTGCACATTATAAATTCCCCCTTCTTCCTTATGCACGTGTACGCGCGTGCGTGCGTGTGTGTGTGCAATTATGCATTACTTAGTGACCTTCACTTGTACATGTATTCATATTTGATTATATGCTGGGGAACATTTTGATTCCTAGGAATAATACATTCTGTGACTTAGGAGTCAGCTTCCGTTATTACAATTACAGAAGCCGTATTAACTGAATCGCGAGGTATAAAGCTAGGAGACAACTCGGCTTAATTAAAAGATAATTAAGGTATTCCTAATTAAAATTTATAAAATTATGTAAAATATAATTTTATAAAACAGTCTAATTCAGTAACAGGTACAATACTCTAAATAATACATAGTTTTCCCAGCAATCAAATGCTCTTAATCATTTATAAGGAATTCAATCAACATATAAAAATTAACAATTCTTCAAGCCTAAAGAGCTTGCATCCAATGCCTGCTAAATATCTTCAACGGACGGTCATTTAAATGATGACAGGTTAATTGGTTTGCAGTGATCTACTGCGTACAGTTTCCGGCATTTACCCATTCTGTAATAAAAGCTGGCCTCGTCATTCAATAGGATATTTTGCAACCATTCAAGCGTGTCTGTGGGTTGCACGGAGAACTGCATGTCAATGTCAGTCGCCTCGTGTATATTCAGCAGCTCGTGCACGCTGCTGATTTTGGACGGAACATCTGAAGCGTCACTTGGACGACTTTTCGCAATGTCTCCCTAGGGAGGTCGGTGCGTCTTGCATGTCTGTCACAGCAAACACCGTGGGTGGTCCAAGATGCTACAGCTTTCAAAGTTTAGGGTGTACTTTTGATGCAACTTCAGCAGAGGAGAATTAATGGAAAAGGATAAGTGAGCTAAAATGTGATGTTTCTAGTTTACTCGATCTGAGAAAAGGGAGGTGACAACTCATGTATAATGCGTTGCCTGTCAGAGAAGGAGGGTCTTTCATTTCTTTATTCCCAAATATTGTTGGCCATATTCTGACCGGCCGTCTTATCTGCTATTTCTTAGTCTGTAATATATTCAGATAAACTATTACGAATACAGAGAAAGATTTAACAATTAGATCCAATAAGTTAAATCCTGTTCATCTGCAAAAGACATGGAATTATAACATTTGAACCCCAGTTATGAAATACACCGGGCAAATGACAGAAATTAATAAAGCTGTTTAGCAACACCAGGAAAATCACAAGCTAAAAATACTTTCGCTTTCTTTGTTCGACATTTAGTTTCTCTATTCATTCATAATACTATAGGGGGAAAAGCAATTATTTATAAGATAGAGAGATTACAATTATTTTAATCTTCACATATAATTAATTACAGCACACCACAGCAGAATAAGTGAACATTCTACCAATCCATAATGCAAATTTCTAATTCGCATACAAGCAAGTCATTGCTAGCAAGATGCTTTAGGGTCACGTCTTCAGTTAATGAAGGTAACTGACTATCTTGAGGGAACTAATGGATAGCAACTGTCTACACAATGTAGGATTGATCCTTCAAGACATTAGCTACTACGTGCCCGGGCCTTAAGATATTTTTTGTCTTTTTTTTTTTTTTTTTTGTTGTTTTGTTTGGTTTACTGTGGCGAATCTTCATATCGCGGCATAAATTTTCCAGTTCCGTGAGAGGATCAAGTTAATTTCGATATTAATGCAAGAGTGGTTCGCAAAACACAATATCTGTTAAATCGGAGTTAAAGCGTTTTGTAATATTTGCCGAGAAATAAATTTGTTAAAATAAATAATTTTTGTTTGTTCTCCTGGGCGCTCACAGAGTGTCAGATGATTTCCAAGATAGAGAATTCAAGAATATTACCGTATTTTTTGATATCAGGAGGATTCAAACAAGCAGCGTGAGCGCTTCTGGACCATTTGTTCGTGGCTACATGATGTTGGGTACAACGGTCGTCCATATGGAAAAGGCGCAAGTGCGAATCTTTACGAAAAGAGGACTTATATTTATTTATTTATTTTATTTTGACGTGTCCCAGTTAGTATTAGCAAATGATGCAATTAAGCACGCTTATACAACATCGGCAAAAAAAAAAAAACACTACCCTCACCTTTCCATCTCTATCCTGCAAGCATCCTTTTCCAATTTAAATCTGTCACCTTATGTCCGAGAAATAGAAAAGATGCCATCAGCATCTCAATCCATTTAAAGTCTTAAACATTTCAATGAGGTCTGCTCGCAGACCTGACTAAAGGCTTTAAATGGATGCCTAGTTTCTAAGCGCTGAAATTTGGAGAGCTAAAATCTTTTACGGTAAGAATAACCTTTTGTGTCCTTGACTAACCTCGTTTCTCTTCTCTGTACCTCCTTCCAACAATTCCTCATCCTTCTTAAAATGAAGATTCCAGAACTCTATATAGTAGTAGTAAATAAGATCTTTATTGTACAGTTCACCGGTACACGCAGGTACCACGACCATACAAAACCCTTCACGGCACCATGCCAGTACTCAAGTAAAGCAATCTCTGGCGAAGGTCGCATGGTTTATCTCAGGGAAACTTGGTTTTTCGTCCATCAAACCAATCAAAAAACACAAGAATTACATGGACAATATAGTGTACGTACGCCTTGTGGCCTTAGATACCTTGGCGCTTAACATACATATATCTTTCGCTGACGTTTGACTACTCGTCTATGGTTGCTCCTTAGGTGGAAGTCTAACCTCTGAGCACGGAATCAATTACATGAAACAGTCAACTGATTAGGTAGTCTGAGACATAAAAAAAAAATGTCAAATTAGATAAATTGAAAATCGTAATCTCGAAAAATAACTAGCTACATAAACCACTTAGAACTAAAGAAAACTTACGTGGAAACTTGTAATTAGAAAATTCATTCAAAAGGAATACATAAAATGTTACTGACACATTGTGTCAAAGGCAAACTTCAATCTAAAACTTGTTTTAGATGCAGACTTACATTCTTGTTACAATTATACAATGAAAATTGTTACAACACCATTAAATTAATATGGTTAGCTTTCCTATTTGCTTACCTTTCGTTTGATTTGAGCTACTTTAATTAAAACGGGAAGTTCGCAGCCTTTAACACTGACGCAAACTAAGACAGGTTCACTGACTATCGAGTGAGAACTAAAACATACCATGTAGGGATTTTACTTGCTCTTCAATTGCTCCATCAAATACCGTGGGCCTCAATGTCGGTTAGGTGAGATTACAGACAGCGAAGTGAAGATATAGCAATGTCGGCTCGACAGTTATCTCTAATACCAAGTGTCACAGTTGTAGATCTTGTGAGCTGTCAGCATCCCTTCACAAGATAAGGAATGTAAGCAGGTACAGCTTACCGAAGAGACAACAGAACCAGCATCTTCGTAATCTCTACCGCTGACAGTGGCGGTTCCTCCAACCGACGTACAAATCCTCGTTAAGCCAAACGTCAACTTGCTTGCAAGCGCGGTTAGGACATCCACTATTCGGCAGTCTGAGTCAGCGGCTGATCTGAATAGAAGCGGCCAAGCCAGGGGCTATGAATGTTTTACGGCGGCCATTATGTCCATCGCGTCGCGCGTGAGAGGTGGGCTGCACTACGATAATGTCCACTTCCTCCCCCACCAGTTCCCCATTTTCACATGATTCAGCTGGCCATAAATTCGTGGCCCAGAGAGAGAGAGCTGGGATTACTGAAGCACTACCACCGCAAACGCAGACAGAGGAAGGGGAAGCTCGGGCTGGGTTACGGACGTGGCGAGGACATAACGGCAACTGCACGCACGTGGACATGATTGCAATTTGTCTGGAGGTCACTCCTTTTGTCGTCTGCCAGCAGACCGTACTTCCTCAAGTAACTGCGCATGCTCATAGTGCAGGTAGAGCAGTAAACAATACTGGCCATTACGTGTCCACCAACCACTAATAATAAGTGTACATTCCAACCCAGTGGAATATTTGGGGGGGGGGAAGCTTCCTCCAAGGAAGGCGGCTAAAAACATTTATTGTACGTTGTTCCATGGCCTATAGTCCGGGTCATTTTCGTTTTTAATTTTTATAGAGTTCACCGTACCTTCACTCAACCATAAGGAAATATTTCTTCGTGACACACACACATACCGCAGGAAGAATAATATTTCAACTCTCAACTGAGCGGAAAAATAGCTGAAATTCAAAAGGCTATTTCCACTTTAAGCAGACTAAATATAAGATAAGCCACGTGATACCTTTGACTTTCGTGAGGAAGGACAGAAAGAAAAGGAGGGGAGGGGGAATTCCTTGTCAAAATTCCAAAATACACGAGATTCAAAGGCACAACTTATAAAATAATCAAGAAATACTTTATAGAAAATTTAAATGCTCATTCTAGACACAGTAAGTGAGAAAGCTGAACTGATTATTCAATACATATACAAGAAAAATGGCATATACAATACACTCTCCTGTGAAAGGCGCATTTTGATCCTGCACTTAATGGGAGAAAAAAATTTCCCAAAAAAAAATAATAATAAAAAACTCGCATGAAGATACGTATACGAGTTCTGCGGAACGAAAAGAAGCACACGTTATTAGTTGGTATAGCAAAAATGCAATATGCTTAGAGGAGACAGTAAATTAAGCTAAATTAAAATTTCTTAATAATCATATATTTAAATTATTTTTAAATTTAAATAAAATAAATATGTACATATCAATTATTGCAACACGTCCATTATAAGTCACGGCTAATTTAGGCTTGATGCTAGTGAGCGCGTTGAGCGCCAAAGCAAATGAGGCTATGAGGACGTCAACATATTGCGTCTATAACGGCATGTATTCTTCCATAGATTTTCTATTTGATAGATGAAAAACGTGATTTTTTGATAGAAAAACCATGTAATCTTCGCCTGAGGCCAACTCAGCCACGTTGTGAAAAAGCCCATAAAAATTGCTCGCATCAGTAACGGAATATAAACGCGGGGCTTTTCACCTGGTGTATGGGAGGACAATGATTATACTCACTTTGCTACCTGCGAGGGACTCCACTAATTTAATACTGACTAAAGAGATGACATAGGAGACACACTTAACAGAATGCAGCAGCATTCAGTTTAAAATCGTATTAACATTGGAAAAGGCACATTTACTAATATTTCACTAATAATTCCATGGCATGTTCTTAGCAGTTGCCATCTCGAGCTGGGGATTCATCTTCTCATTGAATGGATCCAAATAGTGCCGACTATTCAACAATAAAAACCATAAGGATCTCTGCTCAAGGGCATGGTAGTTTCTTACATTCAATAAATACTTCAAACATAAACAAGCCGTTCACCGTAAACGAAAAGTTTTCAGGAACACCAAAAGACCGAATTCAGTTCTCTCGTGCTCGAGCAATATTTAAATAAAGTTAATAAAACGAAATCCCCTGCAATTAAGCAACATCTGCAGTCTGCCGTTAGAGCGGGAAAACATTTTTATCGCACAGCTCCTGAGAATATGAACGGTGACTACAGTTCATCACGAGCTTCTTTCAGGACCCACCTGCCCAGGTGTCATCTAACCTACTACTAAACAGCACCCACATTGGTACCCTTGCAAAAATTCGTATTTCCAAGTAGCAATTGATCAAAGCCATCAATGTTCTTCCTGCAACAGCCACTCACGGCCCTGTAACACACCACAGTTTATAGCCTAGTGCCTGAGCACTTATATGTTAGAAGCTACTACAGTGGTTTTCAACCGGGGTGCTGCGGCACACTAGGGTGCCATAACAACATTCCAGGGGTGCCATATCTTTTGGGTTAAGGTTAGTTAAAACTTTTTTTTAATTTATTTCATTATAAAAATGGTGTACGGTATCCATTGTACCGTATCGTTTTAATTTTGTAGTGACTTATAATTGATATTTATTTAGTATCTATATATAAATATACAGTATATAATTTGTATTATTAATTGTAATTTTGTTTCTAATTATATTATTGTAGTAACTATCATATAACATATATTTTTTTAAATATATATATAAGCACAGAGAATCGGATTATTAAAAGGTCTAAAACCACTGTGTTAAGTATTTCATTTGGCCAGGGGCGCCGTGAAAAAATTACTGGGACACTAAGGGCGCCGTGAACAGAGAAAGGTTGGGAACCAGTGAGCTACTGCTTGCTATAGCCAACAGAATATTGGCTGAAAACTACCCTCCCCCCAACGTGAAACCACTAGAGAGAGAGAGAGAGAGTGTGATTTAACTTATTAATTTACGCCTGACAGACATTGGCAATAGTCCAGATGTACGAACTAACCTGTAAGGTCCTCTATTTTTCGTTGTGATACAGCTGGCCAAGCTTGGCAGTGAAAAGCAAATTGCACGTGTATTTATTATGTCTGCAATGAATAATATTTATTTATTTACTGTCCACTTTACACTAACACAAACTTCATTCCAGTTATGGGAAACAGAAAAGTGTCCTTTAAGTCAGTCCTCATAAGTACTGGTTGTGCAATGATTTAACAGCATTCAATCAGTGATGCATTTATCCATAGGCGCACGCTTAGTGCCTTCGATATCTGGAGGTCCCAAAACTTGAAATATATATTCAAATACAGTATACAAAATTTGTAGCAGCAAAGGGCCCCAAAAGCCCACAACGCCTTGGAACTCTAACTGATCTAAACGCATCTCTACTTTCGGAGTTGGCCGTTATGAGACGGAAGAATTATTTGTCTTCGGTCTTGCTTGTCTCGGGTGAACCGTACTGGGTCAACTATCTGCAACCCGAGCAGAAAACACTCAGTGGAGTGGCGTCTTTGGAAATAACAAGATGGGGTGAGTGAAGCGAGCAGATAGCAAAATAGAAAAATTCTCCATTAACAGCTGCTCCTTCTGTTGGAACTAAGATGATTCCAGTGTAACGAAATCAAAATAAATTTTCTGTTTATGCTCGGGAACGACCACACAGGGGTATTTCAGTATTGTTGAAAAATTCTTGGTGTTTTCTTTCCTTCAACAGGTCAAAGTGCAGGGTAGTCATTATTCATAAAGTATGAATTTCTTCGCGATGACGATATTTAAAGGAGAATCATCCGAAGGGTCAATATTCATTCGAAGAGCGAGCATCGGTGAACTCTTATGGGTCAGTTGGTGCAGGTCGCACCAACGCCGACACCTGTCAAAACAAGAGGGCCAATATTCTGCGCAGTGGAGAAAAACACAGTGGATCTCTTGATAGATTTTTTTTTTTTTTATATTATTATTATTGCGAGGTTTTTGTTGTGAAGATCCTGCTTTGCGATCCATGGAACTATACAGCAACACATTTTCAGTTTCCCAGCTTCAATGTGGTTATGGAAATATAATTTGCTAACGAAGATCATACCAAGGTCAAAATCCATTTGAATTATGGAGATTTGAACTCCAAGAATTTTTTGCTGAATATTAGTTGAATCCTGTTTTAAAGAGAAACTTATCTGTACAATTTCTGAAGGATTAATGGAGAGGAAAAACTGTTGAGGTAATTGTAATCTCAAGCATTGATCCGTTGATTTTCTGGATAACATGTTGGTAATCATCATTTGGACTGGTAGTCTTCAGCAGCTTAATCTTCTCTGCATAACATATAATGGCTTGTATATTCCTAATTAAAAGATTAAGACGAACAGTGAAGAGAGAATACTTGTGCCATACTTTGCTATAACATTTGAAAAGGCGCCTCCGTAGCCAAGTGGGAAGGGGCAGCAGTGCGTAGCACACGCTTCTTGATTAGACCGGGGTTCGAGCCCGTCACCACCAAATACGGAGGATGCTGAAAGGTCAGGGAATGACCACTACATATTCCCGGAGCAATATGGCCTTAGTTGCTAATGCTCCTAAAAACCAAAAAAAAAAAAAACAAAAAAACATGACATTTAAGGATGTGAGACCCACTTTATGATGGAGCCAGCTGGGCTACGAAGTTTCTGAAGTCACAGCATTTAGAAGGTAATAAGTCAAACAGGAGCACGAATGCATCAGGGTTTATTTAACAGCACCTGGATGATTGAGTCAGTTGTCGCTAGAAGCTCGCTAATTGTTGAAAGATTCGCTACGGCACAGTAGATCTGGAGTAGGTGGCTTTTGAAGCAGCAGATGGCAAAAATAGATGGTGAGGAAAATAAGATAGAGAAGTTTCAGAAGCCATAACCCTTCTGCAATTGGTCGAAAATGAATTAGTGTAGAGGCATGTGATGCAAGAACGCAAGCGTATGAGCTATGTAGCATCAGACAAAAAAAAAAAAAAATTCACACATCCATTCCCTCTAAAAGTTTGACCAGTTCTTCCTTGAATTTATTTAAGCTATCAACTTATGGTTGATAGCTTAAATAAATACAGCCACAACAACAGATGGAAGTTTTTTCCAGCAATCAACTACTCGCTGGCTAAAGGCAAATTTCCGCACATCTATTCTACAACTGTCCTCAATTTGAATTTATGCCCCTCAGGTTCGTAATCTGAGCAAGCGAAAGAATCCCATCAGAATTGAGCGTGCTCATTCAAGGCTTTATACACCTCAATCAAGCTCGCAGGTGCCTAATCTCCAGCCGCTGCAATTTGCAGAAATTAAGACTTTCTTGGTAAGAGGACCCCTTCGTTCCCCTCACCAATCTTGTTGTCCTTCCCTGTACTCGCTCAAGCAACTCTATATCCTTCCTAAAATGAGGCCTCCAGACCTGTACGCAGTACTCAAGGCGTGGCCTAATCATTGTCTTATACAAAGGGATAATCACGGCCTTTTCCCTACTAGCAAAATTCCTGTATATCATTGACAATACCCCCGTAACCTGCTCCGACATTGCTCAGAACACTTCATATCTGACTATATTTTTGGCTAACTCCGTATATTTTCCACAGTGTTAGGAAGAAATTTTCCAATAACATAATTAGAGATTAAACTCCTTTCAGTAGCGATCACTTTAAATAAATATAAAAATAAATTTTCTGTTAACACTCAAGGACGGCCATATAGAGTTCTGGTTGAAATAATGAATATGAATATATTTATTTTTGCATTAGACTTATTTATATGTGAATTATACAAGAGTATTAAACACACTTTTAGGAATCAGCAAGATGAGTCAGAATTAAAAGTAATATTTAAAAACTATTACATATCAGGAAACAAAAAAAAAAAAAAAAAATGATAATAGAAAAACAAGTTAATCAGTTATTCGAAAACAGTTTTAATGGAAAAATTCGGCTTTCTTCGATACAAGTGAAATACTTATTAACGACATATTATTACATCAGAATTTATATGAGCTTTATACTCATAAAAGAAAAAATTAAATCAATGTGTTCATTTTGAGACATTATTTGACAAATATTTAGTTTTCCAATTATTACAAAATCTAATTAAAAAACTTAACTGTTTTAAGAATGAACATTAGATACGACTAAATAAAAAAAAATAAAATAAAAAATAGCTAAACACAAATAATAATCATATTCTTCTGCCTTCAAAATAGTAGTATGGTTGGTTCACATCTAATAGGATGCCTAAATGCTATTTCAATGAGGTAAAGCTTTATAGTCAAAAATATATGCAACCAATACATCCAATGTGGGCGTGCATTTTATTAAGATAGATGTTTCAATGCAGCATGCAAAATACCAGAGGTAGATAGAGATAAGATAAGACCTCAGTAATGAACACATTTCCTCGATGCAGAAAAATCTAGCCTTCAACAACGCATCATTCCTGTCGCTTAGTACATGGAAGGTATGTCGCCAGACGTTGAAGGTTTAATCATAACTCCTCCCGCCTCTGGCTGGCTGCAGGATAGTTCGTTTAAAAGACGGTTAGATAAACAAAGGGTTTTACAGACGAGCACGTGGAACGTGCTCCTTCGCTTCCGATGCGTTTTTCGTGTTTGTTTAGACAAGATCCAACGCTTAAGTTAAGCATACATGTTTGTTCCTCAGTATGTAAACTACCGGTTGGTTGGCCCGTGCTCACAAACTAGAGCAGCATATGTTACACTCTCTTTCTTGTGTGCGTGTCTGTGTATGGTGGGGAAGAAATTCAGAATATTATAAATAGAACGAGAAAGAAAACTCAAATTTAATTTAAAAAATAAAAAACATTTATCTATAAATAACTTTCCAATAAAGTGGTCCACTAGGAATATGTACTTTGCTCCGTTCTAACGTGAGCTGAAAACGTTTCGTGATGTGAAAAGTCAGAATTACATCAACAATTCGAATAAACTTTTTTTAATGTTACAAGACGCATAATATATCTATATTTCGCAAGAGAAGCAGTACTCTGGGGTAACACACCGTACCATAACGTCGTAACCTTTTCTCTCTTTTTTTGTTTTAATGCATGGAGAAGTTTCATATTGTTCCACACTGTGTGGAAAAGTCGTGAGTCTGAGTAGCCGACCGGACTAGCCAGGTAAAGTGCCTGCCTGGCAACCCAAAGGTAAGTGTAAGTGTAAGTGTAAGTGTATTTAGGGTCAAACGGCACAAGGGGTTCCCCCCATCTCCGCGTAGTTTACATTGTGGGTGAACCAGTTGACTGGAAAAGCCAGAGATTTAAAAGTGTATGGACTTTGTATATGTGTGATGCCTTGTACCGTTGTTCATCTGGTCATTTAGCCGCTGGGCCCCTACTGAGGCCCAACGTTGCCCCACTTACGCCCCGTGGAGGCAGACCAGGAACCCAGTAGTCTGTTTCACTCTGGCAGGTCCTGCCACTTAATTTCCTGAGATTTCGGCGGCTAGGACCTTAAAAAAAAAAAAAAAAAAAAAAAAAGAAAAAAAAGAGACAGAAACGCGTCGACGTAGGGGTAGAATCGCTTAGTTTTGCTAGGCCAAGTTATGGGCGTAAGGTAATTTAGATATGTTAGGTTTTTGGGTAGGGCTTTCGCTAGCTTATAGATAGAGAGGGGGGAGGCAGAAGGCTGGGGGGAGAAAGACAGAAATATGGGGCCAATAGAGTAGGTAGCCCCAGTTTTCAGTGGGACATGCCCATGTCCCACCAGAGTAGAAGATATAGGGTGGAGAGGAGAGGAGGACGAAAATGTCCCCCCTCCCCCCAGGGAAGTAGGTTTAAAGGTGAAGGAGGCTAGAGTGCCCTCTTCAGATCGCCATATGGCTATTGGCAGCTATTGTTTCAAGTTTCTTTATTCATGGGGCAAGCTCCGTCCTTGTGCTTGTGTCCCTCATCTTTAGTTGCAGCCTTTACATTGTGCTGGCTGGTGTCTCAATAGTGGTACTTGATGTCAGTCATTGTAGATGGTGATTAATGTCCTTCTCCTGATGAAGAGGTCTTGTGCGAACTGGGATAATGCTCTATATTCATCCTCAGTATCTATGAAATGGGATTCCAATCCTTTTGGTAGGTATCTTATTTTTGTTATAAGTACCCCTCTGAGGTCTTCATATTGTGGGCACTCGTACACTATGTGATTCCAGCTTTCTGTCTCCCCGCACGTACAGTTTGGGTCCTCAGTGAGTCCGAATCCGTGCAGCTTCTCATTGTAGGGTCCGTGTCCTGTTATTAGAGATGTCAAATGGTACCCAGGGAAGTACCAGGTCGGCTGTTTTGGGTAGATTTTCTGGAGGTCAGGTAGATATCTTCTGGTTATCTCACCCTTGGTGGTCTCCGTCCATCTTCTCTGCCATAATTTTAGCAGGTGGTTCTGTAATCTAGTTTTTTCCGTTTTTAGGTTGTTCGCTGGGTCAGTTGTGTAGTCCAGATGTGTGGCCGCCACTCCCCTGGATAGCAAGTATAGCAGACCTGTGCGAACGACCTCCAGGTCCAAAGGAAGCGCTCCAGCGAGTACCTGTAGTGCTGGAGTACTCACTGTACTACACGCACGCGTCGTAGTTAAGAGTATGGTCCTTTGGATCATGTCCAGAATTCTTCTATTCACTGCCAGTGCAGTTTTTGGGAACCAAATTGCTGAGGCGTAAGTAATTGCTGGGAGAAACGTTGTCCTGTAATATAGCGTCAGGGCTCTTTTTTTGAGTCCCCAATCTTTCCTAGTAACTCTGGCTACCAGTGCAGAATAGCTCCTGATTTTTTTTCTTATGTACTTTAGGTGCAGCTGGAACGAGAGGTTGTTGTCCAGCACCACGCCTAGGTACTTAAGTTGGTTTACAAACTTAATGGTGACATTGTTAATTTTTATTTGCGGTGGTCGTCGCAATTGCAGGGTTCCTTTAAGCAGGATTGAAGAGGTCTTTGTGGGTGAAATTGTTAGCTGGTGTTTTGCGGCCCATTGCTGGAGTTGCTGCAGTGCTTGGTTTGCGTGGGTTTCCAACTGGGCCCGGGAATCCGCTCCCACGGTCAATATCAGATCATCAGCGAATGCTTGTGTCCTGACGGGTCCCAGATCCATCACTAAGAACTCATCTAACACCATATTCCACAGGAGTGGTCCCAGCACCGACCCCTGCGGACAGCCTCTGTGTACTTCTCTTGTGACCTTATGGTATTCTACATTGATCTCCACTCTTCTATGTGATAAATAGTTTTCCATGACCTTGAATAGGTTTGTTGGCACCCGTGCCTCCCTCAACCTCGCCAGGACGCTTGGCCACCAAAGTGAGTCAAACGCCCCAGCAAAGTCAACCGAGATGAGAAGCAGGTACTTGTTTCTACATTCTTGTACCGTCCTGAGTAGGTTTCCCAGTGCGTCCACTGTCGAGGTCCCTGGCTTGAAGCCATACTGATTCGCGGCATGGAGTCCAGCTTTTCCGTAGTGAGCAATTATTCTTCTGTGAAGTAGTCTTTCGAATACTTTACTTACCACCGAGAGCAGTGCGATGGGTCGATATGCATCTGGGCAACCCAAAGGTCACGGGTTCAAATCCCGGCTCGGACTTGGATCAGAGAAAAATGCAAAAACTTTGGGAGGTGCATTATGGCCACAGAAGCCGATGCGCCAACAACTTAAAAAAGGAAAAAAAAAAAAAAAAAAGGGAGAGAGTCTGAGTCTAGTTTTTTCTAGATGGCGAGGACTTTTATAGGCTTTCTTCATACTTTGGACAAACTAGCAAAGCGACCATAAAATATGCGCAATTTACATACAATAATGCACTCACACCTTATGGCCCTAGCTTACTGGAGCAATGTCAAACGAAAAACCCTAATTATTGGGGCTCTCCATTACGGTATACTGATTGCGCCACTTGTCACACTGTTTAGGGTTCCGGGTTCGATTCCCGTCTATGACTAGAGGAATTTCTAGTCCTCTTTAACCGAGGCTCTAGTTAGGGTGAGTTCTGTGGGTTTTACAGCCCGTGAACACAGAATTATACAGTCGTAATATACAATGGCACAATTCAGTGCAAGTCGTCGGTCCGCCTAAAAGTCAACAACAGTTACATTTATTTGGATATTTCTTAGTACGGATCAGAGATTCAAGTCCAATGTCAACAAGCTTCTCCCCATTTCGTAAACTGAAATCCATCCAGAGTACAGTATTTTGACAAAATGTCGCATTTGCTATAACAAATACAGATAATTAATCTACAGAATGAACAATAATGCAGAATCAAATTTACGTTAAAGAGTCAAAGAATTTCACATTCAGCTCCAAAGAAAAACACAATATAAGAGAGAGAGAGAGAGAGAGAGAGAGAGAGAGAGACACGTTTATTCTAGAAACACGAATTTTTCTACTACACAATTTATAATGAACACAAAAAATAATTACTATTCAGTTTCCTTAATAGAAATCTATATTCAGAAACAAACAAAAATCTTCCAAAGTTGCATAAAATCTTTAAAAAGACCTAAAGTTGCAAGCTTCCCGAATATCTCCTTTTTACAAAAGATATAACTTTTACGTAACTCCATACCTTATAAAACTGAAACGAGAATCGGTAAAGCACAGTAAGAAATACAAATTTATAAGCTCATCATATAAAAAGGCATTCATCTTATTAAAACAGTTATTCCCTGCAGTTCGCAGGAGATTCACGATGATGTACATAGGGAGCAATTACGAGACTACAATTTGTTCTTGGAGGTGTACACAGTGGTCATCCATGATGGATTCTCGCATTGATGAATTCCAATTACAGCATGCGGCCGCCCACCATCTAACAGCTTTATTTTGCTTCCAGCAGAAATTATCAGAAGCTATGAAGTTTTCCACCAACAAGACAACTAGGCTCTAGGCTGAGGTTATGGCACTGAGGGCACTCGCAGTTCAACCGAACGCATACAAGTCGTTGTCGCCGTGCGACCGATTCCTTAATTAGCACTAATGTCGCTTGACTGCGGCAAGAGCACGCCTTTGTCACCTCAGTATGCGGGAAACAAGCCGAGAGACGTTTCACGTAATAATTGACGCGTCCTTCTGTCATGACTGGGGAAGGAAACGATCACGGCCCAAAAGACGGTAACAGTGACTCGGACGCGGTGGTTTATCTGTGCTAGCGTGCGCGTTAATCAGCCCAATTAGCACAACCCGGGTAATTTGCATGAGAAAAGTCTTCGCCCGAAAGAAGTTGGCGAACGACGCGCCCGGAAGAGGACAAGCCATAAATCATCGGAAATATCCCAGTATAACAGATAACGGCAGAGATCTCGGGTTTCTAGATAGCACGAGAATTGCGGAAAGACAGGCGCCCCCAACTCCACTAAATCTCGATTAAAGAATAGCTAATGAAACTTATGATATGAAGAACACGGTTGAAAGTGTGTGTGCGTGTGTGTGTGTGTGTGTGTGTGTGTGTGTGTGTGTGTGTGTGTGTGTGTGTGTGTGTGTGTGTGTGTGTGTGTGTGTGTGTGTGTGTGTGTGCGTGCGTGCGTGCGTGCGTGCGCGCAAAAACACTAGAAGGGAAACCAAAGGTTCTTTAGAAGTCGCCAGAGCAAACCAGTTGGCCTGAAAGGCAATAAAAGGTTATGCAAACACTGAACATGTGACAGACAGTCAGGTATTTTATTTTATCTTATTCATCCTGAAAATTACGGTTGGAAATTAACTCTTATATCATTCGCTAGATCTTCGAAGAAGATCCTCCCGCTCCGTTGTTTGTTTTTTTTTTTTTTTTTTTTGGTTTTGTTATTCGATTTCATGAAATCATTTTAAACTAGGATTATGGTTTTTTTTATGATTTTGTTCGAATTGGACAAGGCATCAGTATCAGTATTGTGTATCCCAACATTGCCTGTATTCTATGATCAATCTGTCTGTGTTTCAGGATAAAATTCAAGTTTTCCTCGACCGACTACATCGGTGAGAAACTGGCCACCTTAGCCAACTGGTCAAGCGAGAGGATACAGAAGTATACGCTGATTCAATCTCGCCTGACTACTAAATACGGCAATGTTCTTGTATCTCATATCTTGCGAATCCACTGACCTTATGTTGTCGTCCGGAAGTATAAACAGAAAATGTATTTATTGAAATTATACAGGTGACTGAAGATTATTCGCTAACTGTCTTCTCTTTTTCAACCTCTATACCTTTCACTCACAAATTCTGGTACCGACTGCTTACGTAAGCAGTGCGTTTCTTAGACCAACGGTTTGTTGATGAGATGGGATGGAATTGTGACGTGAATACATCGCGGAATAATAATAATAATAATAATAATAATAATAATAATAATAATAATAAGATCTTTATTGTACAGTTCACCGGTACACGCAGGTACCACGACCATACAATACCCTTCACGGCACCATGCCAGGGGTTAACAAGTGGCAGAGATAACCTCGCTGGGATTATAAAGATTAATTATAGGCAGATTATATTTAAAAAAAAAAAAAAAAAAAGTACTCATAGCAGATAACATTGATTTGGAAGGAAAACTAATACAAAATAACAAAAATAATACCAATTGTGAGACCAAAAGATTTTCTTCGAGTCAAGTTTTCTGAGTTTTTGCCCCGCCATAACGATCTGAGATCAGTTGGTAGTTCTGGAGACCACGTGCAGATCTAGGATGAGCCGTCTATACTTTTTATCATCTATGATTTTAAATAAGTCAGCATCCAGTGATTGAACCAGATGGACTTCTGATAAGGGAGGAACCGATATTTCAAATGTAGCCTCGAAGGAAGAGCAAGAAGCTTGGGAGTGGAGCGGAGAGCTGGTTGGGGAATCCGCCAGCACACGGTGTCCCAAACGTTGGGTGCTGAGACTCTCCCGGAAATCATTTTTACGGTGAAGATGAGTCTTCTCTCGTGCATTAATGCTGAAAACCTGGTTAAATTCAGCGCTTTGGCCATCGGTGTTGTGCGCTGCTGTGGTGGGAGATGACACTTCCAGGTTGACCACTTCAGGAGCCAGTATTCAGCGGCTTTTAATGGTTTAATTGTGGTGTCTGCAGCTGAGCCCCACAACTCTACTCCATACAGTACACCTCCGAAAATCAGCATCCTGATATACATTTTTATCAAGTTTATGTTATGAATGTGTAGCAAGTGCTGCTTGGCAACCCACGTTTCTTGTTGAATTTAGCACAGAGTTCTTCTATATGATGATGGAATCGTAATTTTCTGTCGAAGATTACACCCAGATCTCTTTGCTTTTCAACGCAGGGGATCGGGACTCCGTCAATCGCAGGCTGAATTATGGTTGGTATCGGTTTAAGAGAGAATACCATGATGGCAGATTTCTCAGGGTTTACGGGCAGGTCAAAATTCGTGAGGTACTGCTGTAGTTCTGATAAGGTCTTGTTGATGGTTACTGTGGCGTTTTTTGCTTCATCGGTCGAATTTATTTTTGTGAAGATCTTTAAATCATCTGCATATGATATCATATCTGTTCTATTGTGTATTGGTGGGTAGATGATAGTTGTCATATAAGAATTCCGGACAGCACTCCTCCTTGTGGAACGCCTGCTTGTATTTGTCTAGTATACCTTTGTTTTCCTATGTACATTCGGATGATTCTATTCTGAATAACTAGAGAATGACCTTAACCGGCCTAAAGAAATTCTCTCTGCTATGATTCGGTCATGGCATTAGAAAGGCCATAAAAGTTTCGCCAGAAAATAAACCTCAGGCAATGTTGGATTCAAACCCAAACCTTTTTTAATAGCTATTCCAAAAAAAAAAAAACCTTTTTTTTTTTTTTTGGAATAGCTATTATACATTCATTTTGTATAATTCCATCTTTATCAAAATGTCCAACATTAAAAAATAGTTCCAGTTTTTTATTGCGATATTGAAACGACACTGTGTAACAGAATTCAAAAATTGTCATATAAGAACAGCGATGAAAAATACAATATACGCAATTTTTCTTCAAAAACATGTCTTCCCCCACCCAAGTAAAGGGTGCGCATTTTACTTTATAATCGTCCTGTGTTTTTCATCGGATAACATTTACTACACACCAATCACCGGGCATCGACAAATTCAACCGTAATTACAGTTACGGAAAACTAAGTTGGGAAAAATATATTAAAAAAAGGTTTTTGGAATAGCTATTACGCAATAAACTGGACTCCCCAAAAGGTGGAAATACTGGTAATTTGCCTTGTTAGCAAATTACCAGTATTTCCAAACCCAACTTCCCAAAGCAGCCGAAATCAATCAACTTCACAGTACAATACTGCACAGTTCGTTTACAATTAAACGAAGTGAAAATTAAAATTTGTTAATTTTAACTATTACCAACATATAAATATTAACTATTTCCAACATACCTTAACAATACAAATTGATAAAAAGCAAAGGAGCTGTTAAATTGAGGAGTCACTCCAGAGTTACAAACATCTAACTTATATTTTCACGAATGAACAACCTTTGAATATTTAATATTTGTTTCTCTAATTAATAAATTAAAAAAGAACAAGGTTTTTATCTTTGCTGTACTGATGTTGAATTAAAAACTAATTACGAAAATTTCTCCAGGTAACTAACGTTTGTGCTATCCTGACGAAGGCCGGATATGATTGAGGCGGCTCGATTCGTCACATTCCTTCACCAATAAAGATTCGTTCCGTGAAATAATGCTGTCGATAGTTTGGCGTCTGTAATAAGAGTCCATTGTACTGCACCTTTTGCGGAAGTCGTGCCAATCCTTGCAAGATATAGAGTAATCGTAAAACAAAGAACTCGCAGTTCAACCTCACTGCCACTAGACCGACCTTTAAAATACTAATCGTCACGCCGGATTTCTTAGTCGCCATAGAAACCGTCCTTGTTGAGCTCTGCTAATAACTATTGCGGTTTCGAATCAGACAAGTCAAAGAATCTCACTACATCTTCCTTCTTTTTTGTCAGCTTTAAAAAGAAATCGTTTACGGTTAAAAGAATGTCGAAAGACATCAACAGAAATCGCTTACAGTTACAAGAAGGTCTAAAGACTCTTTTAATTGTTTTCAACACTTTTATTTTTGACCCCACCAAAATGAACACTTTTTTTTTATCTTCTTGGCGAAAATAAAAAAAAAAAAACAATGAGAGCTCTTCCAATCGAAAATGGCGAACATATGGTTACCAACCATGAGCGTCCCTCTACAAAATGCGATAATAGTTGCTATTCACACAGGTAACACTGGCCGGAAAGGCGGGGTGACACTTATTTTGTCGTGTTTTGCCTTTTATAATCGTCCATTGGTGTCACCCGTACGACATTACAACAGACAGCATACTTGGACTCCACTTTTCCATTTGAGAAATACCTTGGTGAAACTCACCGTGTTCATCAGAGACCGCTCCCAAGTTTTGGGAAGAAAAGTCTAAATGGGAATGTAAGAAATTAAACTTTAACGACAGGTCTTGGTTTTCGGTCATTAACCTACGATATTTGAAAACTGAGGCTGATGAGAACTTTTTAAGCACATTTCTGAGTTTTTGAACATATTTTCTACGAGAGAGAATCTGTCGAAATTATTTCACGGAGGAAATTGATGCCGACCAGTGTAGTTCTGTTAATGGTTATTTATTTATTTATTATTTTTGTGTAATGTTTAAATCTACACGCCTATGCCCAAGAATTCCAAAGGACGCCTATGCGTCAATGGATCTTGAAAAGTTCCTAATGTAACGATAGAAATGGGAAATTTTTCTATTATATTTCAATCACATTAAAAGAGAAACCACAAATATCAAAGAAGCCTGATAACAGAAATTCCAGCCATTCCTCGCGTTGATGTAAACTCCTAGAACCTATTCCTTCAATTGCAACACTCAACAGCGGTCATTAAAATGTCTTATTGCAAAAATTGGCTTCTGTATGCAACGATGAAATAATTCATCCAGAAACTGAAAACAGATGCTATAAAAGGCTTCATATCAAGCGATTTTGTATTATATTTTCAGTTTCTTTTATGCAGGATAATTTGGAATATATCTTTAACGAAAACCTGTAAATCTTTACATTTGTAAAACTTCGCTAAGACTCACTATAAAAGCAACAAAACTATTTTTATATAAGATTCTGCTGCAGCGTGTAAGCGAAACCACAACGAAAAATGATATCGCAAACATATCCATATACTTGCTGTGAGAAATAGATGCGCAAACGTTATGGCAATTTCCTGAGTGATATTAAGTTACACTAGTCCTAATATGTTAATAATACTACAGAAAGACAATCTCATGCCTTGAAAAAAATAATCCTCATCGACGTTGACAGCTGAACTCCGCTACTGGCACAGTTTGAACAAGATAAACAGTTCCAGGTAAAATACTTAGGAAACGTTCGAAAACCACTTATCGCAAGAAGGAAAATTCACCTACCTATGTTAAAATCACCAACTTCCCAGAACGAATGAAAACATATGGAAACGGCCTCCACTATGGTGTCATGTTGCGTAAATGAAACCGTGACGTGCCCGTTGTGGGTACAGCTGTTACTTCCGTGCCAGTTGGTACGCAGTTTCAGGTGGCTTATATTTACACCTAGACGGAAAACAAAAACAACAAAAATTTACAATTAACGAATGCATGAACCAGCAAATTTGTACAGTCTGCACCACTAAGAAAATGCTATGCAAATACATCTATCGAAACAACTCTAACTCAATTTAATATATCTTTGTACCGAGTTAATTAGGAAATGTACTGCTAAAACTTTATACTTATCTTATATAATTCAATTTAAAACTGCTCGAAAGTAATCTTTAATCACTAAGCGCTATTACTCGCAGATGTGTTAAGAGTAAACTATGGTCATCCGTGACAGTATAGTGGTTTCACCACTTGTTCACCAGCTCACAGAGATTCCGATTCCACCTCACCATCCAACTCCTACATATAGTAATTTCTGGAAATAATAGCCGCAAACACACATACAATAAAGAAAAGAATCTTTTCTTTGGAAAGAAATGAAAAATATTTGTTAATTGTTGTATAATTACAAATACTGTAACTAGATGCTTAATTAGCAGTAAAGAAACACGAGCAATATATACCAAATTTTTTATTTGGTCTTAAGATGGGTTTAGTTATAACAATTTCGAGGATTAACTAAACTCTACTATAGTTTTATTAGGCATTGCTTTAATCAGGGCAAAATAATCAATTCAAAATCTCTACATGTGAATGACGTTTGTGCAACAAGAATGGCAAACAGTAGTTTTCTGAAAGAATGATAAAATAAAAATAAATTTTTCTGTTTATACTCCGGGACGACCAAACGGTCAGAGGAGTTTACAAGATAGACAGAATACAAGAAACAGCACCGTATTCAGCAGTCACGGGCTTGAACCCCGGTCACTCAAGGCACGTGTACTTATGCACCCGCGCGACTGACCACTAGGCTACGGCGGCCTTTGTCCCACTCACTATAAGATCAACACGACATACATGCATGGCGGGGGAGGGCATCATGATGAGGGGAAAGGAAAGATCGAGAGAAAAGTTCCAGTAAATAAAATTAGATTAAATATAGAGCAGAAGAATTCACAGGATGATCAATGACTCTTTTGCCCTCCCTTCCGAATTAGCAGTTGTCGTGATCCCTTAATGCGTTCTCAATGGTACTAACAAAAACATTTACATTTCATATTGAAATGAATTCCATCTTTACAAAACAAATTTCTTCTACTAACTGGGCCTTTATTACTCTTATTAACTCTGGCATTTTGTGAATGTCTCTCTACTGTCGTATCATGGAAGAGTAAGTTTGTTTGTTATTTGGTTTTTAGGAGCATTAGCAACTAAGGCCATATTGCTCCGGGATATGCGGTGGTCATTCCCTGACCTTTCCGCATCCTCCGTATTTGGTGGTGATGGGCTCGAACGCCGGTCTAATCAAGAAGTGTGTGCTACGCACTGCTGCTCCTTCCCACCTGGCTACGGAGGCGCCTGGAAGAGTAAGAAAACCTTGTTAAATTAAAGAGGCAACCAATGAACATTGAAACTTCTCTAAAAAATATCTGCACAGTCTTTAAAATTATAAAAGTGCCAATTTCGCTGGTGTTGCTGCCATTCGTATATTCAAATTTGTTAGTGTACAACAGTGTGATAAAATAAGTTAAAGTACAAGTTATGTACTTTAATTATCTCCTTCTGGATTTTTAATAACAATTGAAATATAATGAATATTTTCAAGTTTCTTCTATGAACAAGTTAGTGCATATCATCATTTTAGTTCGTAGTAAATCACCGAAGTAGGTGAAATCGCATCGTTTTTGTTACATCTCATATTGTGAACGCCTTCAGAACGAGTTACCCTGATATTGCACTACATCGAATAAGCAACGCTTCGCCAGTAGAGAAGACTAATGTTACTGTTGAGTTCATAACTGGGTTATCACTCATTGTATCACAAGGGTACGTACCCGTATGAGAGGACAACAATCTTCGAAACGGTGCCGTCTGGATGATGGTATCCGCCGAATAAGTAACATTAGTCTTCTCTACTGGCGAAGCATTTTTGCTTATTCGAGGTAGTGCAATATTAGGGCAACTTGTTGTGAAGGCGTTCACAATATGAGATGTAACAAAGCCGATGCAATTTCACCTACTTCGGTGAGTTACTAAGAACTAAAATGATACTAGGCACTAACTTGTTCGATTTGTAAATTTCCCGTAGTCTGAGGCTTTTAACCCTAAAACCCTTTTTAGTTTCTTCTGTGATTAATATAATAGCAAAGAGTAGTAATTCAATTTATTTTTATATATATATATTTTTATTTACATTAAATAGAAGTTCACACCTCACCGATATCACAAGATGTTTCAGGGCGTGATTTTTGTATAGAGTAAACTGATAACAAAAAATATATAAAATATATTTTATATATGTAGGAAGAGACCGGGCCTGGTTAGTATAGTGTCAAAAATGCAGGTAATCAGCGAGTTAGCAGCAGAAATTATAACTATATTTCATTTATGGTATACAAAATTATGCCATAAATACGTTTTGGCTGCTGCCAGTGAGAATGTAAAGGGTAACGCTATTTTAAGAAGCATTCTATTAATAAATAAATATTTATAATGTCCGTAATTGTATTTTGGTGGCAGATTAAACATTGCACGGAATTCGTTTCATGAGATCTGATTGGGGAATATGCAAATATGGTGATGTTATGTTTTAAACGCAGCAGTATAAAATTTTTCTCGTTTATTTATTAAGTTTTAAGCAGATTACAAGTTATTAATGTATTGTATAATTCTGATAAGTACTACATGTATTGTATAATTTAGTAACGAGTGTTACATATAATGTAAAATTGTATATAAGATTATTCTCTGTTGCATAACAGAATATGTATCTACACCCCCTAGTCAATGGCTGTAACCGGGTGTCTCCTAGGAGAAATAAAGATAATAATAATAATAAAACATGTCAAAACTGGCGAGGTAGAATAAATGTCTGACGAAGGTATTTGTTGGAACACTGAGCCATTGCAAAAACAGTGACTGTAATAATAAGAGTTTTTGTTTATAATTAGAGGCGATCATAATTGGGTATAGTGTCGCAGAAGATTATGAAATCTAGTTTGTGCTCTCAATTCCTAAGCATTCTAGGTCAGGCTGCAAACCCCAGATCGAAATATCTGGGGGCTGCAGGCACGAACCCCTAAAAAAAGGTACCAACAGTGCATGTAATTTCTGGATATATACGTCATTCCGGACACAGTTTTACTATTGGTGGACGGTGAGAGAGATTCCCACAGCATGCGGCAGGAACATATCCTTTTAATCACGAGTATTTAAAGGCAGTAGTTAATACGTAGGTATGTAACGGACAGGATCACACTAGTATCAAAAAGATCAGATAAGCAAATGGGTCAGACGACTGTTTTCAAGTTTCAGGCGTTAATGCTAATGGAAGCGATGATGCAAGAAAATTTCAAAAACCTCGGAACAGAACAGGAAGCAAAGTGCCACAAGATAGGACTAGTGTCATAAGATGTCCACTTACCTAAAGTAGGAACAGGGATGAAAGCTAAAAATAAGAAATTTGGTATTTTAACAGACACTCCCGTCAAAACGCAATTGGAAAATCGAAGAAAGGAAAACAGTGTAAGCAAATTCCAATTTGAGGATGAAAAAGACTAATTTTCACGGAACTTTTTTTTTTTTTTTTTTTTTTTTGTTATTTTATTTACTTATTTTTCGAATTGTTTTAAATTATCGTCATATGCCAACTACCCTCCATAATAGAGTTGGTTGGTATATTGAAAATGTGGAAGACAATTACTACTACTGTTTATTTTTATTATTATTTTTTTTAATATTCTTTTTTTCTTTTTCTTTTTTTGGCAAAGCGAAATTAATTAAAAGAACAGGCACTCTTTTACTAAGGATAATGTATTAAGGTATTTACTGAATCTTGCAAACTAATCGTCCAGCGCAATACATAATCTTATTACAGTCTGGCTACGTTTCGAGACAACTGAATCCTATCGTAAGGTTCGAAGAAGACTGGATTGACAAACAAAACAGAATATACAGACAAACAGAGTTCTATTCCGTTTGAGAATCCAGGCTAGCATTCTCCAGGCATGACAATGGATTCAGTTGAACTGAGCGCGGGCAATCAATTGGCAACATTTAAATAAATATCTTAATACAGAGGTTTACAAAGATATGAAATCTGAGATCTCTTTGAGTAACAAGAGGGATCTCATATTAAATTTGCACAAATATATACACCTACTTTAATCTCCATTTAGCGAAAAACCTACGTTTGCAAAAGGGCTCGCTCGTCAAAAAATGGTTGGAAAGCACTGCCTTAAATATATCACACTTGCCATGATAAGAGTGCATATAATTTTAGCTAATTCTATTAAGATGAATCATCAGAAAGGTATTTTTCCCCTTTCAACTTTAAATGGTTATTCCTGTATTACAACCATATGGAAGAAATTCCAAACTTCACATTCGCGACAAAAGTATCGTGAAAAATATAAATCAGTTTTTTTAATAAAAAAAATCAATACAGATAGGCTCTCTCTTCCATACTTGTAGACAAGTAGTTGACCGTGATTCGAGCTTATGTGACGCGAATGCGGTAATATTATTGTATTCTCATCTTATAAACTGCTCTGAGCCCATGAGGCATCCTAGAGTATAAACAAAATGGAAGTATATGTTTTTGTGCACAATAATCTGCTTTTAATAATTTACCATATATACATAAATATTTTTGATCCTTGTTTGCATAATTTTATATACACGTTTGTATAATTATACGTAAAAATACAAATTATTTGACTTTCTTATGTATGCATGATTTTAAATCTGATTTAAATCCTATAAGTTTTTCAAATAATGAGCATAATGATATGATTAGAAGAGAATCATACTATCACATGCAAAAATTCACATGTACTCTTATATAGAGTGTTCTAGTCAATGGCGTAGTAAACTGTGCAGTTTTTTAAATATATTTGCGCACCATTAAAAATCTTTTTTGGCAACGTAATGTTCCTTATAATTTTTCTGATGTTGTAATTGATATCTTAATATAAAGTTGCCGAAAATAACAAATTTCTACCTATGGATTTTGAACACCAACTCATTCCAAATTCTGGCTAATCAACTGCATCTTAAATTCTATAATAAATTCATTTTTATATGCTTATTTATTTTCATACAAATTTTATATCCATAAGGTGCATAAACCCGAATACTGAGGGTTGTAAATATGGTGATAACATATAACTAATATTAATAACAAAAAAGACAATCTTCGAGAATGCAAAGGTGAAACTCCAGAGCAATTATGGAGAGAGAGAGAGAGAGAGAGAGAGAGAGAGAGAGAGAGAGAGAGAGAGAGAGAGAGAGAGAGAGAGAGAGAGAGAGATTCATAATAGTGTCGACGATACGCGAGACGACTACAGAAACAATGTATTAAATCTGATTGAGTAAGCTCCATACTGTGAGAGACAATCTTATAACTACAATGGCGACACATCAAAGAGTTCCCCCCCCCCCAACGTTTACTCCTTAAGTGGAATTTTTATTGTAGTCAAAGGTTTTCTGTATGCGGTAGTGATAATATCTGGCGGTTGGAGATTCTCTCTCTCAGAGATGGTCATGCTCAAAATCAGAGGCAATGTGTAACACCTTCCAAATTTACCTTATTGGTAAAAATTTGGTTAAAAGAGGGAGACAGTTACAAATTTAAAAGAATAATTTTAAAAATGATTTTCGCAAAAGGGTCACAGCTCCATAATGAAATCTCTCAGGCAGCATACTACAAAGGCTCCTTGCAAATAATATCTAATAAAAATATGCGGGCATTTAGCTATTTACCCGCATACTATGAAATTATCTTAAATGGAGAGACATATTCAAACGTCTGCTTTTCTTATAGTGCTGACCAAACCCATGCGGGCTTGTTCTTTACAGCGTGCTCGCCTTTTACAAGTGACATGTAATACTCTGCCCTATCTCGTCATGTTTCTCTTCCTGTGCTGTCGAGTAAGCCCACTGTTACTAAAGAAGTACCCACACCTATGTGTCATAAGGCATACGATCACCAAGCATCAATAGTCGAGTGCTCAGTGAAGCGCATCACGAGGCTTGCCATGGTACGGCGTGACTCCATACCTACAGCATATCAATAAACCGGTATATCCACTTGTCGACATGACAGGATTTGACCAGTATGCGTAGCATATGGACCTAGAAAACACTTGCAATCGCTCGCAGAACAGGTTGAGAAAAGGGAAGAAGACGGCATGAAGTGTTGATCATAGCACGCCTAATCTCACGGAGCATGGCAAAGATAAAAGAAAAATAAGGGGGAAAAAAATAATAAAAAGCTTTTCAAGCTTACAGTCAAAAAAAAAAAAAAAAAAAAAAAGAAGGAACGTCAAGAAAAATTATATCAAAGAATAAAGGTAATCTCTTTGGCACACCTCAGTAAGGCGCTGACCCCGTTTTAAGTAATCAAATGAACCGGAACAACATGTTTTCTATAAAGCCAAAAGGAGACACATTTCTCATAAACATTAGCGCATCTGCTTTTAGTTTGGAGTAATGCACTGGTCATTTTTCACATTTACAGCTTCTTAATTAAATGTTACATGGCAAACTAAGACTGTACACTGCTGCTTGAAGCAAGAAAAAACTAGAAACAAAATGAGTGATGCCATGTAAGAAGTCTTTATAGACTAAAATAAACAAGAAGGAGAACAGCAAATAGTAAACCTACGATGCTGAAAGAGTGAGGTAAACGATACGGGAGGCGAGCAGCCACAATTCAACTGCATAAAGCAGAGAAATTCTATCGCGATGACAACGTTCTTCTATTTTAAAGATGCAATGCATGTAGGATATACTACAACTGAAATCGAACTGTCAACTACAACAGGACAGATTCGATAACCAATTGGACAGCACGAGTTTCATAAAATATAACAGGCATACGTGTTCTTTAACATGAAAAATATATATAATTGGAAAAATATAATGGGAAAATTAATAACATGTGGCGAAGAATTCAAGATAACTATGATATCCACAGAAATAAAACATGCTCAATGTTTTAAAAACAGAAAAGAGCATGATAAATAAAGGCGGCACTGCATCTGAAAGTAGGACTATTTCGAAATCTTTTATGTTCCAAACAGACTGAAATAACAGTTAAATAACTTAAGAACTTCTTGGATGAAGGTGGAGAGCATTCATTTCTTCAAATATCTTTAAGTGAAAATAAGAAAGAAAAAAAAAAAAAAAAAAAAAAGATTTAGTGATACGAAACTAAATAAATAAATAACTGTAAGAATGCACTTCTTAAAAAAATAAGGCCCAAAAGTAAATAAATATGTTTTCTGTTTATACTCCGGAAAGACCACACAGTCAGAAGTTCACAAGATGGAGACAGTACAAGAAACAGCACCGTTTTTAGCAGTCACCGTCTTGAACCCCGGTCACTCAAAACACGTGTACTTCTGTACCCTCTCGACTGACCACTCGGCTACGGCGGAAGAAAACAGAGCGGATAAATATAGAAATAAACTATCGTAGACCTGTTTTTCTACAATATATTCAGTGTCTTGCGCCTCACTTCTTTCCTCCACTACGGAATAGATAATGAGGCCTATCCCTAAAAAAATACTTTTTTCTCAAGTCGGCCAATTCAATCCTATATCACCTGCATCAATCCTTATAGCCAACCCTGACCAACCAGATTCTTCCACAGAAGACATCCAATATTCATTATGAAATCTCTGGCAGCAATCTTTAGTAATCTTTAGCAGCAATCACAGTTCTCTATACTTTAAATACTTGAATAAAAAGCAAAGATGCCATCACCCATCTGAATATTCATTCAGCTTTTAATGCTATTTCCATTCCTAAAATATTTTATCTAGTGCATCAATATTACAATACATGGTGAGGTATCGTTTGGTTCCTAGTTTCCTTGCCCTATGACACGATGTTATGCTAATAGCCAGTAACCGCACCCTCTTTCGCAAAATCACAGCATTTTCAGGGAGCATTTTTGTCAAGCGCCCTGTTACGACAGAAATCGCACCACTGATCTCATCCAAAGAAAACATATTCAGCTATGAAGACTACCTCAAGCTGGTAACGATCACCCCTCCCCCTGAAGATAATCCTTCGTAGGTTGTGAACAGCATAAACGGAGTACTCAAGATCCTTGAAGCACACCTATTCTGCTTTAACTTAGAAATATATTCAATAAAAGACTATAAATGGTCTTGTCATTAAAACACAGTCCTTCATAACTGAATCTTTCCCTTGGAGGCAGTGGCGGGTTATCCTATAGGCAAAAAAGACATCTGCCTTTGGTGGGGGGGTGGGGCGCAAAAACAGTGTTTCAAAAACCCATTATTGTTTTTTACTCATTTTTAAGTGATTTTTATCGGAAAATGAACTTTCTACCTGCCAAGGTCAATGAATTTTACTTGAAGATTAATTTGAAAATTACAGGTTTTTTTTTTTTTTTTTCAAAAATGGTTTTACCGATTTTGATGAAATTTTATATTTAGTTCTTACGTCATATAATTTGTTTGTTTTGTTGTCACAATAAAATGAAATTGAAAATGTTCTTCAATAGTTTTTTTTTCCTTTAGATGGGGTCCCCAAATCCCATTTTGCCTTGGGCCCCATGAAGGTATAATGCACCACTGCTTGGAGGAACCGAATTTCTAATGTCCAGGTAATATAATGGTAAAATTAATAAAATGTGGAGAAGTCAACATGACTATGATATCAAATCTCCAAGCTTACATCGTCCTGGGCGTGGTCATTCATTGATGCCAAAATGTCATTCTGCAGCCACACTGACATGGTAATTATCGGAGTCTCTCGGCTCAGATGGGTTGCCAAACAATATCTCTTTGGGAACCTTCCGTATTTGGTACCCCCTCCATTCTCATAAGGTGCCTAGTCACTTCAATTTATATAGCAATTCTGTATGGTTCTGAAATTTAGGCCTCGACATGAAGCGAATTTATGCCGTAGATTACTGGCTACTGAAGTGAGCTAAAGCGAAATTCTATCTCAATCCCAGAATCTATCACTACCACTGAATGGCAACTGCCCTGCCATTCAGAAGGATGTGCTCCTTTATTTATGAAAGGAGAATAGTCTTCATGACTAAAATGCTAATAGGATCTATCTCCCAATCTACCATCAGTACTCCTGGAGGTTTCCACCATCTCGGTTTAGATCCTCTCCAATGCTCGTCACTCACGCGAGCTCTTCTTTATAGAAAGGAAGTACCAAAGTCCTGCCCTTAGGTAACAAGGAGAATGAAGGCAGCTTTATAAAGGAGGGTTACGGCACAGTCTTAAATGTGGAACTGTTCGTAGATCGATTACGAAACTGGCCCACCTGCATCTGCTACTGTCCATCATCCACTTCTGATGCCTCCTGTGACGAGCCTTTCCTCCGGGGGGGGAAGTAATAAGCTGTGTTTATTTTTATTGTATAATTACAATAAAAATAAAGCATTTATTTTTATTGTGATTATTCTCATGTATTACTGTTCGATTAACATAATGATTGTTATCTGTTATTCATGTTTTTTATTGCTTCATTTCAGATTGTAAAATCCCAGATGTTCTTTATCCCTGAAGGAATTTGTATTTTAATGTACAACACAATAAAGATTATATTTAATTATTGTCAATAAAAAAATAAAAAAATCACTCTTTATACAACCAGAACTAGAAATTTGACTTTCAGGGCCTGACCCAAATCAGAAACAAATCTTGACTCACTCAAGGCTTATTGAAGGCAAAGGGTGGACTTCAACTGGTCAGAAAGACTCTCCCCTAAGCAAAACATTTATCTACTAGACAGGCGAAAGTTAAGTGGATCTTTCTTAAAAGCAGATAGAATACTTGGGTATGACATACCTTTTAGTGATCTGTTATTTAACTTCCATTTTTCACTCCCGCGACTATTTCAACAAGATACCCTCATCATCGATTACATTTCCAAGCCAAAACACTGCTGTTATCAACAGCCTCACTGCCAAATGCACGGCAGGACCTGACGAACCTTGTTTATACTAATGCTTAAAGTCTCTATCCATATACACTCGAACTTCTCTCTTCACCGTTTTTAACATGATCATTGAGCAGCCAACAATGTGGAAGTTTTTTGTAGTTATTTTCAGTGGTTCATCAAGCTCATCAAAAACACACTTCCATCAATACGTTACAGGCTTATAAGATGATCTTCAGGCTTATAAGATGTACTAAAGAACTACCCACATATGTATCATAAGGCATACGATCACCAAGCATCAATAGTCGAGTGCTCAGTGAAGCGCATCACGAGGCTTGCCATGGTGCAGCATGATTCCATACCTACACCATATCAATAAACCGGCATATCCACTTGTCAATATGACAGGATTTGACCAGTATGCATAGCATATGGACCTAGAAAACACTCGCAGAACAGGTTGAGAAAAGGGAAGAAGACGGCACGAAGTGTTGAAGACGGCAAAGAAAAAAGAAAAAAAAAATCTAAAAAGCTTTTCAAAGTTACAGTCAAAAACAAAAAAAAAGTTGCGACCTGCTTAAGAGGTAACTTCATCTCGTACGCCGATGATCTCAAAATTTTCCATAAAAGGTCATTCATTATAGGAGAGACGCCGCACCTGAAGGGGGAGGGGAGAAAGAAAAAAATGAAGGCGCATATCTTTTTAAACATAACTATTGCAAATGGTGCATGTTTAATGCAGATTTATGAATTTTTTTTTTTTTTTAACATTAACGTTTTAATTGAAAGAATATGAACATTCTAAGACGTAAGTTGGCCAACACTCCATCAACTCCATAAAAGATGAAAGATGTAGCTTTTCTCATACCAGCATTTGAGTAAGTAAACCTTACAAAAACCTAATAGTTAGTTTCTTTTCCATTAACTTTCTTGCATAAAAACTGCATTTGTATGGTACAATGTTCATGCATCCTGTTTTTACACTTCAGATACCGAATCTAATAATCATCTTATCTCCCCCCCCCCATACTATCACAAGAGTTTTCTAAACACTCGATACAACAATTGCCATCAACTTCTTCTGTTATTGTTCCTTCTACATCAACGACTTAAATGTTTTTCTCTCATTATCTTACTTTCTTTCCCTTTTTATTTTTTGCCCTTTTGTTATTTTTAATATTTTCAGAAGAATTGAAATAGATGCAAGCCATTTCCTTTTTTTGTCGACAGGCAAAGCTACACTGATATCAGATTCTTAGTCACAGTTTCTGAACACTGAATTCGGGAACTAAGCATACTTCAGGCCAACAGTTTCTCCTTATACTGTCAGCGTTAGGCATATTTAAGAATACTATTCAACTACTTAATTCTGTTAATTAGAACTATCAGAAATCAGAAATAATTTCCCGAGAATCTCACCAGAATCAATAAAATGCCTGTTTACTCATATAAGGACTAATATCACAGTTTCTAAAATATTTCATACCTTCATCATTTTGCTTATATGATCGCTGTTAGGAATAAGAAATCAATTAATCCAAGTCTAAACATAAACTCTGTTTAAAAGTAAAAAATATATCAACAGAGCATATTTTTTTAAATATGAATCAGTCATTTCATTTTGAAAGAGAAAAGAAGTACAATTAATAATTAAAACTGTTTAAAAATAGCAGAAAGAATCATAATTTAAATCTACGGCTTTTAAAAGAACTTCTACGTCCCGGAGTATAAACAGAAAATTTATTTATTTATTATAACTCCCATAAAGCAACTCTTATCTAAGGTTCATGCAACACCTCGCTATGTGTAGCAACCCGTTTGTATACGTAGCTTTTAGCTACTTACACAAACGAGATACTACAAAAATGCATCAATCACATATTGTGAAGCAAATCACCAAGAGTTTCCGTGGTTTTGCACTTCAGATAAAAACCACACTACTCCCTAAGGAGGAGTATGTCGTTGTTCATTTGTAATGCAAATCATTGCCAATCTAGCCGTTTCAGAGATTGTCTCTTGATCGGCAGCTAACTAAGCATCATCAGTATGGGACAAGACAACCCACTGAAAAAAACATTTCCATAATACTAGAGATATCCAAAGGAGTTAATATTTCAAATTCAAGTAAATTTTGAACAAAAGCTTCATGCAGACGAAAGTTCTAAAACATTAATCCACATGAATTGGCAAAAGCCGCTCTTCTGTACGTAATTAAAAGCAAACTACGTTTGCAATAAAACTTACCAGACCATAATAACTTAAACGGTTGCTTGGGTAATGAGATTTATCTCAAAACACAGGAACGCACTTAGGACACAGTGATTTTTTTTTTTTTTTGCAGTACAAAACTGAGGTAACTCATTGTGTAATAGGGTTTTAGAAATATCAGCGACGAAGGACATATTGCGATTTTCCGTTTGCTGGACGAAAAACCCAAGTTTCCGGGAGAGAAAAAAACCATGCTACCCTCGCCTGAAATCAGAACCACGTTGCCTCAGTTTCACAACCACGTTGTGAAAAAGACCCACGAAAATTCCTCCTGTCATTGACGGTACTCGAACCCAGGTCTTTCCCACCCGGAGTTGGAGGACGGCGATCCTACCAACTGTGCTACCCACGAGGGCACAACTCGCATAACTTACTTTGCACTATTATTGACATATTTTGTAGCAAACCTGATTTTATTTTAACTACCCATACATTTGTCAATCAAAGGTACATTAATTTTTTATAGCTCTCGTATACGTGAAGCGTTCACTCTAAATTTACTTGGAAAGTTGAACAGATAGCTCCAATTAATCTCCAGAGTGGGGTGGTAGAAATTATTTGCTTTATCCATTACCGATTTTGTAAAAATTCATGACTTTTTCTGTAATTTGTGTTCCGCTTTTCCATTTAATTTATAAACATTCAAAATTATTCCCTCCTCCTTTGCGTCTCTTTTCTTTTCTTCCTTTCTTTCTTTCTCACCCCCCTCCACCCTAAGTTTAAAATTAAACTGGATCATCAGAACGATGAAACATTTACGGTAAAAAGAATCTGTTCCAATTCTCGCATGCACATCAGCATGATGATGAAAATTACATAAAATTCGGGAGGGAAAAAAAAAAACTACAGAAAGAAGATGAAATATGTCTCTGAATATTTCATCATTTCTATTTGTTCCTCGGATCTTTGCCCAGACAGGTCGATGACAAACAACATTGCGTAATGCTGAGCTCGACAAACATTAACTAGGAGACAAACTGCTTTCTTTCACCCATTATTTCCAGCCCTGGGGGCCTTACTCTGCACGCGACTCTTTACACCTTATCTCCGCATATATAATGGCATCTGGAACAAATAAGCTGTTTAACTTGCAACATAGAATCAAGCGTCGAAACAGCTTCCGCTCCGACTGTCGACAGCGGAAATAAATGCGTTCCTTCTGTATTCCATGTCATTTTCAATCAAAGTACCCAGCACGAGCTGCTACATTTCCCTACTACTGTCTTATCGGTTTTACTGTCTGTCAGTTCATTCAGCGTCGGCAGCCATATCTAAGACGTGGAAATGTTTTCACGGCCAGGCTCTCAGCTCAATCTTCTATAAATGTATACAATATGTCTGGACCTCCGGGTTAAATATAAACCTTTTTAGCGATATTAGAAATTGCTGCACACAGGAAACTACACTTGCGCCGGATCGAAACTCACTTGTCCCCATCTTTTCTGTTCTGTGTATCTAACATCAAAATATTGCCTCAGAAATGGGGCAAAATTTCTCAGATTCTTTCCCCAAGAAATCTACCAGAAACTGTAAGAAAATCTACAGCAAGAAGCTGTGTTAAATAAAAAAGGCATGGATTTTACTAGTTGGCGTTTTATGATGGTGGACTACAAAGTATGCTTTTACATGAAATTGCATATTTGAATATATATTAAAAAAAATACAAATCGAAATCTACGATAATAAAGAGAAAATCTTTATTGTTTAGTTGCACATACAAGAAATATTCTGTTCACAGCCAAAGTTGGGGGAGGGACACATAAAGAAGTATTTGGCTGTTAACCATTACACATCGAGAATTTGGGATTCCAGCAGTCATTTGTTAGTAACCAGGTGATATATTACGAATACTAAGAGGTTACGTAAAATTAAGGCTAAACTATCTAAATATAATGGGAGTTACTACATTAATTAATGCTATTAAATTTAAAATAATAAATGCGAATACAAAAATTACGTATAAATACAAACACATATATATATATATATATATATATATATATATATATATATATATATATATATATATATATATATATATATATAAAGATTGTTTAGTGCTTATTGGTTTAGGATAAGCATAACGCAAACTTTCCACATCAACGAACATAGCAAATACTTGATTGAAATTCAGAAGCTTTCCTACCACTGCGCCGGATATGCTATCATTATTTTCAACATCGTTCTTTCGAAGGCTAAAAATCTCTGGAAGTAACTGGGTTGGAATAACATCCAAACTATCTTGTGGTATACGAAATAATATCTAAATGTCTTTTGAAATGATGCGTACATCAGCTAACCTGGCACTAATGAGCCCAGGTCTGACATGCAGTCTTTGCGCTGAAATTTATGATATCGTATTTTCATAAAGGTGCTTTATAACAACGTTTAAGTTGATTAAATTCCCTCCAGTACGTCTTAAGAAAACAAATTTAAATTTCGATACCTATCATTAACATTGTAATTAAATGTTCCTGCAATATAAATGTGAGATGAGCTTTCACGATAGTCCAAGTTAAGACTCATATGATTAGGGATCAATCTATTTCAGAAGGTAATTGGATGGCTGGTTCCCCAACCACTAAAGTTAGTACACTTACTGTGTACCATTTTATTAATATCTTATAGATCGACGTCTCCGCTACATCAAATGCTGCATAATAAGTTAAATTCTTCTCTACCACCGAAAAATCTCATCCTACCTCTCCATGAAAGAAATTAGATAGTGAATGCTATCAAGTTAAAATTCGGGGAGGGGGGGACATATCAAAATTACGTGCAGGAAAATAGTCTCGTTGTTCACCGTTTTCTCTGAGAAAAATACGGCCATGGAGTGTCAACACAGTGTCAGTAAATTTTGTGCGTTCTACTGTCGGTTTGGGATGAAAAATCTCCAAATTTTGGAGATAAAATAAAAAAGTAACTCTCGCCCGCCAAAGACTGTTTGGTCACGTGTGGAGTGGGAAGGAAATTAGCTTATAAGAAGTTTCTCCTTTCACGGCATGAAGTATTTCTCAATTTCAAACGGCAAAGGGGAATCGAGTAGGCCTTTCCTAGAAGGGGTGAGAGACCAACGCCGCTATCATCTTGCAATGTCAAGAGACATCACACGTGGTACAAGTTTATCATAAAATAATTAAAATTTTTGGAAAAATGAGACCATACGCGGCGTAATAAACTAAAGATCATCAATTGCAACCTTCACTTTCTACCGCGTGGGAATTTTGCTGCAAATTGCACCAGGTTATGATTGCAAGATGCTGCTGCTACCTGCAATCAAGCCGTAATTAAACAGGTTGAACAAAACAGGAAAATTACTAAAGAAAATTAATACAGAATAAAATGAAATTGAACTAAGCGAAACTCACTCAAAGAAGCGCAACAGCGAAGAACCTTGCACAAGTTGGTGCGCTATTGCACCCTGAATAAGGAAGATACTTATACTGGCTGCTAATAAGCTGTTTGTCACAAAGCGAACCGACCAGGGTCTACACCTGAAATACAACTGTTTCGGATCCACAGTAGCTGATACCACCCTGACGAAGTGGTTATTATGTTTCCCTAAATCTTTCTTTATGTTATTATTTGTTTTTCTTTTCTTCTTTTCCCCCTTTCTGAAGTAAGGATCAACTTTACTTCAGGTTTGCACATATCCTTGCCCGATTCCAGAGGCGGTTGTATCAACTTGTTGCAAGGTTCTACGTTATTGAACTTCCAGGAGTGAGTATCATCTGCATCTGGTTAGTTCAATTTCATTTTTCCTCTCTAGTAATTTTCTTTTGTTTATTAACAGCGTGAATTCAAGTAGAAGCAGAGCATCACAAGCATAACCTCTTTGTAGATTGCACCAAAATTCCCACGTTGTAGAAAGTGGTAAGTAGTAAGCTGTAATTGATAATTTTTAGATAACTAAAATTGCCAATATTTTCTGGTAGTTGCAGTTATCTTTGTTTCCCAATTTCTCCTGCAACAGAAGCTACAACAGTTTAGAGAAAATACATTTATCATAAATTTTCAATTGCTTGCATAATAAATTTCTCATTATAATAATTTCCTTTTGCTTTCGTAAAATTTTCGCGGCGAAAAGTATTGATGCTGTCACTCATGTTTCTCTATACAAGCTTTAAGACCTATTTCACTCTAAAAAGCAGTAGCATTAACAATTTCAGATTACTTATATAAATCGTGTCCGTTTATACTCGTAAGAGAAAGTACTAGCGTTCAAAAATACTGATGAAAACATATGCTTCAATGCTAAAGTAGGTAAACATATCATTCCACGTTTTATTTATTTTATTTGATCTTAACAGTTTCCTTACAGAAATTCCAATTCTACTGTATATACAAATAAATTAAACAATATAATATTTAAATGATTTAAATTATACTCTAACAATTCAAAATCTCTGTAAAATCAAAATATAAATTTATGAATAACTTTGATCTGTTGACTATAATTAATGCAGTCAATAATGGACTGGTTTTCTAAATAACGGATTTCTGAAGAATCTTTCAAAATATATAGCTTTCCTACCACAGCAGGGTAGGAAAGTCTCCTATTATCATTTCGAGCAATTATACACAATATTATGCTGATCATTCTCGACAAACTATATTTGAAAATCAGAACAATTAGACATTCTCTTATTAATTATTTAAATTACACTTATTTATATTGCACTACTTCGAATAAGTAACTCTTCACTAATAGAGAAGACTATTGTTACTTATTCTCAGTTGAGTACCACCACCCAGACAGCACTGTTTCACGGCTATTGGCCGATCATCAGTGGGTGGGCAGGTACCCTGGTAATGCAGACATGACGACCCAGTTGTGAAGTTATCATGGCAACCCGTCGTGAAGGCAGAGCACAATATGAGAAACAGCAAATGATGCCTACAACAACTACTTTGTAGTTTATTAAGAGTTATCTATGGTGTATCTAAACACCGATATTATATAGATACCAAACTCTTAAAGTATTATGCCTTGTGCATTTATTTATTTTAAATATTGACATCTACACCTCTTGGCATCTCTCATATTGTGTGATTAACTTCACAACTGGGTCGTCATGTCTGCATTACCAGGGTACCTGCCCACCCACTGATGATCGGCCAATAGCCGTGAAACAGTGCTGTCTGGGTGGTGGTACTCAACTGAGAATAAGTAACAATAGTCTTCTCTATTAGTGAAGAGTTACTTATTCGAAGTAGTGCAATATCATGGCAACTCGTCGTGAAGGCAGAGCACAATATGAGAAACAGCAAATGATGCCTACAACAACTACTTTGTAGTTTATTAAGAGTTATCTATGGTGTATCTAAACACCGATATTATATTAAACAACAAAGTACGAAGTACAGATCCCAAAAAATTCTATTCCGAAGGCTACATTTTGTAATCACTTATAAGAATATTATAACATACGTTGGATTTATGTACAACCTATATAGTGTATTGGATCCTATTGGAAACTCTAAACCAGACATGTACAACTATAAGAAACAGAAAAGCATTTCTGATCCACTTTGGAAACTGTTATCTGGTTTAGCATTTGGAAAGTTAAATATGACCTGTCTGTTGCTAAACACATACACGCACCCAAAAAAGGACTACAATAATAAATACTTTTGTTGTTGTTGAAAGTGTTTTCCAAATTTATAATATTTTGTTTCATTAAGCGATAATAATTACACAAACGTCCATAGATAAGTTGCGTTGATTAATATACCTGCTATTCTTTTCACTCAAAAATCCTTCGATTCAGCATGCTAATTCACTTAACTTTAATCCCTAGAGTGAAACAAAAAATATGAGACTTATCTGATAGTGATGTTTTGGAAAATATTTCTGCAAGAGCAAATTATTTTGGGGCTATCAGTTCTCAAGTGTGAAACATTGGATTTTGTAGCATTAAAACATTAGCTGCACCTCATCTGACGACTCCCCCTTCCTCCCATTGCAAGGCTTGCATTGCAGTATATACAAGTCATTCTGAAGAATGTGTTGCTTGACACTGATCGTTAACTACTCCATCTGATCTTCCCATTATCTTGCAAATTCGCAAGAAAGCATTTGCTATAACAAAAAAAAAAAAAAAAACTTTCTTGCATGTTTCACTTCCAAGAAAGTAAATGGATGTTGGCTGGTGGCAGCACGTGTTCGGACTGTTTTGAAAGAGAGAGTAGGAATTATAGAAGCCAATTCAGAAGAACAGTGCCCATGGAAGTATCTGTAGAAGAGGTAGATCTGTAGTAGAACTACTCCTATTCCAGCTCTACCTCCAGTCCAGACCAGGACTGGAGGTATCATCGCCATCTCGTGATACCACCACCATCGTCACTACCACCATTTTTTTTTTAGCTCAAGTACCATCTTCACCACCATCTTCGACTTGGACAGTCGGTTAACAAACGTGTATGACGCCGAGTGACATCACTGTGCCTTCTTGACTTATATTTCCTGCTAACCTCAGGCTGGTCCTGAGGCGGGATCTGCATCCTTACACTGGTGCAGGATGATTTTTTTTTATTATTATTATTTTTTATTATTTTTTTTCCATTTTATTAACTTATTTTATCTTTATTTTTACTGAATTTTAATTTTATTTTATTTATTTTTTTTACTTATTTTTATCTTTAATTTTTCTGATTTTTTTTTTAAATGTATTGTTAAAATTAACTTTATTTGCTCATATTTTGAATGATTTCGACATTCAGTACGTGACACTCGAGGTTTGCTGCGGTTCGCGCTCAGTTTTGGCCCGCCTCCTCGCGGCGTAGACGGGTATCAGGACGCACCTCCCTGGTGCTTGTTGCTTCCTGATAGCAAAGCGGCCAGAAACAACTAAACAACATAACAAACACATACACGGCACAAACATAGCATTACACACATTTCTGGCCTTTCTACAGAGTTTTGTAACATCACAGTGTACCACGGCGGAGTTGAACTAGCGTTTGGGAGCCGCCTCACATAAGATACTATACATGTCTACATGTCTGTCTTCCCTCGTCGCTCCCCTGAAATAAATGGACATATGCCATCCACCCCTAATTCTTTTAGATTAAAAATTCCACATTTTCTTGAAAAATAAATAAATAAAAACTAACAAAAATGAAGTCACGTCAATACTCCCCATTCCTCTCCCCCATCCGGAGTTAGCGAATGCTACGAGTTTGGTTTTCATATAAGCATCCAACCCACAATCGAGAACAAAGCAAATAAAATTATTTGCGCTGTATTAAGTGCTAAAATCTCCTTAATAAAGAAAAGGGGTGTATACATTAATCTTTATCTAGATTAAAATGAGACTAAATTAATGCAGACGCCGTCTCGACTTATTCTACGACCGTGCAATAAGTCAGGCCAGATAAAGTATTCGTTCATTGGGAAAATTCGACACCTGGAGGCGCTGATTAATTTCATTTCCCCTACCCTTTCATGTAGCGAGAAGAGAATGAAGGGTGGGAGGGGGTAAAGAGTTCATACGCACGATCGACTTTAAGGGTGAAAAATTAATCAACTCCAGGAAATATATGTAACTTCTATTTAATGTTCTCGGTATTCTTAGCAAATGCGATTCCTCATTAATTTGAGGGGAAATGTTTGCTTTTTCTTTCCAAGTGTGAAATACGGTACGACGTCTCGACAAAACACACTTTAACTTAGATAACTGAATGGCCATACAACGAAGCGAGTAATTTCTGGCTTTTCGAACACGCTAGGCAATACAAAAGGCTGGAATAGGAAGCAGCGTAAAGTAATCCATTTCTCCAGTGAAAAGGAAACCGAAGAAAGAAATCACAGATATCACAAAGAAAGAAACGAGGCGTTTGGCCATTATTTTATCATTGCTATCTATCGTTGGACAGAAGAGCAACCATTAGCTAAGACAGTGCAAAACGAATTAGTGGCCTTTTAAAAATACAAGTGTAAACAAAAGTCAAGTGAAATGGATTCAGATTACACTGGAGATGCAAGAAGAAAAGTACATTTTAACCATGCTTTGTCCAATCAATTAGAAAACTTAGCGCCATCCTACGCCAAGAATGCCAAAGGAGGCACATAAGATAATTTTATTCAGTTATCCCAATAGTAAGGTACTAATTAACAGTCAGTATTTTTGTTATTGTTATATATAGCAATTAGGCCTTTTGAATTTAAAATTTATTACTGATCAGTGAGATACTATATCAAAATGAACTTGGCTTGTATAATCCACATCCATATTTAAGTGAATCTGCCGACGAAAAGTGGAGTGGCAGTTCTGGGAAGAAAATTCAACACATATGACCGAGTATGATATAATTATGACTAAGTTCAAGTAGAATTAATGCAATAGGCTTTCAAATTAGTTTGACATGGCGAATGTTTTTGTTTTTATTTCTATTTACTTTTTATTTTAACTGCATCAGGGTATATTCATATTCGTGTATGCTCATATTCATATACCGTAGATTTTGCCTGTAGAGATATGTGTGTTCACGGGCAGAGCTTCAGGTTTAGTGGGGATGAAAACCCCGAAATAATTTACAGGAAAGAATTATACTCCTAAGATCACCTAACTTCAACCTCAATTGAAGAGGACTTTAGAAATTCCCGATTTATCGACAGGAATCGAATCCAGACATCTCCAAATAAGTGGCAGACAGCGATGTATCGGACCGACTAAGCCGCAACAGAGGATGGCCATGGTAAATAATGAAACCGATTTCAATCCTGTTTCAATACGGTGCATTAAAATAAAGCTATCTTCATCAAGGCCCGCAGCATAGTTAATAGGCTATCAGGACAGGGGAACTGTTACAGGACGGCGCAAAATATAAATTTCTTAGGTACTGAAAACTGTAAGTCTTTAAACAGGTCCATGTTTTTGCCCAGCACTACTCATTTTACTGCAATTGGCTTCTGGTCAGGATACCCTTGGTCTCCCTCCCACATAACGTATATTTGGTTTATTTCAGACCGTTACCACCTTTCAGAATGGTATTGTAATGTTCAATAAGTCCTGCACACCTCGCTAAGGCCATTCACTGCAAACGAAATTTGGACAGCAATATTTCTATTACGTGACTGCCGAAAATGACATTTCGTGTGGATTTCAAATCTGTGATGACCTTTAAATTCGAATAAACACACAAGAAGTCATTGAAGAGAAAATAAACACAAACTGATACGGCTGAAATAAGAATAACTGATAACAACTAACTGGGTACATCAACTTCCTTCTCCTACTACTCCTGGGAACAAATAAAACTTTTCATTGGTTATCGGAAATGTTTTATTGGTTACTGACTCCAATTGAACTGTTACTCCGAGACGGTCAATGCAGCTTTCATTTGCAGAGATCTTTGCAAAAGTTATGTTTTACATCATTTAAACGTAATTCGGCTATTTAAACGTAATTAGTCTACCGTTACAGGACTATCAAAGATAATAATGAAACTAATTCTATAGAGGAAAGACCATGTGGCGATCGGCCTTGAAGTCTACTCAGGTGAGGACAAAGTTCTTAGACAACTTTCTCTTTCCAATAGAAAGATGTTGTGTTCAGAATTGTTCAATGAATGGAAGGAGAGCAGTGGTGTTAAAGTGTCAATATGAACAGTGAGATGCCAGCTACTGAAATGTGGTGTGAGAAGCTAAAAACACAAAGGAATCCACTTTTAACCGAAAACCAACGTCACATTGAAATTAAATAAGCAAAATGTCATCGCCAGTAGTAAGGAAAATGCCATCCGTAAAGTAGTAATCTTCAGCAACGAATCAACATTTACAACTCACTGGAAATACCTAAGTTCTGCGTTTTACATAAAAATTCCCTGCAGAAGGTATTACACCCATCATCATCCACTATTACTTTTTTGAGACGCAAGGCAGATTTTGGTATTAGTCATCTTTGCATTGTAAAGGGTAATTAAGAATTCTGAAAATATATTTAAGTATATTATACGAAAATGTTCAAAATGATAATGCACCATTTCATCGTGCTATAATGGTTCCAAAGTGTACAATCAATTAGAAAACTTAAATTGGTAAGAGATCAGTAAGATGGCACGCATGGATTAGCCAGCACAACAAATCGATCTAAATCCCCTATAAAATTTGCAGTAAAAACTAGGTGTAAAAATAAAAAGTAGAAATAATGGAACATTTCTACAGTATTTTATTTGTTTATTTTAATTTTCATAAAGCAGAAGTGTGCGTTTCTCCCCGTTAGCAGTAAATGCGCCGAGAGGGGAAAGGGAGTGAACACGTCAGAACCATAATTATACTGAGAGGGCAGACCCTCCTCTATAACGGTAAGAAACATTTATACAATAGCAACGACGTGTTAGCAATTAGCCATTATGTTTTTAAAAAAAGGTTATTTAAAAACATATCTACACTGGTGTTCAAAGAAAGTGCATCACCTACGAATATCACATTTCTAACCCTTTTTCACGATGCTATTAACGACTAGCATCACAAACAGAAATATAAACAAAAGATATTTATTAATAGTTAAGGAAAAACTAAGTAATATTTCACAGGTGCTCTCAAAATATTCCAAAATGAGCATTTGCAACCTTTATAAAACAGTTTTGGTAAACACGACAATTATGGCTGAAATGTTATCAGAAGCCCTCAATTTGCTTCTGTTTATCATTTTAAATGGAAAACAAAATGAAAAGTTCACCAGGTGAAAACTAATATTTAGTTGGACTGCCTCTGACCTTGATGACAGCAGCACACCGTCGAGGCATTCTCGACGGTGTGCTGCTGACGGTGTCAAAATCAATTTCTGAAGATAATCAACTGATAGTTCATGGTTTCAAACACGTATTATGGCTTCCTGAAGGTCACGAAGGATCTTTGGTTTCTTTCTGGCAACTGCAGATTCCACACGATGCCAACAGTTGGCTGTTTCCTGGCCAGCTAACAGTTGTAATGGACCGTTCTTCCAACCATTTTTTCACCTGTTAACGAATGTCAACACATTACTGTCGAACCTCTAATGCAAAAATGAAGCTAAAGTAACTACAAAAGTGTCTACTTACACTTTTCGCCCGATGACAAGGAGCAGAGTCGTCCTGAAAGATGCAGTTAGTTGACAGGTTGAAATGGTCTCTAATGGTTGGCACCAATTTGCCTTCCAATATAGCCAGGTATCCACTGGCATTTACGAAACCTTTTATAAACTGCAGGTGACCTACTCCGCGATACGAAATGCACCCCCATATCATTTGATTGGTAGGGAATTTCACTGTAGACACCATACAGTCTGGATGATATTCTTCACCACGTCTACGGCGAATCGTTTGTCTCCCATCAGAGCCATGCAGGTTGAATTTCTTCTCATTCGAGAGAAAATAACTGACTTCCACTGCTCGGCGGTCCATTTGACATGCTCTTTACACCAAATTATTCTTAGGACGACGGGCTACAAGTCTATTTTTGAAGAGGCGTCTTCTGACTGTTACTGCACTTGCTACCACTCCTGTATGTTCTTCCTATTCTCTTTTCGGCTCAGACGAAGAAGCTTTACGGTTTTTGAGGCATAAGCGGTTCAAAACACGGTCCTATTTTGGCGGAGATTCGTTTGGATCCGGTTCCTTTTTTTTTCCTATCAACAGAACCAGCATTCTTGAGTTTGGAAAGAAATCTACTCACTGTCGACTGATTACAAGACACTATATAATGAATATGACGGGAAGAACATCCTTCCTCACGTAAAGCAACAATATCACACTTTCTTCGTGGCGTCAACTGCATGTAACTCGTCATCCTGACACAAGCAAGGAATGACTACAACTCTTGCAGAGCCTACTTATATAGCTGCAAGTTACAGCTGATGGAATATTACGTCATCACCTACGTGTGTCAATCTTATCTGATGCAATCTGTAAGAAATATTGCCACATACTTACGTTATTCGGACGATAATTAAAATTTTAAGGGGTGATGCACTTTCTTTGAATCAGTGAATATGAGCGCACATGGGATATATCCTATTGAGTAAGTTCTTAAGCATCCCATTAGGAACGGCCGGAGTTGAACAAGATTTTTGGGTCTTAATATGAGAATGGCGTTCGAATACAAATGGTGATAGTTGAACATGAGGGATGGGCTTAATGGAGAATTATTGTCCAGTAAGCTTTTTCTACACATATTCGTTCATAGTCGACCATGAAATGGTTGAGGGGATCGAGCATGTTGTATGGAAACAACTTCTGGCGGGACTTCAGACTAGTTCCAGTTAGGAAGGATGATGAGTCGTGCTTCGTGCGGATCCGTGCAGGGTAGCTGGTCGAGTGGATTTCCACAGTGAAGGATACCTCTGTCCTATTAGAGACGAGTTTCACTATGTTGAAGATGTTGATCTTAATGAGGAGAATTTTCCAGGAGGGGAGATCCATCATATGAAAGTGTAAAGGACACTTTTGAAATGGTGAATTGCCATTCTAAGGAGCGGTTTAGTCAATGGAAGATCCAATATTCGGCCCCTAAGAGGCATTTAACATAAGGCAGAAGCTCATATCACAGAATCATACAGAGCTATTGGAGTTGCGCACTTCTCAAAGGACTGGGTAATGAGTGAAAGGTGGAAGATTCCTGTAAGTTCCTGTTTGGTTTCGCTTGTTTGCTTTCGCCCATTCTTTATGCACAACGTTTCGTATAATCCGATTTTAAAGATTTTTACAGATACATGACGTTTGAACAGCATAAATCAAAATAAAAATATTCCCGTAAGGATAAGCTAAAATTCACTCGATGTACTATATATTTTATATGCACTAGACAGTAAGCACAAAAGTATCTGGAGGAAGGGAGAGATGAAACGATAGTCCTAAGGAGACTTTCCTTTCTGAAAATAAAATAAAATAAAAGCTCTCACACAAAGAGAGAATGAACAGTATATTCTCTCTGTACACTTAAAGTTTCACATCAAATTCCATTAGTCCTTACCTATCCATTCTCTACTTTGCAATTTCTTTTACATTCGATGTGAATTTTCGTCATATGTTTATTTGGTTTTGTGCCAAAGCAAGTAAGGCTATGAGGCATCTATGTATTTTTTCCATAAAATATGTATATTTTCTAGTCGGTATAGGCCAGTTTTTCTGGACGGAAAACACAAGTTTCAGTGGAGGGAGGAGTGTACAATCATTTGCGTTAGCCTAACAAGCTTGGCCACGGTGTGAAGAAATGTTATAACAATTCCTCTCGTCTTGACTGGATTCGAACCCAGGCCTTTTACACACAGCAAGAGTTCTTCATATGTAAATTAATACATTAAATGTAACTCTTCAATAATCATATAGAGCCAGAGGAGCCACAAGTTCGGTGATTTACAGCTTCCAGACGTGACAGCGCACCTTTTTGTCAATGAATCGCTTATTTCGTAGCATCATGCAGATTTGAATACGTGACATGGAGCACTCCTTATGAACACGATGATCATTCATAAAAAGGCCAGCCTAAACATCACATTTATTTTATCAATCGTTAGAATAAAAACTTTGTCTAATCAACAGAGAACTGAACTGAACTGAACTTAGCTCACTTCGATCTCTGTTTGGATTGGCCTCTAATAAGCAAATGCTCCCAAAAGTTATCAACGCATTTTGCTAATAGCTAATTACTTAGCACCCTCTACTTTTTCCAGCATTTTTTTTCTCAATATATGTAAAAAAATGTTATGCAACAATTTGCATCTCAAGTTATTGGTAAAAAGTACGCCTAATCAAGAAAAAAACTGTGTGTGTGTGTTGCGAATTACATGCTGGAAAACGCATTCACGTAGAAAGTAATAGATTATATGCAAAACAATGATATACAATAGAGTATTCAATAAAGTGGCCATCGGCAAAGACTTAATTTTTATCTATATGATGAGCATCTTCTTCATATGTAAATTAAATGGCAGACTTTCTTAGCTAAAAATCGTGGGTGTGGTTAGATGATTACAAAAGCACAGTGCATGTATAATAAAAATGACATATCAATGTCTTAAATAATGACAGGTAATTATAGGGTTTCTTAAGATCACTAAAAGAATTTGTGGCGTAAAGAAAAAAAAATTCTATAAAGTACTCTATAATTATCATATTAGCGGTATTAGCAGATATAAATCAGGATAGATAATCCTGACAAGCCGAGATAAGAGAAAGTAAGCAACGGTCAAAAAAGCAAGGTGTAACAATGAAAGGGAGGGACAGACTTAAAAGAAACTCATTTATGGCTAGGGCAACTGCCCCAATTATATATTCAAAACTGCAGGTAGTTATACTTTCTAATTCGATGTCTATTTGGGTGTCTGCGTTCCGCCTGCTGGTCTTTGTTTATAAGAAAAATAACGCACGCCTGACAAGTTTGAAAACTTAATATAGAATGAGTTACGCTGTTTTTAATAAAAAATAATTAATAAATAAATAAAAATCAGGAAAATCAGAGTGGCGCTCTGCTCTCACATTGGTAGGCACTATCACAGGCATTGATAGTGTTGTCTCCACCGATTGACTCCAATCAATCAATAGAAAGATCGCTACATACAACGATTAATTATTAAAAAATTTGATTCCCACAATTCAGAATATATAGTCATAATGATCCATTGCTTACATGGTGCAAAACAATGACATTACACGAACAAAATTATCAATTACAAGTTTTACAATTCTTTCAGATATAGAAGGATGACAGCATAGGGTTATCTGATAGAAGGTTATGATTAGACAGTCTCAAAGGTTCAGTTGTTTGTTTGTTATTTGGTTTTTAGGAGAATTAGCAACTAAGGCCATATTGCTCCGGGGATATGCGGTGGTCATTCCCTGACCTTTCCGCATCCTCCTTATTTGGTGGTGACGGGCTCGAACCCCGGTCTAATCAAGAAGCGTGTGCTACGCACTACTGCTCCTTCCAACCTGGCTAGGGAGACGCCTCAAAGGTTCAGAAAGGCTCGGCTATTTTGAGTTTATCCATAATAAAAAATAATAAAATAAAATAAGACAAAAAAAGTGAGACATAATTTGGATGCATTTTTTATTTAAGAAATGCTTTTTCAGACTTTTTTTTTCCGTGCAACGCACTAATCATTGTGAAAATATTAATTATAAAAAGTATATTAGGCCTTATTAAGAGATAACTACCATTTAATACTCTGTTCACCACGATTTTTACTTTTGGAACTTTCTGTCCAGAAAAGAAAGAGTACTTAGAATTACGCCATATTTCTTTATTGGACATCTCTGGTCATCGACAGGAGTAGCGCATGTAACCCAACGACTGGCAGCAGTTAGGCACGTGATACTGTTAACAAACGTAATAATCGCGGTGTAACAGCTTTAATTGGTAGTTATCTCTTAATGGAAATAACTCACGAAGAAAACGACCGTTTAAAAGTCACGATTAGGGAAATAGTATTTGGGGGCCCCTTTTGTTATATAGAGACCCGCGCAACTGGCCCTAATTTCTCCCCTCCATTCCAGCCCATCCTTTTATGAAATATTGGTTTATTGAATGCTGTAGTGCCAGGCTCTGCCCTCATATAGCAGATATATGGCAAACGCTGAGCATGAAGTCACTATTGGGAAATATTCCCTATGATAGCAAAACAATTTTTAACTTAGACAAATAACACATGTTGGGCTATTTTCAGTACCTTCCGTGATAGTAACACAGTTTCGCTGCTCGTCACCTGTCTGTCCCTTGAAATAGATTTCGAAAAAGTTAGATCGATGCCTGTTGCCAACCAATAGAATTCTTTATAACGACTTCTTTTCTTCTTCTTCCACCCAGGATTGTAACCTTTTCTTCTTTTATATGGGCGGACTTTATTTTACTATTTTTGTAAAATTTCAGCTACATTTCCTGTCTGGTGGGTGTCAACAAGAATATTTATCGTATAAATTATGTAGGTCTCCGTTAACGAACAAATACTAAGAAAGCGCAATTTACAAACATAGCGATGATGGCAAAATAAATTTTACCAGAATTACAAACATAACTCATCTAACATTGTGAAACATATCGCCTGCTTCTTGCACTTAAAATAAACAGCAGTTCTCCGCCGTACGAGTGCATAGTAATAGCGCACATGCGTTTCAACTGACCGTGGTTCAAGCCCACATGACTACTAAATAAGGCACTGTTCTTGTATTCTCTGTGAACTCCTCAAACCCTGTGTGGCCGGCCGTCCCGGTGTATAAGCAGAAAATTTACTTATTTACTTTACTGATAGTTATTTTCAGGAAGTGTCATTACCAATACGGTCCATGTCAAAGATTATTATCCCTTCATCGAGAGGACACTTGGGCAACCTTACTGCAGGAGCTGACACTCCAGTTGCCACAACGTGATGAGAGATATATTAAATTAGTACATATTTAAAGCCGAAAGACTTCAAGCTACAGAAATTATATTACTAATATATAATGCTTGGTAGCAAAATTATTTATGCCATTTCGCACTACTTGTGTATTAATTATATAGTTTCCGTAGCTTGAAGCCTTCATGGCTCTAAATTTAAACGCAGATCTGACCTTAAACATACGTTCCATAATACTCTTATATAAGGCATCTTGACGTTGGTGTGCAGCTCCGATCGAATCATCTCTCCCACTTTAATTCCTTAATCACGAGCTTCTTAAACTGACAACAGGTGACAGGTCATAAATGCACGATTCATCTCAGTAAATCAGGCCGTGACGGATGCACATCAACAGGAGAACAGAGTAACAGCTGGCTGACCACGGTTCGGCTGTTAAGCACGATGTTAACTGATAATTATAATAGTTATGAAATTCACGAGGTGCTTGCAAATATGCATATAAAGGTATCAAAATGGTACGTGCTTGTATATATGCATATTTCATCACGTACCAGCAGGATGTTTTCAAGTAGACATTTTAGGACGAAACGTGATACTTGTTTGCCTTGAAGAACGCAGGATCTTCATCTTAAAGTACGGACTATTAACTTCGAATTTACTCCGAAGATATATTTACTAACTTGGCCACTTTCATTCTGGGAAAGAACTATTCACAAACGCGTGTTCGCAAACTTTATATAATGGTTGTTTACCTGTAGAAATGACTCATCTGTGTGTGTGGGGGGTGGGTATATTTTTTGCATTTTATTTTAATCAGTTAATTAAAATATTTAAATTTTAATTCAAGCAGAACATTACATGAAATACTACTAAGCAAGGAAGTTTAATAGTGAAACTTTACCAAGTGATGTATTTTAATTAGTTTATTAATATGAATTATTGTTTGGTCTCCCATGGTCAAGTTTTAAACTCCTAAACCAAAGAAAAAAAAAAAAAGTCGAAGACGGACTTCTAGATAGAAGTCCGTTTTTGAACCAATACCAATAAACTGATTAATTAAAATAATTCATGTGGCAAATTTATTAAACTTTCTTACGTGAAATATTTTAAAATAATTTAAAATCTTTTCTTTTTCTATACAATCAATACAATCACCCTATAGCTCAATTATGTGTGAACCGATTTGGTTCAAGGATATTATATATATATATCAAAATATTACTTGTACTAGACTGCTTATTTTCGATCTCATGTTACAATGGGCAAGTTAGAGCACAAACGTAACAACGAAATAGCAGAAAACATGCCAAGTACATGACTACTGATTTAGAAGTCTGTGCTGTTATGAGTGACAAATACGAAACAATGCGTCACGCCTGTTCTATATAATTTCGTTTAGGCGGAGAGCACTGTTTTGACGAATGCAGTATCGACTACAGGTTGTGAAACAGTCTGCATATAACCTACATTGTCTATTGCGTCAATGCTAAACGTGCCAACTCATATTCCCGACTAGTATTATGATAACATAAACTTGCTACTAATTCCAAATGCTAATACGTGTTTCGTATTCTTCGAAAGCGTGTTTCCCACAAGGAGAAATAAATTTTGTGTGGCAAAGTTGTTAAAAGATAATACAACGCAATGGTGAAGTGGAAGCTCCTTTTCTTCAGTTGCCATACATACAAAACAAGCTAAACTGGTAATTATCCCATTTATTTGATTGAAAAAGCAGACTGGCTATTAATATTTTGAGTTTTCAAAAGTATATTGGCCTCCGGGCAGCTGAAATCAATAATGAATCATGTATAGTCGAAATGAGACCTACACATGAGAATGCTGTACTTTGCAATGTGTGATGAAAAGGGGTTGCGGAGAGGTATTATCAACATGTACCACCAAATATCATTTATGTTTTCATTTCATAAAAAATCGGATAAAACATCATTGTTCCCAGAGCTCCACTCCATGTCTCTAAATCTAATAAAATTCATTATCAACATTAACTCATTCTACTATATTTTCAAGTACAGTACAGTACAGTACAGTAAACCCTCGATTTAACGGACTAAAATGGTCAAAACAATATTGTTGATTAATGTATTAAATATTATTCGTATTTTAAATTTTTGTACAGTATAATATAAAATTATTTAATTATTTCTTAGTTACTGTAAAATTTGAAAAATTAAAAAATCGCTATTACAAAAACGCCCCATATAAGTTTTGCACAGGACCACAGGGCCCAGAAAGTAATTCTTGAACACGGTCCCGCAAAATTTTTGGGCCAGCTCTGACACCATCAGAATATTATTAGTAATAATATCAATTTATTTCATCCATTGACAAGGGGAAGCGGGGTTGTTTTTACAAAATTAGGTCTGCAATCTTCAGCCTTTATATTTTAACGCTAATGTACAATTTAAATTGAAACTAAAGTTTAACATGAGAAGTAATAACTATTAGCATCCTTAAGACATTACATTATACACAAATTAAAATTATTTTAAAATTCGTGAATTAATATTTAAAATTAACATTATATTATATATTATTTAAACTTGTAATTTTGGTTTAGAATTTGTTTTATAACATATCATAATATACAATAATCTGCGCAGTATTCCCACCTCTTAGTGTCCCAGTATCAGGTAATGTCTTCATTCCGAATATTAAATTTATAGCAGTTTACATCTGAATCTGTAGGTAGGTATGAATTTTCTAAAACTTCTCATCTATACAGAGTTTGTTGAGGAAAAAAAAAAACTTTCTACACTCTCTAACTGTGTGATTGTGCTTCTGAGTTTCGGTTTCATCCCTGACACTCATCTTTGTTTCTTGGTCTAATTATCCAATATCCGGCTTTCAGTGAATCCAGTCTTCCAGTTACAACTTGGGCAAGTGTCAAGATATTTCTTGTGATTATCATTTGTCTCCATGTTATGACCTCGTTGGTAAAAAGCTTAACTGTAATTCTATTTAACCATCTCAGGAGCAGTATTCCAGTCACAGGAAAACCACATACAGCTTTCCGGGGGGATAATCAGATTTGTGGCGAGTATACACAGATATTTTTAAATAAAATTATTATTTAGCGGCTCCAAAGCGTAACTTATACCCTTGCGTATAAAGGGATGTTTGTTTGTTATTTGGTTTTTAGGAGCATTAGCAACTAATGCCATATTGCTCCGGGATATGCGGTGGTCATTGCCTGACCTTTCCACATCCTCCGTATTTGGTGGTGACGGGCTCGAACCCCGGCCTAATCAAGAAGCGTGTGCTACGCACTGCTGCTGCTCCTTCCCACCTGGCTACGGAGGCACCTGTATAAAGGGATGAGAATAACGCATATGTTAATATACTGTTTCATTAGAATGGGGTTTCTAATGCCAGTAAGCTCCTCTTTTGGTCCAGAGTACCGCATATGTTTTCCTTCGAATGTATTGAGGTACGGAAGTTCACCCCTTCACTCTTTGTTTTCATCATTTCATCATAGGGGAACAACTGATTGAGGAGAATGTGGTTAGAAGCAGGATTTCACAAGAGCTAGGAAATGCAGGCAGGTAAACTTATGCCACTTCAACAAAGAGTGGAACGAGTACTGTATATTCCAGCGTGTAAGTCAATCCTCTATAATCATCTTTCAGCAGTGTATTAGTGTATTCAACTTTATAGTGGGGTACTGAAGAAAAAAATCTGAAAAAGAACCGCTGTCTAGTTTTTAATTCAACTACTTCTGCTCTTTCTTTTAAAAGTTTATATTGTGACTTTTTATTACACTGCATAGTTGTTGTTGTTGTTATTTGGTTTTTAGGAGTATTAGCAACTAAGGCCATATTGCTCCGGGGAAATGCGGTGGTCATTCCCTGACCTTTCCGCATCCTCCGTATTTGGTGGCTCACGGGCTCGAACCCCGGTCTAATCAAGAAGCATGTGCTACGCACTGCCGGTCCTGCCCCACCTGGCTACGGAGGCGCCCACTGTAAAGAAAATGGCAAGTGTATAGAGTATTTATTCCCTTATGTAGAAGGTCACAAAACCCAAATTAAAAGTTGACAACGTGATATCGCTTTGTTTTGCTGTACCGTATGCATTATATATATATGTAACTGTAGATATATTTCCAAATACTGTATATTCATTATATACTCTAAATATAGCAAACCCTGAGAAGAAGATATATCCCCTTGTTTAAAAATCGAAAAAAGTGAATGAAGCAGGAAATCATCATTGCTTCCTTTTTCGCACTGACCGATTACTCTTTTTTCGAATTTTTTTTTTTAAACAAGGCCATGGAAAAGGGATAGTCCTGCCTTTCGAATATAGTGAATATATTGGCCAGACAACCTTGCAAGGATAGCAGATATATCCACATATGCCCCTGTTTAAAATCGGAAAAGAGATGCTGGAACAGTATGAAATGGAAATAATAATAATTTCCTGCTTCACTGCTTTTCATCATGGGTACGGTTGTTTTTATTTGGTTTTAGGAGCATTAGCAAGCAAGGCCATATTGCTCCGCATATTGTTTGTTCTGTGGTCGATTTTCTGTTTGCTGGACAAAAAACCGAGTTTCCAGGATGAAAAACAATGCTACCCTCGCTGAGACCGACTAACTCAGCCACGTTGTGAAAAAGACCCATAAAAATTCCTCACGTCATCGACGGAACTCGAACTCGAGTCTTTTAAACCTGGTGTGGAGAGGACAGCAATTCTACCATCTGTGCCACAAGGTCGATATATCTGCTGTCCCGAAAAGTTGCTTGGGTAACATAATTACTATATTCCGAATAAGTAAATAAAAGTATTTAATCATATCTCTTTATGGTTTATGTTTCTATGATTTCTGTGTTTCTGTTTCTACACTAGATTTTGTGAAGAAAACTTTTCTAAAAAAAAAATAAATAAAAAATAATTTTATTTATTTTGAACTGTTGGTTTTTACAAATCACTTTCACCATTCTTTTGCCAAAACGAATTTGCAAATGTAAGGATTTCCCGTATTACAGTAAAAGTCGAAAATACAGTGAAAAGTGCTGATACTTACTCGTATTTCGGGCTTTCACAAACGCAAATTGGTAAATCCTAGGATTTGCCGGATTTCAGACATTTACAATCTCGCATATATGCAATACATGTAAATATATTAATATTAATTCACGTCTTCGCACCCTAAGCAAGTGCCTTTAATTCAGGTTTAGAATTTTATACACGGCGTATAGGTCGACCATAAAATTTTAGAACACTTTTTTTTTTTTTCTTTTTCTTTTTTAGTGCTCCGAAGGTCGACTTTTATGCCAAAACATACGGTATTCCTCGGATGTGGTTATGTTTTAGGGTAGCCAGAAGGATTTTAGAGAAACTTATGAAAAGCTGCTTTATCTCCTCTTATTTGTATAATTCCCAGTATAGAATAAATAATTTTTGCGGAAAATTACGATCATTCTGCCAGTAATAATAATAGAGGCAGGTGATGCAAGAAAGCAAAAAAAATTACACAACCATTCCCTCTAAAATTTGTCCACTTTCTCCTTGAATTCATTTAAGCTATCAACTTCCACAACTACAGATGGAAGTTTGTTCTAGAAATTAACCACCCGCTGGCTAAAGGCAAATTTCGCACATCTATTCTACAACTGTCTTTCCTCAATTTGAATTTATGCCCCCCTTAGGTTCGTAATCTGAGCAAGCGAAAGAATTACATCAGAATTCAGCGTGATCAACCCATTTAAGGCCTTATACACCTCAATCAGATCACCTCGCAGGTGCCTAGTCTCCAGCCGCTGCAATTTGCAGAACTTAAGACTCTCTTGGTAAGAGGATCCCATCATTCTCCTCACCAATCTTGTTGCCCTTCTCTGTACACGTTCAAGCAAATCTACATCCTTCCTAAAATGAGGCCTCCAGACGGTACGCAGTATTCAAGGCGTTGCCTGACCATTGCCTTATACAAAGGGATAATCAGCTCCTTTTACCTGCTAGCAAAATTCCTGTATTCACAAAACCCCAATCACTGTACAGAATTCATTCCTATGCTAAACCAGACCTTATTTAGAAAACTGATAAACCTGGAACATTAAAACAATGAGTAATAAAACCTGTTAAACTGAAATTCGAATTAAACATTAAAAGCCCACACGGACTGACTAAAATAAGTTCATTTCAAAACTTAGAAAGTTGCTTTTCGATATCTTCAGGAAGTGATACATGTATAAGAGACTGTATGGTATTACTTAGTTAAAAAAATAATAAAAAAAAACAGAAAAGAAAAAGAAAAACGAGATTAAGTGTCAGATCGCTTGATAATGGTTTGATTTTTTTTACTTTGTTTCATCAAAATAATAAAAAAAAAAGTTTGATATAATCACCATCCTCTGCACGCAGAATAAAAAGATCCTAAGTTCGAATCTCATCACTCACGTCAAGAATTTTTATGGGCTTTTTCACAAAGTGGCTAAGTTAGTCTGTCTCTGTCAAGGGTTGTATGGCTTTATTTCTCGAAGAATGTTCGAGTTTTTCGTCCAGGAGAAATGGCACGCACGCACACGGTATAAGAGCTTTTATATTATCAGTTTAATAATTTCTCAGTGCCAAGAAATTCCTGATAAGATTAATTTCTGTAAGTGGAGTAAGCAGAAAGGTGTAGCACAAGATCTCACATTCCCTTCGCTGATGAGTTACCAAATGCTTTGCGCCCAATCAACAAAATATACAAATTATAATCATAATTTGTATAATCTTACACCAATTAAACCTGTAGAAATATTGTACGAATTTCACTTCAAAATTATGGATGCTGGTGAAATTTTACATTACAGAAAATCAGAAATCCACAATACGGAAGCGAAGCAAAATGTTAATGCAGACTGCTGTAGGAACAAAATTCATCCCCTTCATTGTAGAAAGTGGAAAACGTTTTCGCATTTTCCCTAAGCAACTGGGAAAATTTCTTCCTATCTTCAGAAAACAACAATAGATAAATGTAAAATATAAATGCAAAAGATAAACCACGACCAACTAATCAGTAAGAAGTAATTAACTGAGTAAAAGAAAGAAAAAAGAAAAATCAATCTAGAAACGAGATTAAATCTTGCGAAAAGTTTTACTACTAGAATGAAAGATTTCTAGTCAATAATTAGTATTAATTCCTTTTAATGAATGAAATAGAAAGATACGCATATTTTATTGCTAAAACTGAAACATTCAGGAAATCAAGAACTTTTCAGATTAATCATTTCTCAGTGCCAGGAAATTCCGGATCAGATTGATTTCTATAAAGCAATAAGCAGAAGGTTATTTTGAAGATATAACAGAAAGTTGTAGTACAATATCTCACATTATTTTTGCTGATGAGTTACCAATTGTTTTTCTCCAAATATTATACAACCTGTATATATAAATATCGTCTACCGTTCCAAAATGAAAAACGATTTCCGGACCAACCACTTACAAGGAATCTTCGAATATGGTTCACTAAATTAAAATATTCCCTTGGCGCATCTGTCCCCTTTAATTGCCACTTATAGATAAATCTTTTAGAGAACAACAAATTTCAGAAATCTCATTACTCTTTTTCTAATCTGCATGTATTGCCTTTTTTTGTTGCTACTAATATATCACGTCCTCTCCTGCTAACAATGCGCCTTTCTTGAAGAATGAATGAATGAACTAGTTTACAACTGTTTCTCCTCTCCCTAGATTAAGAGACCAAATTCATAAATGTTATAAGTAAAAATATCTAAAACAATTACATAAAATCCATGTGCAGAAATTATCTACTTGTTACATTCTCGTTACTTAGTTCGATAGTGAAGTTAATAAATTTGCGATAGGCTCTGATATATAATTATTTTTCGTCGTCTTAATCTGCTTTGATATTCTTTTATTTTATTTTAATATATTCAGTTTTTTTTCCCGAAATGATTATTTTATCAACAACTCAAATATCGTTTGATGAAACTGAATTTAATATATCTCGCGTCTCTAAATTAAAAAAAAAAAAAAAAACCCTAAAGGGAAACTGACGTTAACTACAAGTGTGTAATAATTAATGGGTTCATCAGAGTTAAAACAGCTGTATACTAAAAATTCTGTAATATCTATCAGGTCTAAAGCTATATCCAGCTGAAACAGCGAATGTGCATTTTCACTTCATTTACAATTGACTTCCAGTAATCCAAACAACTATTCTCAATTTTCTGTCTTTTACCGCTGTCTTTGCACGCGTACTCAGGTGAAGAAACAGCATGCACTATCTCAGTAACTAGGCAACCTGCTGAGCACTTACATAGTACCGTAGTAGACAACAAAGAGGCTACTTCAGGGGTACAAAGCGTGAGATAGCCAGCCTCGGCACAACCATCTGCTCAACTCCACCCACCTGGGGATGTTGGGATGGCAGGCGGAACAAACTCTGGCGCCACACAGAAATAAGTTGATCCCTGCACGTGATCCACTTTTAAGCAGAATATATACTAGTATCATATCATGCGTTATGAGTCTTGAAATTTATTGCACGCTGCAATTAAGCAGGATTTCATAACAAATCATTTCACACTATACTGCACCAAGTTTCGCATGTATGGCGCGCGTATAGTGTAACATAGCTATGACCCCTTCTGCATCTCTATTTAATTGGAAATAAGTGGACATTATTGGATATTAGTACTACGATAGGTTACGCGGACTCCACCAAAACCTGATTAGCGTTACTCTTTCATTAGAATAAGTTTTGCCTTTCTTTCTTTTCCGTTATGACGTCTACTATCGCTACAAATCCGACCTAACGACAGAAGGTACTGATAAAAAAGAAAAGGAATGCGCCAGGTTTATAGCAGTTATATTTCATTCTGATAGATATCAAGGAGGAAACATCTATTACACTAGTCGAAAGACTTTGTCCCTACCATATTTGCTTCGGAGGACACAGTTTCAAGGGTAACATGGACTTCGGTCGCCATTACTAGTTTTCCTTTAATAGGAGCTCTAAGTCACCTTTAAGGAAATGATATGCGGAACCAGACAACGCTGCAGTATCCGACGCTTGGAAATCTAATCTTTACTTTTACTTTAGGATTTGGTACCTTAGTTAAATAACCTTTGATATTCACGAGACATTCCGAATTAAAATCAAATTCTTCTACCACTATAACACTCATATTCTCTTTCAAATTCAGCAACCATTATTATGTAAGAATGCGTTAAAATCCACCCAGCAAAAGTTTTAGCAAAATAATCACTGAACAAAATTGTTCGTTAATTTTCAAAAAAGAAAAAAAAATAATAAATAAATAATAATAATAAAATATATAAACAAACAAAAAAAAAATAAAGATCGCCAATTGTCCAGCAGGATTGATTTTGAACAAATAATACTGTGGCAAGCAGTCAAATACTGAATGTCGGGAATAATTTAATATAAAAAATTATATGTTATATGAGTATATTTATAATCATAGTGTTCCCTCTAAATCGTGCATTTATGGATTTAAATTGTACACGATCGCGCACGTACGCATTTCACATCCATACCACTCACATAAGTTGTTTACCTGCACCCAAGCGATTATAAAAGTTTACAGTACAAGTATACAGTAAAAACTGTGCAATCGCACAATAAAACTTGTTTGTTTTTATGGTTTATACCAAAGCAACTAACTAATATTATGAGGAGATAATGCATGTAGATTTTGTTTATTCTATAGTATGATCGATCTGCTTATTTTGCTGGATGAAAAGAGGGGGAAACTGTACTTCTCCTGGTGAGAAGCAGGTGTATAAAATTAAATAAATAAACAAGGCAAAAACAGGTTACAACACCTATTCTACGCTGAAAATAAGGTACCGCTAAAAAGTTAATATGAGCATAGTTAAATTAATTAAACAGAGTTTTACTACTAACTTTAGAAGCATTTTTTAGGTGTATAGGCGCCCATCTGTCAAAAACTTGAGTATGGATAGTACGGACACTGAATAACAGTAGAGAAAATTAGAAGTTGTGTAATCGTTACAACAGTAATGTAGATGACTGCAGCCCACTGTAATTCGAAAAAAGTCCTGCTTTTTAAATTCAGTCCCATTTTCACATTTAAATACACTACTTATAAAGACACGAAAGTGTAATTAATTTGAATTTGGCTCTTTTTACTGACGTCCTTAGCGCTATTGTTTCTCATGTGGTGAAACTGTTTTCTATCTTATAGGTAATTTATTTATCTATTGTTCTACTACCCTATCACGTTGCTGCACAGTTGTGGTGATATTTATAAGTTATTTTTCCATTGTAGTGAATATAAATACTGTGTATTTCAGAATGGAACAACAAAATCACATCGGCTGATACGTATACGTAACAAATAGTGGGGTTCGTACATTGATGGCCACATTATTCTGTATACATACCTTTTTTAATGAAATGGACCGCTCCTTCAGTAACAGCATTGGGTGTTTGCACTATGCGATATAAATCAGATGGGCAGCATGAGCATGTTGCATTGCTGAAATTCAGTGCGAGACCGGGCAAGATTTAAAATGAAAGATTTCAGTGAATTTGAATGTGGCATAGTAGTTGGCGCCACTACAATCCTGCTGGGGTTTTCACGTACGACTGTTTCTCGGTTGTGGTCCAATAACAACTAAGTTAACTGAACCAATTTCGCTATACCCAAGACACATTCATTCAACGGCGATGCTGTGGTTGGAAACAGCACGCAGATGAGAGAGGATAACGAACGTTAATGAGACTTGTACAGAGTAACATAAAAGCCACAGTCACTCAAAAACCGCGTAATAGACGTAACTACGAAGGCATTTCAGAAAGCACAACTCGCCGAACGACAAAAAAACAAGAGACTACGGTGGGCTGAGAAACATTGGACAGTGCAGGATTACATAAACGTTCCCTAGTCTGATGTACCTGGTTCTTGCTATTTCACGCTGACGAAAGGATCAAAATATGACATAAACAGCATGAGTCCATGGACCCATCCTAAAAGGTATAAACAGTGCAGGCTGGTGGTGGCGATGTAATGGTGCTGGGAGTGTTTTCTGGTGCACACTGACTCTCGATAGGCCGACCGGGCTAGCCGAGTGGGTAAAGTACCTGCCCGGCAACCCAAAGGTCGCGGGTTCGATTCCCGCCTCGGGCTTGGATCAAAGTACTGCAAAAACCTTGGGAGGTGCAATATGGCCACAGAAGCCGATGCGCCAACAACTACCAAATCAAAAAAAAAAAAAAAAAAAAAAAAAGACTCTCGATAGTGAAACAACATTTGGATAGTACGAGTAATCTGGAAACTGTTCCCGACCAGGCACATCCCCCCTTCATGGCTGCAGGGTATATGCTTGCAAATGGGTTCTTCCAACAGAATAAAGGTGTCGTGTCTCGTGGCCAGAAATGTAGAGAATGAATAGGTTAAGGGAATATGAAAGTGAATTAAGCCCACTTCAGTGGTCTCCACAGCCACTAGATTTCAATCCAATTGAGCACCCCTGTGATAAAGTGGAATAAGCTCTTCAGAGCGGATAACCGCAACCATCTAATTTGCAATAACTATGCGAAGCAATTGAATCAACATGGGCAAGCATAATTTTGGCACGCTTTCATCCATGTCACCATGAATCCACTCGTGTCATGTCACCATAAAAGAAGCTACACGCTATTAGGCAGATGTACTTATTGAAGCTATTTGGCGAAACTTTTGCCCATCTGTACTCCCACTTCTGTTGAAACCTTATGATTCTATTGACATTTCAGCTAAAGATAAGCTGATCTGCTTGAATCCTACTTTCCTTCTAGGCGCCTCGGTAGCCAGGTGGGCAGGAGCAGCAGTGCGTAGCATACGCTTCTTGATTAGACCGGGGTTCGAGCCCGTCACCACCAAATACGAAGGATGCGGAAAGGTCAGGGAATGACCACCGCATATCCCGGAGCAATATGGCCTTAGTTGCTAATGCTCCTAAAAACCAAATAACAAACAAACAAACTTTCCTTCTAACTCTTGTATTGACGATATTGTAACCCACCTCCCACCATTCCCAGTACACTCACTCAATGCCTCCTGTGGTTTTACGGTAAAAGGATGTCAGAAGAATTCTGAACAATTTTGATGCTAAGAAAACTCCAGGTCCTGAAAGCATTTCTCCGCTTGATCTCAAAGCTTCTGCTCCTGAACGTTGTCGTCTTTTTACGCTTTCTTATTCCACATGTGTTTTTCGTTCTTCGTGGAAACCGGCCAGTTCCTAAAAAGGATGACAAATCTCTCCCATCCAATTATCGTTCCACTTACCTTTGCTCTTTCTAAAGTAATGGAGAAATTCATTAACTGCTAACTCCTAACTTGTCTAGAAACCTTCCATATGATCAATGCTCGCCAACATGGATTCCTTCAGTGTCGATCCACTAACGAATCCATATTACTAATATAGTGGCTTATTTTATCTATGGAATTCAATGGAAAAGTTTGGTGAAACTCAAGCAGTTGTACTTGATATTTCAAAGGCTTTTGATTGCATCTGGCATAAGTCTTCTAAATAAGCTTCCATCTCATGGATTGCCGACTATTTTCTGTAATGGGTATCCATAAGCGGTGATGGATACCCATTAACATGAAGGTAGATGGCTCTCTGTCTTCTAACTTCTTCACTAATGTTGGTATTCCCAGAGGTTCGGTTCTTACTCCGACTCTCTTCTTCTTGTCTATTAATGATCTTCTTCCATTGACAGAAAATCCTCTCCATAGTTTTGATGATGATAATAGCACATTGTATTTCACCTTCTATTTTGAGAAACCGTGTTCTGTACAAACAGCTTCAACTTCTGGAATATTCACTACCAGTTCCTTAGATACTGATCTCCAGGTATTTTTTCAATGAGACAAAGATAACTTAGTTGATTTCAATTCTTCAAAAACTCAGTTCTTTCTTATATCTCGCAAAAAAAGATTGTTCTGTTCTTATGCTTATCTTTGATGGCATTTAGATTTCTAGAGAAGATCGCATATCTCTTTTAGGGATTACTCTAGGGTAATCTCTCTCGGCATAAGCACACGTCACAAATAATTCTTCCTGAGCATCTAAAAAACTGCGTTTTCTCTTATGCTCTGGGAGTTACTTTTCTTCTAAACAGCAGGTAATTCTCTTTACTATGGAATATTGTTCCACAACTGGGGCACTTCCCTTGCCCTTGCAACCTTTCTCAGTTTTCTAGATGCCATTCAAAAGAGGGCAGTTAGGTTAATTAATGACTTATATCTTATAAAGACTTTCCTCTGTCTCCTAAATGCTCTGTGTGACTTTTCTATAGATGCTTCCATGGGCATTGTTCTTCTGAATTGGGTTCTATAATTTCCCCTCTCTCTCTCTTCCAAATCAGTCTTAACCGCCCAACTTCGAATTCATAGAAACAACTTTTCTTCTTCCTCATTTATCCCTTCAACTCCCGTTTTCTAGAACAACCTCCCTTCATATATATATATATCCTGAAAACTACTACCTACAGAAATTCAAGTCTAACGTTAAGAAGTATCTTCTTTCGTCTTCTCAACCTTCAACCCAAGCATGGTAGTAAGTACTATGGGTTCTAATGCCGTTTGCGGTTAGGGGTTCCAGTAAAAAGAAAAAAAAAGTTCACCTACAGAATGTCGTCACGTGTTCTTTGCCATACGGCAGGTCTATGGCAGCCTAACTCAATCGCGTCCCCATCTCTCCCTGTCTATAGCCTTCTCCTTCAGCTCATAATACCCATCAGTCTCTATCAAATCATCATCACAATTCTCCTTCTTCCTCTCGGTTTCTTGACCATCACTTTCTTCTCACTGTATATACAATCAAATTTTTCTTTCTATGCCTTATAGACTTTATAATACTTCGATTTGCACAAACCCTCTTTAATACTTCCGCATTTTAAATCTATCTCAAAAGTTTTAGCTCTTCAAATATTCTCCTCCTTTATTGGCCATGTCTCCACTTCATAAAGCATGGTGCTTCAAACAAAACATTTAAATAACCTTTTTCCTTAACTTAATATCCACTCTCCCTATAAATATCTGCTTCTCATATACTATCTTAGCCATTGCAAATCTAGTTCTAATTTCGTGAACTTATTGGAAAACTATCTGTAGATTACATACGTTTCGTAAAGAATGGATTTAAGTCACTAATTTAATGGTGGATGGGAAGAGAAGAGACATACATTTTAATGATTTTTGTCATAGCACAATCAGTAATAACAAGATCTCTTAAAATTATTAATGTAGAAGAATTATTAATCAATAAACTATACATGTACAGCGAATATTCGATTATTTATTCCGGTTTATATTTCATAGTAAGATATTTGCTCCTCAATGCTATCTATCTTTTATCTGTACAAGAGAATTATCGAATTCAGCAATCTAGAAAACGTTTAAAAGCGCTGGAGAAAGTGAATGCCAAGAGAGATATAAATAATAAACTAGTGGAGAGGTTATTGCTGACCGCTATTGGAATTAAAAATTCTTCCTGGAATGCGTACTCAAAGCTGCAATACGTTCGTTCCTCTCTAAGTGATAGCCTCATTACAGACAGTCTATCCCATAACGCACAAAGCCGGCAAGAAGGGGAAGGTATGGATGGTGGAGAGACGCCTGAAATTGCGTAGTATCACGCCGACAAGGAATGTGTTGGAGTAATGAACCCAACTCAACTAAACCAGTGGCACAGTGAATTTTTTATCGATCTCATTAATCAAGCCGTGTCATCGACAATACCGTCTGCTACCCTAATACGTTTTTTATCTGGCATGAATTCCTACCGCACTAATATAGTACACGTAGGTCGGTGGCCTAGAATTATGGGAACGTTGAAGTAACCGGACAGTCTTGTTTAACTAGTTGGGCCGGACACTGTCTAAAAACCAAATTACTGTCTAGCAACGGATATGTCTGCATCTTAGAAGCCACTGGTTTAGTGTCTAAAGGAAAAATGTGAAATATATACGCGAGTTAAATTGCATACGAGTTGGTGACGGGGGGGATTGAACTTTTTCATTTACTAATATTTATCCTGAAGAGCCATGAATTAGTATTAAAGTGTATGTCCATCGAATGTTTGATAACCACTTTATATTTTTTTTCTGCAGTAATTTTTACCACCGGTATGAACGAATCGATAAATGAACCACGGTTTAAACTGCAATCGCAGAAACGGAATTTATTACTTCCAAACAGAGAAAGTACATATTTCTTTCCTTATGTGACCTCATTTGAAGGCTTGGGTGACCTTTCACTAATAAAAAACAGAACACATCTTTCTTACTTGACTCAAAGCCCTTTGACAGTTGATGTCAAGCAAACTTTGTTATAATAATAATATCTAGTCAGATAAAAATTCTGCTCACGTTCAACTTCGGGAATAAAATCTGCATCAGTAGTAGTAAGGGGTTCGTTCAAATGAAAATTATTTACGATAGAGAAACCACTTCCTAAGGATATGGTATAACAAGTTCTTAGCATAGTATTCATTAGACACTAGGAATTCGAACTAACCAAGCTGTTTTCAGTAAAAAAATAATAACAAAATAAAATAACATATAGTAATATAAATTATCTATTTTTATGCCTTCTGTGTAATATAGTGCTGCATTCTTTTTCTATTTTTATTGCCTTTTTTCCACCACATTTCTTACAAAATTAGGACGATATTAAATGCTCCTACTGAAATTTTTCTCGCAAAAGAAAAGAAAATTATTCACATATTTTTTTATTTATTTATGATTATTATTTTATTATTATTATTTTTTTTTTTTTTCTGATTGTACATTCTACTAAAGTCACCTGCTCAGTTGGTCATCTCTAAATTGGATAAATTGAGCAAATCTATACACCACATAGCAAATAACCACATTAAGTACAATATGCGATCAGTAACCGTATATCGATTACCAATGGTGAATGACCTGAACTGAACAGTTTCTACGCAGATCAGTACATATGCGTAAAGTGTATATAGTCTTCACTATGTCTGTCCGCATATAATAACTCGACTCCTAATGGATATACTGTATTTTCGTAAACGCGCCTGAAATATAGCGCGCTGCATACATAACTTGTTATAGTTAACATTATCTTAGTAATATTAACGATAGTAATTAAATAAAATAATAACAACTTTGCATAAAATATTGGGGGTATTTAAATACAGAACATTATATCTTTTACCCAACTTTCATCACGATAATGTACTAAAGGAATCACGCTTATACTATTTGCGTGAGAACTTACACGAGATTCTTTTTTTTTTTTCTTTGTGTCCATCAATTTGAACATTTAAATTTAAAGATGACAGTAGATATATATACACTGCTCTACCAATTAAATTTAAGTAGAGTGTTAATATTATGCATAATTAATATGCAAACAGGTTGTATTTAAATCATATAATAATCATTTGATCAATTCAATTTTATATATTATATCTTAAAGCTGGAAGGTATTGAGCATTCCTCTCTTTTTTTTTTTTCCATCGCCATTTTATAAATTTACATTAAAATAGAACGTTCTATTTTAATGTAAACTTAATTAAATGCATTTTGTTTTGCTATCGTAACAACATTTAAACAAGTTAGTTAATTATGCAGTGTGGTTTACATTTCAGATGCTTTTCACTGGCTACACCAGCGCTTCAGCTACAATATACGTATGGTTAGCCTATGTAATATGTATGAAAAAAAAAAAAATAAAAAAGTAATAATAATTGTTGAATTTCTGTTGGTTCGATTTTAATGAAATTTGGGAAGGCTCAGTAAATCGTTCCAAACATAGCATTTCATGAAAATCCAGCTCTCTGAAAGTCCAGTTATTATAAGGCAAAGAAATAATAACTGTCAGATTTCTGTTAGTCAGATTTTCATGAAATTAGGATAGCTCGACAAATCTTTTTAAAGGGCCAAATATAAAACTTCATGAAAATCCGTCCACTGAAGTCAAGTAATTAAATGTGGAAAGATGAACAGACATTGTGAAGACAACTGACACATAACGCACTTACGCTAAAAGACTCCTAACAATTGCCGAAATACAATACAACAAAAAATCCCGTTCAGGGTTCACCTAAACATTGTTTGTCAACTCTATAACGATTAATTACTTTCTTTATTCGTTTTAACGTTAGTATTTGTTGTTTTATTTTAACGTTTTTATTATTATTATCAATTCCCTATACTGTTACTATGCTGTGCAGTTAAATTAAATTTCAATTTCTTAGTTCGTTGGCAAAAGCCACGATATAAATAATCAAAATTAAATTTGTATCAAAACTGTGGCAATCAATCATTTCCACTTGGTCAGTACCAATTACAGAGAAAAACTAAATTTTCCGGCATACTCGCTCTTAAAAGGTGATAAAAAGAGATCTGCAATACTTACAAAAGATACAAATTTATACTTGGACGGTATATGAGCAAGAGCAATAGCTAAAAGAGAATTACAAGGGCCTGTAAAAAGACTCTGATAAAGGAAGATGTGAAGAGCTACCTTCACTTCACTTCACCCTTCCAACCTTTTGATACTCCTACTAAGAACACGTAGGTAAGTCAAACCCAACTAATTCGTCATGGTAATCACGCTCTGGAAGCATCCCTATAACACCTTATTCAGCACTTTAGACCTGCTGCTAACAAAAAATAAATGAATCAATGAAAACATTAAAGTTGTGGTGAAATAAAAGCTGGTAAGAAATGGCAATGGTTAATTTAGAACGGTTGCGGGTTTTTTTTTTTTTTTTTGCAAAACAAAATTTAAAAAGAATCTAAAAATTAGTGAGGAATCCCTCTTCCTGCCCGAGGACTTCCATAGATGAATCAGAAACGCCGCCATACTAGTTTAACTTAGTACTCTTGTGTGCAGAGTGGGGAACTTCGTTACTGTTCCAATAACTAAAATTTCGTCATGTAGAAAAAGTGTCATATTTAATTATATTATTCACAGTTAATACTCTAAGTAATGTCCCTTATAATGCTAATCAGATCTATTATACACTTTTTAAAGTAATGAAATTTAACAAGTTTATAATAGCATCTTAATCTTTTGAAATGTGAGAGCTAAGAAAATACACAAAGATTTGAAATCTTTAGTGATGTTAAATGAAGATAATTTCGAAGAAAAGAAATCTATCCGTGGTTATTTCATATACAAATGAATAAAGATTTTACTTCTGTTTACGCGCATTGAGTCGAGTTCTTAAAAGGTAGACCTCAATAAATCTACAAGCCGTCATCATTCAAAAATACTCTAAACTAAGATTCTCCCTGAGCAACAGCTCGTTCATACTAGTCTCACAATTAAATTCAATTTTAAAAAACTTATTTGAACACTTAGCCACCGCCCAAACCAGTTAAGATATAGTGGGGAATGTTACTGCCTCAGCGCCGGGAGGCGGTTCTCCACTATTTAGCTCCTCATATTACACCTTTCCTCCGTAGGGCCTCCGTAAGGCCTCGGCAGCCGAGTGGTCAGGAGCGGGATTGCAGTGGCACATGCTCATTGAGTAGACCGGGGTTCAAACCCCTGACTACTAAATACAGTCGATCTGCCAGCCCGCACTAGACCAGCAAGGCAGATTATGGTCCATTTCCCTCAAAATGAACTGTTAAGGCGATTTCCATCCTGCAGTGGACTGATAATGGCTGTTGCTTACCTTACCTTCATTACACCTTTCCAAAAGTGCAATAACACATCTAACGAACAAAACATTATTTACACCAGGCACCTCATGGAGGCATAGGAAGCTCCCTGCGAAAGTTCAATTAATATAAATAAAGAAATTTTCTGTTTATACTCCGGGACGACCAAACAGTCAGAGGAGTTTACAAGATACACTGAATACAAGAAACAGCACCTTATTCAGCAGTCACGGGCTTGAACCCCGGTCACTCAAGGCACGTGTACTTATGTACCCGCGCGCCTGACCACTAGGCTACGGCGGCCTTCTATCCTTAACCTGTCAACCGCCAAGCAGCTATCCCAATTCTGAATACTCTGAATAATCAACGCCTCTGCAATTGTGGCGAACCTCGCCGAGTAAGCAGTTTCCTTCCTTACCAAAAACCGATCTACATCCTTAACCTTAATATCACCTGGAGAATTCTGCATTGTAAACGTAATACATCTATGATCACCTGTTGATCAATTATCCCGTCCTTGCCAATTGCTAACTCTTGTTACCAATGGTTGCGTAACAACCATTACATCTATATTCGATTCTCCAGTCAATGAGTAAAAGGTAGACAATTGGCCAACTTCGCTTACAACTTGTAATCTATTTACAGTCAATGCATCCTCCATCATCTCGCCTCTTATATCTGAAAATGCACTACCCCAGGTACAGGAATTCGCATTCAAATCAATTCCTAAAATTATATCCTTTCCTCTCAATTCTATACAAACGTTATCAGAATACAAGGTTCATTAGAAAACTAACAGTATATGCTCACCACATATACTTGTCCAAAGACACAAAAAAAAAAAAAACCAAACTATTATATTTAGGCCACCCGAATAATTAAATTCATCTGCCGTGCTGTGTGCCTTATGTCTGTTAATTGCGTGTGTTCTATGGTCGATTTTTCTGTTTTTCTGGACAAAAACCCCAGTTTCTGAGGGAAACCTTGCTATCTACGCCTGAGACCTTCTAACTCAGCCACTGTCCTGTCCAAAGACACCAATCAATTGTGTGCACACTCCATAAGAAAAACATAATTGGCGAACCTCAGTCACCACAATTCTTGTATTCCTCACTATGATAGCCGCCTGACAGTTCTCACCATGCTGCACTATTTTATCTGTCATGGCATACCCTCTTACTATACCACTGGCCACATATGACTCTTGCAGCAGGAGGACGTCACAGTCACTGTCCTGTGCCTTCTTATTCAACTGCGCCGTTACACCGTGGATTTCTGGCCATTAACTCCCTTGTCCTGATCTAATTTTCATCCATTAACAAATCTTTTCTTATACAATTCATAATTCGTATTCCTTATTGAATGAACAGAATACCTACCAGTCCTTTTACAATTCAAACATACTGGGGATTCCTGCTTCTTTGCACAATCCTTAAATATGTGACCGTCCTCTCACAATGACCGCATGCAACCTTATTTTTACAATTACATGACACGTGACCATATGATAAACACTTGAAATATTTAATTAATATAACGATATCTCTCACTCTGGTAGACCAGTGGATATATATTCTACCCTTTCCTATCAACAAGTCTCACACAGTCTCAGGCACCTCCAAGATCCCGTTTTCAAGTTATTTATTTATTATTTTTTTAAATTTTTATTTTTACTTTATTTACAGAACGCACCATAACACATTCTTGCACTCCCTTAAGTTCAAATCCCTTTTCTTCTAAATCATTTTTCCCCAATTCATGTATCAAGCTGCACATCATGTACAATAATTTTCCTTCTGGCCTTCGAGGAGTCTCCCCTACGATTCGACACTCCTGCAGCTTCTGAACATCTCGTCTTGAATTAGGACTCTATTAGGACTCCCTTACTTCTGATCTTCTTCACTGATTTCACTTTTATATCCGTTAGTAGATTTAATTTCTCTTCGTACCCTTTCCTTTACTTGTTCACTTGTCTGAATTTCATTCTTGGCTCTTATAATAACAACATGATTTTCCTTTACATTTTCTTCCTTCACATACTTTTTAATACAGGCGCATATGTCTGTAACTGACTCTTGATCTCGAGCCAATTCTCGATATTCTTTTATTTTAGACTTTAGCATTTATTTTACACAAATATCTTAATTAATTTACTTTCCAATTAGTCCCACACTGCGAGAATGATTCATCGCCGCCCGGGTAACTTTATTTGAAGCGCAAAACAGAAACTTCTGAAGATTTATTCTTATTTTCCTAATTTCAGAAAATTCGGTCCAAACATCATCACCATAGTCATCATCTTCGCTTTCAATTTGTCAAGATTCTTTCACTATGTTCATCCCTTTGAGAAGTCACATTCTGAATAGTCGCACTCTGAGAAGTGCAATCTTGCATTCGTTTCAGACTTACTGTAGCTATTTTCATTATTGGAGGAAATTGTTCTACCTCGTCTTTCATTTCAGCACTCTCATGTGCATTGTTTCCCACAGGGAGAGAAAATCACATAATTCTTATATGCAAGCATGACAAGAGACAAGCCAAGGATCCAAAAGTTAATTTTCAATATATAAATTTACAACGCAATAAAATTATAAAATTCAAAATATACAGGGTTTAACCTCTACGCCAGCGTTTCCGAAACTGGAGTCCGCGGACCCCTGGGGATCCGTAGACCAGTTCCAGCGGGTCCACGAAACGGACCCTCTGTAACTGGTCAAATTATTTGTTCTATGTATAGCAAACTGATGATAAATAAAGTTATTATTATATATTTATTTAAAAATTAGAATAAAGTTGAGTTGTTTTAAACATAAAACTTTGAATTTTCTTTTCAGAAAACCCAGTGTTCACACACACACACACACACACACACACACACACACACACACACACACACACACACACACACACACACACACACAGGTCCGCAAGCTTTTTTTTTTTTTTAAGGGGTCTGTGATCGTTTTTGTGATTTTTGAAAGGGTCCGTAGAAGTCAGCACTTTGGGAACCACTGCTCTAGGCTGCCTACCAGTCGTATTGGCCAGGGACCAACATAAACAGAATACTGTAACTCGATTCATTCACTGTCTCAATCAGTCGATTTTCGACTCTGTTTCGCCGACGAGAGATCCTCCTGGCTGCCCAACCCAGGTCACGTGGAAGAGAGTCGATATCACTTGCGTCACAGACAGCTCCTCTACTACAGTCCAAGAGGTAACCTAACAGTTCAAAGCTAAAATAAGTCAAGAAAGTTTTAAGTCACTCGATAATGGCACTTCGAAACCACAGCCAATAAACGCTTGGCACTGGGGCACCTGTAAGAGCCAGTTCGTCAGAGGGAAAATCTCTATATCCGCTTGAGAACAGTGAACTACATAATCTATACTTAAAACAGTCTTTAGAGAAAATTCCGCCAGCCAGCAACACGAATCGAACTCTTGGAAATGGTTTCAGCTTTGATTCATAGATAAAGAATGGTTGTACAATAAAATAATTATGGAATTTTACTATCTTTGAATAATTTATGTTTTAGGAACAAACTTTTTAAGGAGTAACATCCTCGGTATCAACTTGTTGATAACTACTTTTTGCCAAAGTTCATTAAGTTAAACACAGAAAAAAGGAGAAAAACGGTTGAATAACTTCTATATACAAAAAATATATAAAAATAATAATAATAATATAATACAAATATTTATTGATGCCACAAAATGAGTTTTATAAATTCAAAACTTCTTGGGGGCACAACACCCTTTCTTTTACAAGAAATTTATTTCAATTATCATTTCCCAGAAGGGAAAAAGATAAGATAGGGATGGAACCATATTTTCATAAAATAAAATGCATCTTCCGAGCAGCAATTTCAACTTTCCAAAAATATATAAATTTAAAATCTATATGTAATACATATTTTAAATTTTAAGAGTTACAAATATTTAGTTAATATTAAGTTATTTTATATTAAATCTCTATATAAAGTTATATGAAATCTATATTTAAGAATTTATTATTCAAAATATAATTTGTATAGCTTGTACTAGATTTATTTAAAGCCTCGGGCGTTCCAAATTGAATTCTGAAATACTTAAGCAATAAAATTATTATTACATGGCAAATGTAGTGGTGCTAATTACAGTTGAAACTTTTTAAAAATTAAATTTTAATTTTTGGTGTGGAAATAAAATTTTATAATTTGAGAAAATGCATCTTCTTTTGATACTATCACACTAAATACCAACATACAACTATTATAACGAATGGGCCTGGTGTACTGGGGTCCATGGTTAAGAAAAATATATACATACAATGATAACCCAGTTTAATATAATGTAATAAAATATATAATAAGTAGCAGTAGCTTTCAAGACTAACGGGTCTCTTTTTTCAACTGTCTTGAAATCAACTGCTACTTATTATATATTTTATTATATTAAACTGGTTATCATTGTATGTATATATTTTTCTTAACATACAACTAGTTTTAAGAGTTATTTTCAATAAGTTCTTTATTGGGATTCATTTTTAAAGAAATGTCTTTGCCCTATTTAAATCATAATGCAAGCCAGAAATCAATCAACACAAAAAAAATAATAATAATAAAATAATTAACTAAATAAATAAATTTTTGTTAACACAGAAAATGTATCTGATATGATAAAAAACACAAATAAATAAAAACTTAAATTTAGTAATCAAATAAATTACATGTTTTAATCAAGTTACAGGGTGGTATACTCACAAAGCAATTTACACACCATAAAGCATTTAAATTATGCAATTAATTCGACTCTTTCAGAAACACAACAATTCGATTTAGTAGAATGTAAACAATTGTGATAGCGCAGTTTAAGACATGGATCCTTTCCGGAACTTCATAAGAGACATTAATTAAAATCAGTTTTATATTTGGTGTGCTAATAACAATAATACCATTTTTATGATTTTTATCAAAAGAAAACGAATCTATTCTCTTTTCTCATACCCACTCAAATAACAATAAACAAATTTTAACCAAGAAGTAGAGAAAACTTGGAATTTCGAAAGTAAAGTTCAACGTTGTTATGGAAACCAACTTGTCTCTAAAATTCCATTATTTTAATCACGGAAGTCATTTTTTGTACATACGGAAGCAATATTATCTCCCTACTCAATATGCGTGTTAACTGAAAACTAACTTGTGTCATTATATGAAAAGCAGTGTGACTCCTCCAAAAAATCAAAATACCAATTCGATTCAATTAATTCATTCTTGAAGTGAAAACCATCAGCCACTCGATATTTCTTGACACCATGCAGTGCG